>NC_054381.1:69556334-69861943 GCF_017654675.1 Xenopus laevis
AATTCCCCCTCCCCTTCCGGTTCCTGGGTTGGGCTCCTTATTAGCTGTCTCCATGCACTTCCTGTAGCAAGGGCTTCTTGGAAATGTAGTTCTTAACCCCAAGCAATAGTTCTGCCTCCAGAAATATCAAACGTTTGCAGTCTCTGTTTTATCACATCAGGGAGCAATTTAGTAATCCATTGTCCATTAATACTAATTATAGTCCCGCATTATAATGTTCAAACAGTCTGCACACATAATAGGGTGCTACAAAAACATTTAGGGGCCCATTCACTAAGTTCGAGTGATGGAATAGAAGAAAAAAAACTTCGAATTTCGAACTGTTTTTTGGGCTACTTCGACCATCGAATGCGCTACTTCGACCTTCGACTATGACTTCGACTTCGAAACGAACGATTCGAACTAAAAATCGTTCGACTATTCGACCATTCGATAATAGAAGTACCATCTCTTTAAGGAAAAACTTCGACCCCCTAGTTCGCCACCTAAAAGATACCGAAGTCCATGTTAGCCTATGGGGAAGGTCCCCATAGGCTTTCCAAGTTTTTTCTGATTGAAGGATAGTCCTTCGATCGATGGATTAAAATCCTTCGAATCGTTCGATCGAACGAATTGCACAAAATCCTTCGACTTCGATATTCGAAGTCGAAGGATTTTAATTCGCCAGTCGAATATCGAGGGTTAATTAACCCTCGATATTCGACCCTTAATACATCTGCCCCTTAATAAACATTATGTACAGAATATAACCTTCAGTTCCACTTACACTTTATCTTTAGTAGTTTTTATAAGTAGCTTATTCCTAAATATGTGCACCATTTAGAATTTCATATCAGAATACTTGTAGCATTATAATATACTGTATTCCTGTGGCAGCCTGGTCGTGAATACAGTTTGCATTTGCAGACTGACAGGTTGGGCTGCATGATCTGCAACCATTACTATTGCCAGGATGGATGAGCAGGCTGCCGAGACAGTGTGGCAACTCATGTAAGTGATGGGGGTTTGTAGTGGCCTTCATGGATGGTCAGAAGGAGCAGAGCATTTATCAACTGTTTGAGGTAAAGGCTATTAAAGGCTGCATTTAATTCAATTTGGGTATTAACCTGAGAAGCATGGGCTGGAATAGGATGTTGGTAGTAGATGCTCAACAATATCAGAAGGGCAATAGTTTGCCAGGTGGAGTTAAAAGTTGATGGTCAGGCCCGGATTTGCAGCAAGGCCGCATAGGCCCGGGCCTAGGACGGCAAAAAATAAGGGCGGCATGCCGCCCAGCCGCATTATGGGGACGTGTGCGTCCCCATTCAATTACAGCAGCTGCGCCGGTGTTTTTTTCGTCGGCGCGCTGGGAAGGGGAGGTGTAGGTGGGCGCTAGGACCGTGCGCCGCCTGGTCGGACCGTGCGGCCTAGGGGCAGCCGGCAATGAAATCCGGCGCTGTTGATGGTAATCTACAGCTGCACAGATTGGACTGAGTGAGCAGTAAAATGTTGTTCAACATTATACCACCTGAACAATGTAAAAACATATTGCATAAAACAGCTCACCTTGCTTAATCTAAATAACCATTTTCATAAAAATACACTTTTTATATAAGTATGTGCCATCAGGTAATTCTAAATAGAAAATTTTAATTTTAAGTACTGCAGCTCATGGTGCACACAAACAAACTAAACACACACATATTAGGTGACTTCAGGCAATTAATGCCTGTTACAGTTAGAGCTGTATTATTTCTGGTTAGGCTATCTCTGCGGGAGCACACAGACCACCACAAAATTGTGGCTCAAGGAAAAAGGATAAAAAAGTGTTATATTTACTGATATATATTCTTTGGTAAGATTCTTTAATATGATATAAACCGTCAGTCAAAAGAACAGTAAGACCAAAAATTAAATATACAGTAATTAAAATATAATATACAGTAATTTAAATATAATATACAGTTGCCTTGCACTGGTAAAACCAGTGTGTTTGCTTCAGAAATACTACTATAGGTATATAGTATTAAATAAATGAAATAATAATAAATAAAGATGTTGTGTAGCAGTGGGGGCAGCCATTCAAAGGAGAAAAAGCCTAGGTTATATAGCAGATATGCTCTGTAGAATATACCACCAATAATAAAGAACTTAAAGGGGTTTTTCACCTTTAAATTAGCTTTTAGTATGATGTAGAGAATGATATTCGAGACACTTTGCAATTATTTTCCAATTTTTATTATATGTGGTTTTTGAGTTATTTAGCTTTTTATTCAGCAGTTCTCCAATTTGCAGTTTTGGAAATCTTGTTGCTAGGGTCAAAATTACCTTAGCAACCATGCATTGATTTGAATATGAGACTAAAATATGAATAGAAGAGGTCCTGAATAGAAACATGAGTAATAAAAAGAAGCAATAACACAATTATAGAGCATTTATAGAGATTTTATTTTTAGATGGGGTCAGTGACCCCCATTTGAACACTGGAAAAAGAAGAAAGAGGCAAATAATTCAAAAACTAGAATAAAATGAAATAATGAAGGCCAATTGAAAAGTTGCTAAGAATTAGCCATTGTATAATATACTAAGGGGGTCATTTACTAAAATCCGAAATTATCTCATATTATTAATAAAAAAGCTTGACCAAACCCCTATACCCACTTTTATCTTATTTATTAATAAGTAAAACTTGATTTAATCAGATCCTGAAAAAACTTGATACAATCGAACAAAAACCCAGATCGTATGAATTGTTCTGCATTTTTTTCTGAAGTTTTTGCATGAAACCCCGAAAAGGCTGGCTTTCTGGCTAAAGCCAGCATAGTTCACGATAACTTCATATTAGGATAGGTGCTTCTCCCATTGACAAAGACTTTGACAGGTCTGAGATAATGGATTTTCAGATTAGGTATAATAAATCTCGAAAAATTAAAGTTTTTGCCCAAAAAAGCCCAACCATAAAAATTTGAGGTTTAATAAATAATAACCACCTAAATGTAAACCACCCCTTTAAGGTAACTTCCACTAATCCTTTATTAACTGACTAATTTATTAGGAATTTAATATTTATTTAAACTGCTTATTATAGAGTAACATCAGCTGTTTGTTATATAATCTAATTACTTCATTATATGGGCTATCACCTGCATGAACTTTTGGAATAGATAGTTATTGGGCCCAACAGCAAGATCATTGGGTCCATAACCTTATACCATTAACGTATCTTTTGCAAAAACCTATGTTACTGTTATGGAATCTTTAGTAACAGGGGCAGGAATATGCGTAGAGTTAAAGGAAAACTATACCCCCAAAATGAATACTTAAGCAACACATATCAAATTGAATGACATATTAAAGAATCTTACCAAACTGGAATATATATTTACATAAATATTGCCCTTTTACATCTCTTGCCTTGAACCACCATTTCGTGACTCTATCTGTGCTGCCTCAGAGATCACCTGACCAGAAATACTACAACTCTAACTGTAACAGGAAGAAGTGAGGAAGCAAAAGGCAGAACTCTGTCTGTTAATTGGCTCATGTGACCTTACATGTGGTTTGTATGTGTGCACAGTGAATCTTAAGATCTCAGGGGGCGGCCCTTATTTTTTAAAATGGCAATTTTCTATTTATGATTACCCAATGGCACATACTACTAGAAAAGTATATTATTATGATAATGGTTTATTTACATGAAGCAGGATTTTACACATGAGCTGTTTTACTCAGTATCTTTTAATAGAGACCTACATTGTTTGGGGGGTATAGTTTTCCTTTAAACTTAGAGCAAATGCCACTGCCCATCATGAATTGAATTACTTACTATCCATTCAATAACTGAACTATTTATATGAACTACTTATTATAGAGTAACATAGCTATTTATATTGCAAACTACTTACAGTGATGTCCAACTTCTGTGTTACTGAGGGCCGAAATTTTTCTGGCCTACGTGGTGGAGGGCCAATAATGGAAGTCAGTGTTGACCACTCCCCCATTTAAACCACACCCACTGTAAACCACACCCACATTACCACAAAACCACATTAACGGTGGTGGCACACCAAAAAATCAAATGGTTGGTGCTCACTGCAGGGATATCCCTCATCACTCATATGGATTAAATCCATATGCCTCCTCCTCCCCTGTGGATAATACAACTGTGGTGTTCATGCAAATGGCCTGTAGATGTCACTGTGCTCATACTTATACTGTGCATACTTTCTGGTAGCTTAAAAGTGAAAGCTTACTGTTGTGTAATGCCTGCATGACTCTGCTAATAAAGCACTGTTGTACTCTACTCATCCTTGGCTACCCAAAACATAACAACAACAACAACCCCCCAACACAGGATTAAACACCTTAGGGTCCCCTAACAACAATTTCCAAATGCTAACAAACCCCCAGAACAAACTCCTACCAGGCTTACATCCCACAGGTAGCATAGGGCAAGCAGAGAATGGCACACCCAAGCAGCACTGGGCAAGCAGAGAATGGCACACCCAAGAAGCACTGTGAAAGCAGAGAATGGCACACCCAAGCAGCACTGGGCAAGCACAGGGAGCATAAGGAAGGCAGAACAGAGCAGGAGACAGGGAAACCTATCAGGACTCTAAAATGGACAGTTCACACTGTGCTTCATACAGTGACACAGTGCTGGTGCCCCTCCAGCAGTTTATATGAGTGTGAACAGGGGAACAATGTGGGCAGTTTCAGTCTGTGTCTCAGGTGTGAACAGTACAGGGCTTTAGGGTGTGAACAATAGAGGTGTTAAAGGTGTGAACAATGTAGGGGGGATTACATGTATGAACAATACAGGGTATTACAGTCGGAATTTGAGATTTCAACAATGCAGGGGCCAGTTAATCTCAGTAGTGATACCTTTTAAATCTTGCACATAGTAAGTAGACACAGCAAGCAGACTTTCATGTGGGGGGGGTCACACAAGGGGGTTCACGGGCCACCAGTTGGACAGCCCTGTACTTACTGAATTACATGTGCTATCTCCTACTTGAATTTTTTAGCAGTGGAATGACTAGTTATTGGGGCCCACATCAAGCTCATTGAGCCCCTACTACTTGGGAAGAAGACATTTTCCAAAAACATACATTTCAAATGCTTAACAGTCAAAGGCCCACTGGGCCCCCTATTGTGCCTGTGCCACCTATAGGTTTTGGGTACCCAGCATATTGCAGTTTCTCTTCAATATTTATACCTAGTTATTCAATTAAATTATTTAGAAATTTGTTTGTGTAGTGTGCACAAGGTCAAACATGTTGGTCCTATGAGCTTCTGTTCATGAGGGCTCCAGATAAATACTTGTATGGGGCCCCAAAATTTCTGATGGAGGCTTTGCTTGGTTCCAAAGGGTTAAGACTTAGCTAAATGTTTGCAACTTGGTATTATGCAATGCTTACTGTATTTTTGCAGGATTGCAAAATTAAAAAAATATAATTAATAAGTGCCTAGCATTTCTAGTTATCAGTATCTTATTTTGTGATGAATTCAGTGTTAGACATCAGAGAAATGCTATGTCCATGTATACTATCCTGATTAAAATAAGAAGCAATAGCATTTTTAAAGGGTTCACTTTTACATAAATACAAAAAAAAGCAAGAATTATGAATGCAGCAATAAAATTGTCATTATAACAGCTAAAGCAAAGATTCACAGAAGCTTATATATGTGCCTAAAATAGCTAAAGCAAGGGAACAAAGTAATATTTTGATGAAGAATCCTGGTGTTGTCATAGTAACAATGAAATCTACTGCCTCAGAGCTGCAACAATTATAAGCCAAATGCAGTGTTCAGT
The DNA here is from genome assembly GCF_017654675.1 of Xenopus laevis. Lineage (NCBI taxonomy): Eukaryota > Metazoa > Chordata > Amphibia > Anura > Pipidae > Xenopus > Xenopus laevis. Next base: position 69,562,129 of record NC_054381.1, read on the forward strand.
GCTTATCTATGGTCCCATCAATACAGACACCTCTGTTAACTCATGGGAACACAAGAATAAATGCCTACCTGTCGGGTAACAGCAAACAGAACATCTCCAACAAGGGCAACAAATGTCCAAAAGAAACTTTGTTTCAATGATAGATTACTGCAACATATAACTAGGAAGATAACTGCTCATTCGCAAGTGCCCCGGGCCAGTGCAGTTTTCTGCTACAAGGAACACTGGCTTGGAGTATCAGGTGAGTCATTACAATCCTTGGTGCACCCCCTTGGATTGGAGCTTTCTTACTCCTTTAAGTATAAAATTCTTATCCTATCCTTCAGAGCCCTTTTTGGCTCCTTTGTAAATCCCCCCCATCTTCCTATACACTCCCTCTGGAGCCCTGCACTTAGCTCAGCAGAGTATACAGATCACTTCAAGAGGTAAGTCAAACATAAAACCTTTATCACTGATAGCACCACCTCTCTGATATACTCTAGCACAAGGTAAGCTCCACACTGACTGTATTCTCAGTGTATTGAAACACATTGAACTTAAATATTTATATTCACTGTCTAATTTATAATTAGCCTACCCCTCTTTGTGTTTTAAGCCATGTAAAGTACTGCTATATCTGCTGTGCTTAATAAATAAATAAATATGATATAAATACAAAACTGAAGTAAACCAAAATTGCCTTTTTTAAAACAGTTCACTTGAGTATAATGCAAAATTGCCATCATTTTTGTGCAATTACATGGATAAGCTATGTTAACAATATCAATTTGAGTTTGGTTATATACACATGTATTTTTGGATGTTTTGTCACCTGTGGGACAGCACAACACACATTGCAGTTAAATGCTTGTTTGCACCCATAAAATGTTTACTGCACAGCAAGAGTAGTGGGACTAATTTTAACAGTCTACTGTATCTCACTAACATACTAACATAGTGGATTAGGTTAAAAAAGACTCACGTATGCAAAATTCAACTTTTTTGTCTAAGTGAGTCTGCCTAACTGCTTAATGCTTCCTGCAGAGGAAGGCGAAAAACCACATCTAAAGTCTCCCCAATTCATCTCAATTTTGCCAATTTGTAATTTGAACCAGTTCCTGGATCAACTTTGGACTAAAAGGTAATTTTAATAACCCTGTATTTTTTCAAAAAGGCACCAACCCTTTTTTGAAACTACCTGATGTATCTGCTATTACAACTGCTTACAAGCTCTCACAGTAAAAAAAACTTTTTGCATCTTAATCCTAGTATTTAATCCTAAAAATGAAGATTTAGTAGGTTATATTTAGTATCAATTAATGTGGCAAATCATCAGATATCATTAACAATTTTTTTATTTTAGTAATTTAGCTCTTGAAAATACATATTACCCCATCTACAATAAAACCAGCAACACAACAAGCCACCACGCCTATATGTTAAGCTATAAATCAGCTGTTGTTGTTGGGGTTTACTCTAGTAAATAGACCTAGAGGCCAAGATCATCTTATGATCATTCAGTTCAGTTAGCCCTGTCAAATGCATACTTTCACATTCCTAGCCAGGGGCGTAACGATAGAGGAAGCAGACCATGTGGCTGCAGGGAAGTCTAGGAGGTATAGGGGCCAAAGAGGCCATAATTCATGTACAATTTCAATAAATATTGGTAAAACTGGTCAACTTGTAGACATTTTGGGTGCCTGAAAAATAATGTGCTGTGAGACCCAGTAATATCTAGTTATGCCACTGTTATCAGGCAGTTTTTAAGAGTTGCTGCTCTCATGGAGAACTGCCATTGCTACTGTGGTAAGGGTTTTTACAAAAGTAATTTTGCAGTTGCTGTCTAAAGGCAAAGAGGTGTCCTTATAGTGCCCTATTTCTACAAATGGCTATTGAAGGCTTTCTCCATGCAACAGATGCTGGAACCTAAGAACAGTGTAATCCAGACTCTAATTTTGCTAGTTGAGCTATTAAATCTTGTGAAGTTAAATCTTATACCGTCTACCAGGGTGAAGTTTCTTAATCTAATCATAGACTCTTCACATCACCTGCTGCTGTCTTTTCAGCAAGCCATAAAACTACTATGGATAATGACTTCTTTAATAGATGCAGTTCCATTGGCGAGAACTCATATCAGAACTCTTCAGTCAGAAATTTGGCCTAATGGAACAGAGATGTCAACTCATTGGAACAGACTCTTTACATATCCAAGGAAACAAGATCATCCCTCCACGTGTGGTTACATACTCAGAGTCTCTTGCAAGGAGATACCTTCCACAAAGTTGGGTTGCTCGTCTTCAGTGCATAAGGTTTATGGTCAGTGAAGGATAGCAGATATTATTCAAATTTCAGGGAGCTCAATTTTGGCAAGAGCTCCTATCTTCACATCACCAAATACTGTACAGAAAAAGGTGGCCTTTGTTAAATCAAACTACATTTCCTATTTGAATCATCAGATCTTCTCATCTGAATTTGTTTAACCTGTCAGCTTACATATAAAGGGCAAGAACAACACCCTAGCAAACCTAATGAGTAGATAAAAATTAGAGTGAGAGTCAGTGAGAGAGGTCTCTGAACCAGGAAGTATTTCTTCAGATAGGTAATCATTAAAGGGATCCTGTCATCGGAAAACATGTTTTTTTCAAAAAGCATCAGTTAATAGTGCTACTCCAGCAGAATTCTGCAGTGCAATCCATTTCTCAAAAGAGCAAACAGATTTTTTTTATATTCAATTTTGAAATCCGACATGGGGCTAGACATTTTGTCAATTTCCCAGCTGCCCCCAGTCATGTGACTTGTGCCTGCACTTTAGGAGAGAAAAGCTTTCTGGCAGGCTGCAGTTTTTCCTTCTCAATGTAACTGAATGTGTCACAGTGAGACATGGGTTTTTACTATTGAGTGCTGTTCTTAGATCTACCAGGCAGCTGTTATCTTGTGCTAGGGAGCTGCTATCTGGTTACCTTCCCATTGTTCTTTTGTTTGGCTGCTGGGGGGAAAAAGGGAGGGGGGTGATACAGCAGTAAAGAGTGATTGAAGTTTATCAGAGCACAAGTCACATGACAATATGTCTAGCCCCATGTCAGATTTTCCAATTACAGTATCCCTTTAAGTAATTCCCAAATAAACCTTATAACCACAAAGTAGCCAACAAGTTGCCAGAACAAGCCCACATTCCTGGTTGTGAGGTCAATAACTTTTCAATGGTTCTTTCAATCTAGCATACATTTAACCTCCAACTCCGATGATTTTGCAAGTCACTCAAAGGATACAACAGGATCATGCTTTAGTCAGAGACATTCTATCCTTATGGTCAAGGAGAATCTGGTTTCTGGATATACTCAAACTCTTTTCGGAAGATTTGTGGATTCTTCTACAGACAAGATCGCAAGATTACAGACAAGATCAGGTGTTTTCCCAAAATGAAGTTAACAAATTGGAGACTGATAGTATGATATTACAGAGCCAATGGTTTACTCAAGAAGTTTTAAAAACATTTTAATACTCCAGAAAGACATTCACGTCAGTTCTTATTCTAAACACTGAAATACCTTCCATATCTTAAATATTTTGATGCTCCAATAATTTGACAAGGAATTGGCTCCTAGCATATTTAAAGTGCAAATCTCAGCTTTGGATACAATACACCATCCTTGAATGTTACAATCTGGAAGAGTTGCAGCCTCTTTCACAAATGTCAGCTCATTGAAAAAAAAAACCCAGCAGTGTCCCATATTAAATATGCAGAGCTGCCACTTTGAGCAACCATCATATGATTTCCAAACATTATCAGTTGGATATGTTAGACAGGAAGCAGTGTTTGGGTCTAAAGTCTTCCAGTAGATTGATTCTTCTTCCTTCCCTTTCTGTGCTTCTTAGCTAAAGAAATCTCACTTGTGCTGTCTGAGGATGTAAAGGGAATAATAAAATGCATAGTATGAAGAGCTAAATTGCAGAAAGACCCCTTATCCAGAAAACCCCAGGTCCCAAGCAACAAATCCCATACTTGTACTTACCTTAAGAAATTTACTTACCTTTAGTCTGAAGGCAGCACAGCTTTCCCACCCTTATAAAATTCTTGCATTAATATGTGTCTTTGTACTAGTTAATACGCAGCATAAGGTATAAGGAATGTAGATTTACAGAGGAGGATCCAACTGGCTGACTGTTTAATTACCTAATCCCCTTTCTGTCCAAATAGTGGTCAATTCACTTGTGCTGCCTTTGGATTAAAGAAAAAAAATATTATCGGGTAAAATAAACTTTTTCTTTATCTAATAATCTAGATGTAGACGTTATGGGAATTGGAAGATGGGAAATTTCAGATTAGCTTGTATTAAAAATTTACAGAGATAAATAATCTACTATTGTACTATAGATTTAACCCTCCAGGGGTCACTAAAGGCCTGTCAGATAGTAACTTTACTAGAACTGGAAAAATAACGGATACCGATAAAACCTACAAAGAGAAAAGTAATTCATTAAAGGAGAACTGGTTGATAAGGGGTTACCCAAGAATAAATATATTACAGACCAGGAAAGAAAATAGACAGCTGATCACTGGGCAATTTTTCTTGGCTTTTTTTTGTGGGAAAAACTTTATATTAATTTCTGCAGCAGCATTTGTTTACAGTACATTAGTCAGTCAGCAGACCGCACAGCAGCATTATTATTTATACAATTAACCTATCAACTGGAAGAAGATTTCCAATAAATAAAAAAGAACATTGCAGATGATTGCAGCCAGGCAGCCAGATTCAGATGAACTACAGTACTGACCTGTGCACAGCTCCGTGGCAGAGACGAGAACTAGAACTCTGCTGGACCACGTTCAGAGTGACGATGTTGTGTGCACATGCCCTTACGGAACGCATTTTAGGACACACTGCAGCGACATACATGTCGGAATGGCGCATTGGTTGCTTTTGCTGTCACTCATTGTCCAAATCTGCAATCACACCTCTGTCCTCTACCTTCTCTTCGGAGCCGTCAGTCATACGAACTCCACCTTCTGCCCTCCGTCCTCCGCCCTCCGTCCTCCATTCTCCGCCCTCAGTCCTCTTCCTTCCGCCCTTCCTGCTCAGCCCTTCACCCTCTTTCTTCAGCACTCCCCCCTCAGATCTCTCTTTTCATCCGACGGTCTTGTCCCTAAGTTTTCTAAAGTGGTGAGTGAGGGAGGAAGGAAGAGGACTGAAGGAAGAGAACTGAGGGTGGTAGGCAGAGGACTGAGGGCGGAGGATGAAGGGAGAAGGATGGAGGGCTGATGGCAGAAGACTGAGGGTGAAAGGCTGAGGGCAGAAGGCTGAGGGTGGAGTTTGTATAACTGACAGCTGAGTAGAGGACGGAGGCGTGAGTGCAGATTTGGACGATGAGCGATGGTAAAAGCAACCGATTCACCTTTCCAAAGGCTTAGGACATTGCATGAAGGACAGGTATTTCCCTGCAGGATGTCCTAAAATGTGTTATGTATGCCCTGTCTAGTGATGATTTCACTGCGCACGCCAAGCAGAAGATATGTATCAGTTCTCTCTTCTCAGCGAGATAAGGAGTTCATTATTATACAACACAGTCACATGGTAGAGGCGTTGAGCTGTAGGTTCCGGGTGGTCTGTTTTGGATATACTGTCAGTTATATAGATGTTATTAGGGGTGCTTGCTTGCCTCCCCTAAACATGTTGCCGCCCTAGGCCTGTGACTTGGTGGCCTCTGCCCAAAATTGGCCCTGAAGCCAGTAATACTGTATTTGCAAAAATCCTGGCTTCTGCATAATGACATTTCCATGCATAAATTGTAGTTATGCACACATCTACACAATTGAAGTAAAACTAATTTAAATTCTTTAACTGCTTGTTATCTATAAATGTGATTTATGCAGTGAAATGTCCATGCTGTTTTCTGTATGTGACAAACATTCTGATAATTTAGATTAAGGCTCAACCAATGAAAATGGTTCTGTCTCTTTTAGAGAGGTTGTAAAGAGTCAGGTAATAATTTTGAAATGCCTTAGAGATGTGCACAAGCTTGAATGTAATATATATAATTGTAGTATTATAATATATATATAAACACACACACATATATAATAATATAATGCCAACTATAAAGCCTTGCTCACATGTATGTAACGCAGCACTTATAGATATAACATAAGTGCACATTATACACTAAATGCTATTTGTATTGGGGCCTCCTCAATTGAGAAAAACGGATTTTTGTTGACAACTGTGATGGGCGCATTTATTTGCCAGGCGCAAATTCGCAGCGAATTTCCGCGATTCGCAGCCGGCGAATAAATTAGTGAAAATTGACAAATTTTTGCCCTTTTGCGAATTTCAGGGACAAATTCGCCAATCACTATTGACAACAAACTGTGCAACACTAGGCAGAGTCACCAAGTGGCTACTAAAGCAAATAAATTGTTGTCTTGCCTAGAAAAAGTGGATTAACTCAAGGGATGAAAACATTATTTTTACAGATTCCTGGTAAAGCCTCACTGTGAGTGTGCAGTGCAGTTTTGGGTCATGGTCCTTAAAAAAATATTTATGAGACGGAAATTGTACAGGGGCACGCAACTAAATGTAAGAGGAATGGAACTATTAAACTATGAGGAAGGACTATCAAAATTGGGGTTGTTTTCTTTGGAGAAAATGTCTTTTTAAGGGAACAATATAGACAGATAGTGGGGGATCATTTTTTACATAGAAAAGAACAAAGAACTAGAAACCACCTCCTTTACACAAGAGGAACTGAACTTTAAATTTGAAGCAACTTTTTTTTCCTAATTTTGGTTCTGTACATTACCACAATGAATTTTAAATGAAACAACTCAGATGCAGTTGAACTGCAGACTTTCAGCTTTAATTCAGTGGGTTGAACAAAAAGATTGCATAAAAATGTGAGGAACTAACGCCTTTTTTTAACACAATCACTTCATTTCAGGGGCTCAAAAATAATTGGACAAATTAATAAACTGAAAATAAAATGTTCATTTGTAATACTTGGTTGAAAACCCTATGCTGGCAATGATAGCCTGAAGTCTTGAACGCAAGGACATCACCAGATTCTGTGTTTCCTCCTTTTTAATGTTCTGCCAGGCCTTTACTGCAGTGGCTTTCAGTTGCTGTTTGTTTGTGGGCCTTTCTGTCTGAAGTTTAGTCTTCAACAAGTGAAATGCATGCTCAATTGGGTTCAGATCAAGTGACTGACTTGGCCATTCAAGAATATTTCACTTATTTGCTTTAATAAACTCCAGGGTTGCTTTGGCTGTATGTTTTGGGTCATTATGAAACACCTCCCAATCAATTTGACTGCATTTAGCTGGATTTGAGCAGACAGTATGTCTCTGAACATCTCAGAATTTATTCGGCTGCTTCTGTCCTGTGTCACATCATGGATAAACACTAGTGTCCCAGTGCCACTGGCAGCCATGCATGTCCAAACCATCACACTGCCTCCACCGTCACCGGATTTCACTTTTCGGGTGCTTGGTCATCCTTGATAAAGGCCCCCGAAACGTTGGAGGCACTGTGATGTAATAGTAAATTTTGTGATTTTTGAAAAACGGAGTGCTGGTCCTCTTCGAATTTATATTCGAATATATATAATACACAAAAGCCATGAATATCTTGTAAATGATATCCTTATAAACGGTGAGGTCTGATGTCATCAGTTATAAATGGTGAGTTCTGATGTCATTTCTGTCACATGACTCACTGAAATTTGTGTATTATAATAAATAAAGTACCCCCAGTTGCAAAATATCAGGATATTAGAAATTACCTCGGAGTTCCATGACCTGTATAAAAACAGAGAGAGAGAGAGAGGTATGCATGTGTCAGGAACTTCCCTATTGTATACTGGCTCGTTGTCCACTGTTTTGCAGGTGCAGCAACTGGCTTGTGCATTAGTGATTGCATTTGTAGAAGTTGTCTGTGCATCATGTGGGGTTCACTCGCTGGTAGGCTGCAAAAGAGGCGACTTCACACACCAGGAACGGTTTAAGGGCTTCCTGCCCGTGTTTATTTTCCAGCGGCTGCAGAAGTTTCCCCTCGCAGGGGGAAGGTAACCGAAACACAGCAGTTTAACAGAAATATCCAGCCTCCTGGCTAACACAAAATAAATGCTTTGTTTTCTCTCCTGAAGCTGAGCAATACCAGCAGTTTGTCTCACACACATTCAGCACTGCTGCTCAGCATCAGGTGTACTAAATAGGCCTAGGGCCTCTTGAAAACCTGGCCTACGGATTTGGGAATCCGCCCCACCCTACTCTTGCGGGTTCCCAGTAAGACCAGTCCCGGATCAGCAATTACAAAAACCTTGCAGAGAGACATAGTGTTTCTCTGCTAACAGCACTACTGGTCTCACCTCAGCAACAATATCTGAGAATCCGTGGCCCAACATACATTCCATCAATCACTTTTCCCCAGGAAACTGGGGACCTTTTTGTCACCATACCACATATCCCCCCCCTCTGCTCAAGCCCGTAGGGCTGAGCACAGTATGCCACTAATGCATGTACCCTGGAGAGAGCATCTGCATTCCCTTGCATCTTTCCAGGTCTATGTTCTACTGAGAATTTGAAATTTTGAAGGGACAAGAACCATCTGGTGACCCTGGCGTTCTTTTCCCTATTTTGGGCCATCCATTTAAGTGGGGCATGGTCAGTGACAAGTTTGAACTGCCTCCCTAACAGATAGTATCTCAAGCTCTCCAGTGCCCACTTGATGGCCAGGCACTCTCTCTCTACAATGGCATACCTGCATTCAGCGGGGGTTAGCTTCCTGCTTAGGTATGCTACTGGGTGTTCTTCCCCATTCACTACTTGTGACAGAACAGCCCCTAACCCAACTTCAGAAGCATCAGTCTGTACAAGAAACTCTTTCTTGAAGTCAGGAGCTATCAGCACAGGGTATCTGCACAGGGATGCCTTCAAGTTTAGAAAGGCTTCCTCTGCCTCTGGGGTCCATGTAACTGTTCCAGCTTTACTCCCTTTTGTGAGGTCAGTAAGTGGGGCTGCTAGGGTGGCAAAATTGGGGACAAACCTCCTGTAATATCCCACTATCCCAAGAAAGGCCCTCACTTGTTTCTTGGATTTGGGCCGGGGCCACTCCTGAATTCCCTCAATTTTGGACACCTGTGGCTTGACTACCCCTCTTCCAATCACATACCCCAAATAACGGGCCTCTTCTAACCCCATTGCACACTTTTTGGGATTTGCTGTCAGACCCGCCTTCCAGATAGAGTCAAGGACCGCTTGTACCCGGGGCAAATGACTTTCCCAGTCTGGGCTAAAGATAACCACATCGTCCAGGTAAGCTGAAGCATAACCTTGATGTGGTTTGAGAATGCGGTCCATCATTCTCTGGAACGTTGCTGGGGCCCCATGTAAGCCAAACGGTAGGCGTTTATATTGCCACTGCCCCTCAGGAGTGGAAAACGCAGTCTTCTCTTTGGCCCCTTCAGTGAGGGGTACCTGCCAATACCCCTTGGTAAGATCTAGGGTGGTAATGTAGCGGGCCTGCCCTAGCCTTTCTATCAGTTCGTCGACCCGGGGCATTGGATATGCATCAAACTTGCTGACCTCATTTAACTTTCTGAAGTCATTGCAAAATCGGATGCTACCATCCGGTTTTGGGACAAGGACAATGGGGCTGGACCATTCACTATGGGACTCCTCAATAACATCCAGCTCCAACATCCTTCTAATCTCCTCTGTCACTGCCTGACGTCGTGCCTCGGGTATCCTGTAAGGTTTAACATTGACTTTAACCCCAGGTCCAGTTATAATGTCATGTTTAATAATATCAGTAAGCCCAGGCTGGTCTGAGAATATTTGTCTATTCCGGATCAGAAACTCTTTCATCTCCTGCTTCTGACTGTTAGTAAGGGTCTCAGCCACTTTTACCTCAGGCACCTGTGGGATCTTTACCTCTACAACTGCAGGACAGGCGGACAGCGATTCCCTATCCTTCCAGGGCTTAATTAAGTTAACATGGTAGAGCTGCTCTTTTTTCCGCTTGTTTGGTTGGGACACCTTATAATTAACGTCCCCTACGCGTTCTATAATCTCGTAGGGGCCTTGCCATTTGGCCAGGAACTTACTTTCCACCGTAGGAACCAGGACTAACACCCTGTCCCCAGGATGGAAAGTTCGGACACGAGCCGATCTATTATATATGCGGCTTTGAGCTTGCTGGGCCTGAAGCATATGTTCTCTCACAAGGGGCATTACTTTTGCAAGACGGTCCTGCATGTCTGCAACATGCTCTATGACACTTTTGTGTGGGGTGGCTTCAGACTCCCATGTCTCCTTTGCCACGTCCAACAGCCCTCGTGGGTGGCGGCCATACAACAACTCAAAGGGTGAAAACCCTGTAGAGGCCTGTGGGACTTCTCTAATGGCAAACATGAGATATGGAAGTAAACAATCCCAATTCCTCCCATCTTTATCCACCACTTTTTTTAACATCCCCTTAAGGGTCTTGTTGAACCTTTCCACCAACCCGTCAGTTTGGGGATGATAGACAGATGTGCGTAACTGTTTGATTTGGAGAAACCTGCACAATTCCTTCATCACCCTAGACATGAAGGGAGTCCCCTGATCTGTAAGGATCTCTTTTGGAATTCCTGTGCGGGTGAACATGTGGAACAGCTCTCGAGCTATGGTCTTTGAAGAGGTGTTCCTTAAGGGGACAGCCTCTGGATACCGAGTGGCGTAGTCCATGACTACCAAAATATACTGATGCCCCCTAGCAGATTTTATTAGTGGCCCTACCAAGTCCATGGCAATACGATCAAATGGAATTTCGATTACGGGTAAGGGAACTAATGGGCTGCGAAAATGGGGCATTGGGGCCGATTTCTGACACTCGGGGCATGATTCACAATAGTTCTTTACATCTGCATGTACCCCCGGCCAAAAGAACCTCTGTAGCATTCGGTCTTTGGTTTTCTCATACGCTAGGTGGCCACCTAGTGGATGAGAATGGGCCAGATTGAGAACTGTTCTCCTATATGGCTGTGGGACCACTAGCTGTTCCACAATCTCTCCTCGAACCTTATCCACATGGTAAAGCAAGTCATTTTGTACAGCAAGGTGGGGAAATACACATTCTACCCCAGGATTTTCGGGGTTCCCATTTTTAACCTTGACATTTTCCCAAGCTTTAGTGAGTGTCGGGTCCCTTAGCTGGGCAGTTCCGAAGTTATCCCGGGAGACCTCTAGCTCAGGCATGCTAGGTTCCTCAATGGTCTCCGCAGTTACCTCAGATTCACCAGCTAATACAGCTAAGGGAAACAACTCACTACCTTCCAACCCATCCTCGGTACCACTTACAATAACACCTGACATGGGTGGTTCTGTTTTCTCTCCCCCAGATACTCTATTGTCCTTAACAGTTTCTATAGAAGTATCCAGTTCAATAGGGTGGGGTCTCACCTCACCATGCTCAAAACTTTTCTCAGTCTCTGGAGCTTGCTCCTGGCACAGTTCACGAAATAAGGGAAAGTCTCTGCCCAAAATTACACTGTGCAAGAGTATGGGAGACACTGCCACTTCATGGCACACAGTCCCTGCGGGGGTCACAAAAGTCACTAAGGCTGTGGGGTATTTCTTACAGTCCCCATGTACACACACCACTCCTACTTGACGCTGTGTTAAAGGACAGTCCTTCAGGAGCTGTGTGTTTACCAGTGTGACTAAGCTACCTGTGTCTAATAGTGCATTCACAGTGCGCTTACCAATCTGGACGACACAAGTTGGTACATCAGGATCCGCAACGAGACCTGGTCGAGCGAACAGAGACAACTTCCCCTCCGTTCCACACTCCATGGGTTCTGGATCAGCTGGGCAGTTGGCGGCAATATGTCCCCACTCTCTGCACCTCCAGCACTGGGGAGCTCCTCGGGTCTGGCGGGGGCTGTCTCCACGGGGTCTTCCTCTTGTTGAGTCTAGACCTGGATTACCGGGGTCCTCTGGGCTGAGCCTTTCCACTGTAGCCGGTCCACTGCAGGAGTCCTCTTCGAGGTGGGCACCGCCCGCGTAGTGAAGTCCTCAGCGGCAAGGTATCGCTCCACCAACTGGTCTGCTGTATTTGGGTCGCCTTGGCTTACCCACCGGCGTAATTCAGGTGGAAGCGCTCTCAGGTATCGGTCCATTGTGACCCTTTCCACTATCTGAGGCGCGGAAAGCAAGTCCGCCTGTAGCCAGCGTTTCACAAGGTTAATGAGATCATACATCTGGGAGCGGGGTGATCCCTTAACCTTAAATTCCCAACTGTGGACCCGCTGTGCCCTCACAGAGGTGGTTACTCCCAGTCTCCGCAGGATTTCAGACTTCAGCTTGTCATAGTCCCTTGCGTCCTCGGAGGACAGGTCATAAAAAGCTTTCTGGGAATCCCCCACTAGTAGTGGTGCAACAATCATCGCCCATTGCTCCCTCGACCAGGCTTGCTGCTCCGCCGTCCTCTCAAAGGTACAGAGGAAGGCCTCCACATCATCCTGCCCAGTCATTCTCTGCAGGAGGTGGCTGCCTGGGATGGAGCGTGGCACTCCGGGGACTAGGGCAGCATCCCCAGAGACCCTGGCTGTCAGTTGTTTTACCACCTCAACTTGCAGCTGCCGATCTTTCTCTGCAGCCTGCGCCAGTGCAGTGATCTGGGCCTCCAACAGACGATTTGCCTCCTGCTGGGTGGCGTTACACTGCTGCTGTAGCAACTGGCTCTCCTGGTGGGCCTTCTGTAAAGTTGCAGTGCACTGCAGCAAAGCCTTGAGGACATCCTCCATTTCACAACTTTTAAGTGCACTGTCTCTTTAAATCCCACTTATAAGCTATACAGTCCGCACAATACCCACAGGAGACTTACTGTGGTTTGGCAACTTCCGCGTGTGGCAATCGCTGGCCGCATCCGAAACACCAATTGTGGGGTTCACTCGCTGGTAGGCTGCAAAAGAGGCGACTTCACACACCAGGAACGGTTTAAGGGCTTCCTGCCCGCGTTTATTTTCCAGCGGCTGCAGAAGTTTCCCCTCGCAGGGGGAAGGTAACCGAAACACAGCAGTTTAACAGAAATATCCAGCCTCCTGGCTAACACAAAATAAATGCTTTGTTTTCTCTCCTGAAGCTGAGCAATACCAGCAGTTTGTCTCACACACATTCAGCACTGCTGCTCAGCATCAGGTGTACTAAATAGGCCTAGGGCCTCTTGAAAACCTGGCCTACGGATTTGGGAATCCGCCCCACCCTACTCTTGCGGGTTCCCAGTAAGACCAGTCCCGGATCAGCAATTACAAAAACCTTGCAGAGAGACATAGTGTTTCTCTGCTAACAGCACTACTGGTCTCACCTCAGCAACAATATCTGAGAATCCGTGGCCCAACATACATTCCATCAATCACTTTTCCCCAGGAAACTGGGGACCTTTTTGTCACCATACCACAATCAGGAGATGCAAGTGACGAAGATGACTTGTGTGGCATTGATGGTAGCTAGCCTGTGTGCTAATGCTTGTTTGTGCAATAACTGTCTTTTGCTCTGGTGGTTTGTGCAGCAGCTGGCCTTGGGCGCCAGTGTGGCAGGGTTGGCAGCTTACGTCTATGTTGGCATGTAGCTTGCTTGTCTGACAGTGGATTAAATGAATGCTAACTGAATTGGTAGCTGGTGAGTTGCATGTGTGGTATCTAACTTGTGCACTGTTAAATTGCATGCATGGGGGCTAGTTACCTGTCCCAAACAATGCGTGGCTAGAATATGCATTGGCTGCCTTGTGCACTAGAGGTTGTGTGAATGATGGCTGACTTATGTGCCAGTGGTTGGACACATGATTGCTGGTTGGTACCAGTGGGATTTTTAAAGGTGTATTTATGAAAGGGTGAACGTGAAAGTTCGCCATTTGATAAATACGCCTTTAAAAATCCCATAGCAATTAATGGAGAGAGTCGGTTTTTCGTGCTAACAGATTGTGGTCTCTAACTTCACTCTTTGATAAATATATCCCTATGAGTTTTTGCCGCATAGTTTTACACACAATAGATATTGACAGACAATTAGAATTGTCTTCTATGAGGTAGAAACCTAGGGGCAGATTTACTCGAGGGTGAAAATTCGCCAGTGACCGCTTCAAACCCATTGCTAAACTTTGCCAGGCAAAAATTTGTTCAGACAACGCTAATTCACTGGAATGCGGAGTTTCGCCGTGGGCTCTGAATGCTGGCAGCGTTTCGCTAGTGTTACTTTGGCAATGCGAGCAACTGAAAGTGAACATGCGCTAGCGTTCATTTCTGCCTAGCGCAGAAGTTAATTTGCATATGGCAGGAAATTTAGACGTATATGCAGCAAATACATTACATTACACAATTCCAGTTGTGTAATAGAGTTGTTATAATGCCCTACACAGGAGCCCACTGTATAGTTTATGTTCCATATATTAGAAAATGTATGGGGGAACCTGGTTACCCAAAAAGGACTTTTGAAGGCTATCACTCTTAACAAAGTAAAAGATTGTGACTTTTTGAGTTATTTAGCTTATTTTAGCTTATTGAGTTTTTGAGTTATTTAGCTTTTAATTCAACAGTTCTTCAGTTTGTGCTTTCAGTAATCTGGTTTCTAGGGTCCAAATAACACTAGCAACCATGTATTGATTTGTATAAGAGACTGGAATATAAATACGGTATGAGAGGCCCTGAATAGAAATATGAGTAATAAAAAGCAGCAATCAGTATAACTTTGTAGCCTTACAGGGCATATGTTTTAGATGGAGTCAGTGAAGATTTAGAAGAAGGCAAATAATTAGAACAGTTGCTTAGAATTAGCCATTCTATAACATACTTAAAGTTAACTTAAAGGTGAACCGCCGCTTTAAATAATAGAAATAATTAGATTATAAAGGCCACAGGTAAAGCAAATGTGCTTAATATTTTTGAAATACAAATTTCAAAAACCACTCAGTAGGGGCACATATGGTTCTGCTCAATCAAGTCAGTGGCTGACATAGGCTACAGTACATAAAAGTCTGGAGGAAAGCTGGTGTAATTCCAATTTTAATAATTAATACTTTAAAAAGATTTAAAAGTAGGAATTTGGGCAGCAGGGTTGCATTAGATGCAATTTATTTGGATTTTGCATGATACACAAAACTGCTGCAGAGACCCTCTGTGTGATGTCAGCCCTTCTGCATCTTTCCCAGCAGCAGCATCTTGCGTCGTTTGACTGTAATGTCACATACAGGGAAGCCTCTGCCAAATTTTCTAAGCATTGAATTGTGCCCAGCCAGGGATAGAGGAGACTGGGTCAACTGAAGAGATTTTTGCGCTCTAAACTGCTGCAAGCCTTCCCCCAGCCTAACACTTCCTAGACCTCTGTTACAACTCCACACATCCAGACACTTGAATTGAGCAGCAGCAGCAGCAATGCAGGTAGAAGTAGTGGGGATCTGATGGAGGTGTGTAGAAATTTATTTGGGCCCCACCGTGCAGCAGCAGCAGTAGCTGAAGTTACCACCAACAGAAGATAAACAACAATGTGGCTGACTATATGGTGTCTGTGGGTGTGCCTGACACATCCACAATGATGTTAACCCAATGGATTTCTGGATGTCAAGGCTCAACCATTGGCAAAAACATGCACAGTACTCTCTGAAACATCTGGCTTTCCCCCAGCCAGTGTCCTGTCAGAGCATGCCTGTAGGTGGGCTAGTCATTGAAAAGTAGACACTGCTATCTACTGGCAAGATGGATATCCATATATTATTGATGAAGGAGCCTTGGATAAGTGGGGATATCTAAGTGCCCAATGCTGACATCACAGAGTAACCTCCTCTCCTAGAAGATGCACCCTCTTCTCTCCAGTGCTAATCTCTCTGTATACATATCTGCATTAAACTAATGGTATGAAACCAATAACAGTCTGTGAATTGGAAGCTGAAAATATAAACTGTGGCCTAATGTTTCTACTAGCCACAATCTTATATCCTGCAGCTGTCTCTTTGTACTCTGTAGAGACACCTACAATCATACCAATAATAGTCTCTGAAATTAGTACTGAATCTCTAAACTATGGCCTTATGCCTAGGGTTGCCTCCTTTTATGGCTCAGGCGTCTGGGCAGATGATGTCGGGGGCAGGACAGAACACATCAGAGGTGGGGCTGGTGGCATATTGGCAGTGTGGCTATGTCATCCAGGGTGGGGTTATAATGTGGCGATCAGTGACTGGCTGATCATCGTATCATTCACTCAAAAGTCCTACTTGGATTTCTAATTTGGAAATCAGTCAGTCAGTATTCACCCTGTAAGATTTATTGGACAGGAACCTATTTCTTCTTGTCTATTTGACACTTGCCTGTTAATCTGTATTTATTATTTCAATTACCCCCTGTTTCTTCTATTAATTAATTTTATGTTGTACAGTGCTCTGTACAAAAGTAGCTCTACATAAATAAAAATAAACATATATACATACTCTGTAGAAACACCTACATTCTTACAAATAATAGACTGACTGCCGAATCTGTAAATGGTGGCCTAAGGCTACTACTAGTCATACTCTCAAATCCTGTTGATGCATATGTCCTATAAATTATACCTTTTGGCTAAACTGCAAAATAATTGTAGTAGTTACCATTTCCAGTTCACCAGATACAATGTCAATCATTTTTTAAAGAAAATAGGAGCCTCTTTTTATATTGAAAGAGCAGTTGTAGCATATCTAGTAGAAGTCAATCTAAAACAACTGGACTTGCTGAGTAATCATTAAAGATTTTTCATTACTCATCCGAGCAGCTTCTTCAGTTCAACTGACTGGTACAGGAAAGCCTCGGCATATAAACTCTTCAAATAATCCAATCACGATGGTGCAGTGTAACTATCCAGATTGGTGTAAAAAAAAATGATGCAAAGGCAAATTGACGCAGAGGTAAGGGCAAGCTATGGGCAAAGTATGGGTAAGGTATGGACAAGGTGAGAAACCTTTTTGGGGGTTGCCTAGCATCAGCCTGCAGTTGACCGTGGCAAATTGCTTAATGAGGACAGTGTTCTGTACCAACTTATTTGAGAAGCTGATTATGGACGGTGGGTTACTCGTTAATGTAGCCTTTGATAGAATTACCAATGTGTCATGCAACTCAATGATTATTTTAATGATTACTTAGCAAGTACAATTGCTTTAGATTTACTTCTATTAGATATACCATAACCTGGATGAATGAAAACCTTCATAGACAGTTGTAGCATAGTAGCATATACCAATTAAAGATATATGTGGCTGGCATATCCCAGGTGCATAACCTTACATTTATCAACATTCAGTCTCATCTGCCACTTAGCTGCCCAGACTGCTAGCTTGCTGAGATCCCCCTGCAACATTTCCACTTCCTAGATGGACTTCATTGTCCTGCAGAATTTTGTGTATTGACAAACACATATACACTGCTTACAACGCCCTCATCCAAGCCACTTACTGTATGAACAATATATATGAGTGTGTACCATTGCATTCTCTATACTTGTAGAAGCAGCATTACTAAAATCAACAGACCTTATTTAAAAAAAGCAAATGTTTATGCAGCACTATATCAAAAGGTTTTGCAAAATCTTAGAAGACCACATCTACTGCAACTACTTCTCCATTCATAGTTACATAGTTACAAAGTTAAATCAAGTTGGAAAAAGACAAAGTCCATCAAGTTCAAACCTTCCAAATAAAAACCCAGCATCCACACACACACCCCTCCATACCCTCACATAAATGATATATCCCCATTTCTATACTAACTATAGAGTTTAGTATCACAAAATGTCTGTCCAAG
This sequence comes from Xenopus laevis, assembly GCF_017654675.1. Lineage (NCBI taxonomy): Eukaryota > Metazoa > Chordata > Amphibia > Anura > Pipidae > Xenopus > Xenopus laevis. Next base: position 69,579,904 of record NC_054381.1, read on the forward strand.
AAATCATACAAGCCACTCTAAAATGAGAAGTAAACCCATGCTAATAAAATCCCCTACTCCCCTACCCTACATAGACCCCCCTCCCTGCTTCCCCCCCAGCCTAGGTGGTACCTTTGCTAAATGCCCCTAACACTTTTCTTACCCCTCGGTGCAGATTCAGGGCATTGGAGTTCACTGCAGTCATCTTCTTCTCTTTGGTAATCTTCGGGAAGTAAGTGCCGTATTGGTGAATGCGCAGTAGGAGCAACTTTCTGTTTCGCGACAACTGTGCATGCGCCGAAAGTAACGGAAATTGCCAAAGTGTTGGAAGAAGACACCAAGATTTCTGAAGCGGCTAAAGATGGTGCCCGTGAACTCCGCTGGACAGAATCTACACAGAGGGGTATAGAAGTAAAGAGTTAGGGGCATTTAGCAAAAGTACCACCTTGGCTGGGTTGGAGCAGGGACGGGGGTCTATGTAGGGTAGGGTGGTAGGGTATTTTAGTAGCAAGGGTTTGTTTCTCCTTTAAAAGCATTAACAGAATCAGCCGTCACAAAATTACCCGGCAGGGCATTCCACAACCTCACTGTCCTCACTGGGAAGAACCACATACGCTGCTTCAAATGAAAGTTCTTTTCCTCTAGTCTAAAGGCTAGGCCAGTGCTATAATGTCCTCTAATGTACTTGTAAAGTGTAGTCATGTCCCTTTGCAAGTGCCTTTTTTCCAGAGAAAATAACACAAACCCTGACAGTCTACAATCATAATTTAAGTATTCCATCCTATAAGTTCCAGTTTGGTTACATGTCTGTGCATGCTCTCCATCTCATTTATATCCCTCATAAAGACTGCACTGCATAACCCAAGTGAGGCCTTATCAGAGACCTATAAAGAGGCAAAATTGTGTTTTCATCCCTTTATTTTATGCTGCTTTTTGTACTTGCTTTAGTGCCCACAGAGTGAAACTGCCTGGAAATAGACAAAACCCCCTAGATCCTTCTCAATTAAGGAAACGCCCAACACACTGCCATTTAGTGCATAACTTGCATTTATATTATTTTTGCCAAAGTGCATAACATGTTATCAACATTAAGGGGCACATGTACTTAGCTTGAGTGAACGATTAGAATAAAAAATACTTTGAATTTCAAAGTATTTTTTTGGCTTTTTCAACCATCGAATTGGCTACTTTGATCTTCGACTACGATTTCGACTTCGAATCGAACGATTCAAACTAAAAATCGTTCGACTATTCGACCATTCGATAGTCGAAGTACTGTCTCTTTAAAAAAAACTTTGACCACCTACTTTGCCACCTAAAACCTACCGAGCACCAATGTTAGCCTACGGGGAAGGTCCCCGTAGGCTTTCTAAGTAATTTGGGATCGAAGGAAAATCGTTCGATCGATGGATTAAAATCCTTCGAATCATTCAATTCGAAGGATTTAATCGTTCGATCAAACGATTTTTCCGTAGATCATTTGATCGAACGAATTGCGCTAAATCCTTCGACTTCGATATTTAAAGTCGAAGGATTTAACTTCGAGGGTAGAATATCGAGGGTTAATTAACCCTCGATATTCGAACAATAGTAAATGTGCCCCTAAGCCTCATTTTCCAGTTTGCTGCCCAGTTTCCCAACTTAGACAAATAACTCTGCAAAGTGGCAGCATCCTGCATAGAACCTATACAACAATTTGATGGGTTACTGCCCACAGGCAAATTTGCCCAGTGTTGATAAATGACCCCCACTATCCCTTTACGAAACCTTAAGATTCTAACAAGCAAGTTACAACTGCATTTTTTTGTTCATTATTCAATCCACAGTATAGAAAAATTACATTTTTTGGGGTAAGCATTGGAATATACATCACTCTTTCATATGTGTTTAAATAATAAACCATACGTCTTTTTAAGAAAGCCAAAATATCTATATAATTTACTGACCACTAGCAAGTTAGCACTTTTTTTTTTTTTTTTTACAGATTATGGATGTAAATTCTACACAGCCTGGTTATGGTTTATCTAATATCGAAAGAACTAGGTGCATCACATGCAAATACTGTATATTTCCTCTAAAAAGAATCACTTTTCAAGATAACATGAGAGATGTTTCAAATGTACTTCTAAAAGAGTTGTATCTTATTTAAGATGTATATATACATTGCAATATATATACATCAGAAAAAAATTAACTTATATAGGATTGGTTTAGACAAGTAGGAGATACATTTAAACCAATACAATCTGCAACCAAACTGATTTGTTCTTTTGTTTTTTAACTTGAAAACTGGTTGTTATGGAAAACATCACCAGTGATATTTATCTTAGTTATGTCTTATTTAAGATGTATATATGCATTGCAAAACATATACACCAGAAAAAAAATAACTTATATAGGATTGATTTAGAGAAGTTGGAGATACATTTTAACCAATACAATCTGCAACCAAACAGATTTGTTCTTTTGTTTTTTAACTTAAAAACTAATTGTTATGGAAAACATCACCAGTGATATTTATCTCCAGGACGACCAATGGGCTGAAGCTCTTTATAGGTGACACAACTTATGGTTTCTCAAGACACTTTCAGGAAGTGCATAAGGGAGACTGGACAGATTTAAAGATAATTGGCATAGACAAAATAACAACCATCTTCACTGAACAAAATTTGATCAATAATTTTGATAAAAGAAAAAATGAATGTATTTATGAACTTACTGTCATTTTTTTAATCAATTGTATTTTTATACTATTTTTTAAATAGATAATTTGTTATATAAATGATAATTAATTATAGAATTCTGATGTCTTTGTCTTGATATTTTTATGTTATCATGCATTTATGATATAACCGTATGTAATTTGTAGAATATTAATTTGTTAATATGTTAATTAGATTTTCTACATTTGGAGATGTACTAGTGGTGTTAGTTTGTTGCTAAGTAACTACTGAGCTGCTTCCTCTATCTTCACTTTATTTGAGGATGTCTGTATAATGTATAAAGTGATGCATGTACTTGTGGCATTAGCTTTGTTGCTAGGCAACTGCTAGACTACCTCCTTTAACTATTCTAAATTCGAGGAAGTCTATATAAAGTAATGATGCATGTGATGACCTCACTCTGCTCATGCATGGATGGCACAGCAATCTTTGAAATTCTTCTTTCTGGACAGAAGATATTTGGATCTCCCTGAAATAATGTTTGGTTCTCCCTCACTAAGAAACATCCCATCCCTGGCAAAAATTCTGTAGCTGATGGAAAAGTCTCAGTTCTCTAAAAAGCCACCAAAGCCATCCTCCTTATGCCAGTTACTAATTAAATGAACAGTAACGCCAAAAAAGGAAGTGTTTTAAAGGAAGAATCCCATTGTATACTACAGAATTTATCATTTATCTGCTGTGTATCCTGTTTATCCATTAAGGCCCTGTACATACTGTCTATGCTAAGTAAACCAAATATCTGTTGTTGTCTTTACTTTCTTTACTTTTGCACACTAAATACATATGCAATGGTGCAACAGACAGAATTTTAGACATGACAATGTATATACAGTACACTACATATCTACTTGGCACACAGTATAGTAATAATTAGGGATGTAGCGAACGTCGGAAAAAAAGTTCGCGAACATATTCGCGAACTTGCGCAAAAGTGCGAGCGGTTCGCGAACGGTTCGCGAACCCCATAGACTTCAATGGGAAGGCGAACTTTAACATCTAAAAAAGACATTTCTGGCCAGAAAAATGATTTTAAAGTTGTTTAAAGGGTGCAACGACCTGGACAGTGGCATGCCAGAGGGGGATCAAGGGCAAAAATGTATCTGAAAAATCTGCCTGTGTGTGCTTGGAAGAGATAGTGTAGGGGGAGAGCTGTTAGTGATTTCAGGGACAGATGATAGTAAGTTTGCTGGCTAGTAATCTGCTTGATACTGCTCTGTATTGGAGGGACAGAAGTCTGCAGGGATTTGAGGGACATTTTAGCTTAGGTAGCTTTGCTGGCTAGTAATCTACTGTTCTCTTTAAACAACTGCCATACGTTGACCTTGTAGACATTGTTTGCCCAGTTTTTTTGGTTGCAGCCACTGAAGCACAGTTGCCAGAAAAAATATGCCATATAAATGCTGAAAATAGTCATTTTTTGCCATACGTTGACCTTGTAGGCATTGTTTGCCCAGTTTTTTTGGTCGCAGCCACTGAAGCACAGTTGCCAGAAAAAATATGCCATATAAATGCTGAAAATAGTAATTTTTCGCCATACGTTGACCTTGTAGGCATTGTTTGCCCAGTTTTTTTGGTCGCAGCCACTGAAGCACAGTTGCCAGAAAAAATATGCCATATAAATGCTGAAAATAGTAATTTTTCGCCATACGTTGACCTTGTAGACATTGTTTGCCCAGTTTTTTTGGTTGCAGCCACTGAAGCACAGTTGCCAGAAAAAATATGCCATATAAATGCTGAAAATAGTCATTTTTTGCCATACGTTGACCTTGTAGGCATTGTTTGCCCAGTTTTTTTGGTCGCAGCCACTGAAGCACAGTTGCCAGAAAAAATATGCCATATAAATGCTGAAAATAGTAATTTTTTGCCATATACGTTGAGTCAACGTATGGCAAAAAATGACTATTTTCAGCATTTATATGGCATATTTTTTCTGGCCTCTGTGCTTCAGTGGCTGCGGCCAAAAAAACTGGGCAAACAATGCCTACAAGGTCAACTTATACACTACTACAGCGATGGATACGGATTACGTAAAATATATTATGGCTGCTTGAAAAAAGTCACTCCGGTGTTTTTTCTGGAGACGGTAATATTATGGATATTTAGACAGAATGTGAACAAGGTCACACAGCTAGATGGCAGTTGGTTGAATAACACACTGGGCAAAAAATGCCTACAGGGCAAATAATGCCTAAAAGGTCAACTTATACACTACTACAGCGGTAGTAAAATAAAAAAAAGTAAAATAAAAAAAAATGAATATTAAAAAAAAAAATTAAAGTTGGTGCTGCTGAACTACTAGGAGCAGCAGATTAGCACACCAGTCCCACTCCCCAACACTGCTAGACTAATAGCACTGGGCTCTTATAGTAGTAGTAGTAGTAGTAGTAAAACAACAAAAAAATAAATAAAAGCAGTCCTTACAAGGACTACTGTTATTGCAGCAGTCAGCAGATGAGATCAGAAGCAGGACAGCTGCCCACTGCAGCTACATACAGAGCACTGCAGTAGAAGGTAGATTACTAGCCAGCAAAGCTACCTAAGCTTAAATGTCCCTCAAACCCCTGCAGACTTCTGTCCCTCCAATAACAGAGCAGTATCAAAACGATTACTAGCCAGCAAACTTTCAACTGTCCCTGAAATCACTAACAGGCAGCAGCTCTCTCCCTACACTATCTCTTCAGCACACACAGGCAGAGTGAAAAAAACGCTGCAGGGCTTCGGTTTTTATAGGGAAGGGGAGTGGTCCAGGGGAGAGCTTCCTGATTGGCTGCCATGTACCTGCTGGTCTGGGGTGAGAGGGCAAAAAAAAGCGCCAACAATGGCGAACCCAAAATGGCGAACGTCGCGCGACGTTCGCGAACTTCCGGCGAGCGCGAACACCCAATGTTCGCGCGAACAAGTTCGCCGGCGAACAGTTCGCGCCATCTCTAGTAATAATATGCATACTGGGAGTAAAACTGCTCAGAAAAACCATTGGAGTTCATAATATATGGTTTATTATTAAACCATGCTGCCAGGGATCCTTACAATATCATAAATAATATGCAGACAGAGTGCTTATTTGTCAGATTGTTAGTTATGAACATTTGTATGCATTATTTTCATATTGTGGTCTCTACATGGCACATACTTTGGCAATCTTATGCATCCTACTTTTCAAACTATTGAAAAGACCACGGGAGGCACATTTATCAAGGGTCGAATTTCGAGGGTTAATAAACCCTCGAATTCAACCCTCGAAGTTAAATCCTTCGAATTCGAATATCGAATTCGAAGGATTTAGCACAACTCCTTCGATTGATCGATCAAATTAAAAATCGTTCGATTCGAACGATTTTAAGAGATCGATCGAAGGATTTTTCTTCAATCAAAAAAAGTGCTGGGGAAGGTCCCCATAGGCTAACATTGTACCTCGGTAGGTTTAAACTGCCGAAGTATGTAGTCGAAGAATTTTTTAAAGTGACAGTACTTCGACTATCGAATGGTCGAATAGTAGAACAATTTTTAGTTCGAATCGTTCGAATCGAAGTCGAAGGTCGTAGTAGCCTATTCGATGGTCGAAGTGCCCAAAAAAATACTTCGAAATTCTACGTTTTTTTCATTCGAATTGTTCACTCGAGCTTAGTAAATGTGCCCCCTGTGTTCATATTAAGGATGTGTATATTGGTATGTAAGGATATGTCTGATGCTGTGAAATGCAAATTTTTAGACACGTAAAAGCTTAAAAGCTGCTAAGTTTAGCATAGTTTTACAGTCTGGAGTCGACATGTTCACCCATTTTGGATTCAGCAGTATATGTACTTGAATAATGCCGGAAGTGCTCTGATTGTGAGCTTTGTTTACTGGGTTCATTAGGAAACCTTCATTAGCTGGTTCCTCAGTTATATAAACAGAAAAAATATAATGGTTCTGAATCTCTGCTTTTTTTCCCTGTTCTCATCGACCAACTGGCAGAATGCATAGTCACTATCCTACAACAAAAGATAGCTAATTAAATTAAGGAATATTGGACTTGAACATGCTATGTGTACTTGGATAGAGAACTGGCTGAAAGATAAATCTATCTTATGAAGAGTTGAATCAGTGTTATTTGTAGAGTATTTTAGAGGTGTGCCTTTGGTTACTTAATGGCCTTTTTATACAAGACAGTACTTAAACCTTTCTGCAAAGTGGAAGTATCCTGCATGGAGCATGTAGATTTGGATCTACCATCATCAGCAAATATAGAGACAATTCTAATAATACCAACCTTAGGTCACTAATAAACAAATAAGGAAACAAAAGACAGACCCTGAGGTATTCCATTAACATCACTGGCCTACTTAGAAAATGCTCCGTTAACCACCACTCTTTGTAAAGTATCTTTCTATGTACAAATTATATGTTCTGAGATTCCTTCATATAGTAGGTGTTGCCATTCTGCTTAAAGGGGACCTGTCACCTAGACATAAAAAGCTGTATAATAAACCATTTTCCTATTATACATGAAATCCAACTTCTTTTTTTTTTATTAAATCATTCATAGCTGTTGTAAACTCATTTAAAAATAGCTGTCAATCATATATTGCTTGCCCCTCCTCTATGCCTTAGGCATTGGAGCGGGACAAGCAATTAGTTTCACTTTCCATTCAGCACTTACTAGATGCCACTACTCTCCCCATATTCCCCCAGCTCTATTCAACATTTGATTGTGTAATTGATTGATGGACATCAGGTCCCCCATTCTGGTGCACAAACAAGATTTTGAGATGATGCAAGGCTTGCCTTAATAAGTGTCCGCAAAATGACTCCTGCCTGCTTGCTATAATTGTGAATTCCCAGCTGGAAGGAAACAAGATTTAAACAATTTATATAGAGTAATTAAAGTTCATTTTGCTTGACTAACGTGATAAAATAGGATTTGAAATAGTTTTTTTTGAGTGACGGGTACCTCAATTTCACGTGAGCCTGCAGCTTTCTTTAGATAGAGGAGAAACTGCCCACAGACACCATGCTTCTCTTGCTTCAAGAAGGCATTACTTTATTAACACTTCTGCAATAGCAGACAAAGATCATGTTACATGACACTGTATCAGTGTCAGATTACTATGGGATCTGTATGAGAGCAAACACATGAATGCATATCTTAACAGTAGGCAATCATCTGTGTGGCACTGTCAGGACTCGCTGGGTTTCAATCCCTGGATTGAAAAGATTTACCATTTGGGGAGAAGATTTTGTGAAGGACAGCTTTTAACTACTCTAGTACAAAAGGAAGGGTTTTTTTTAACAGGGGGCCAATTTATTGGAAATGTTGATGCGGTAATATGTTGCAAGAACATGCTGAACTGTTTATTGCTTGTCTGGTGCAAGGTTACCCAGTGGTCTTGGTACACTTTGTGACCAATGACAAAGTTAGAGGTAAAATCCTCAAAAATGATTTCAAGAAACTGCATTTTAAAGAACTGGACTGGGGATATGCTGTACCTTAGTGATGATGGCTAAAAGGCTTGAGGAGATTTGAAATTTGACATGGGGAGAATGAATGGTTAGATGAAAATCTGGTTATAATAGGGTAAAATTGGGTTGGAGATTTGGATAGGCATAACTTTTATGACAGGAAGGGCCAGAACTTTTTTAGTGAACAAATGCAATATATGTTACAGGAAGTATAATTGCTTAGATTAGCGGTATAGTGGTTTTACAATAGAAAAGGGCTGCTAGTTTGCTGTAAATCTTAATAATGTGGGATTTTAATTACCCAGATTATGACTGGAACAACCATATCATCAGTACTGTTAATAGAAACAACTTTGTAAACTTAATGTCATGGTCACAGACTGTTGAGGACTGGATATAGTGATCTTTAATCATTCAAAATATATAGCAAATATGCAAGTAGAAATCCTTGGTAGTAATGCCCATAATGCTTAGTCCCCTAAGGAGGGGATATATAAAGCAATGTTTGTTCCTAAAAACCAAGCATGAGTTAAAGATGTTAGCACCTTAAGATCACTGCATAAATTGGTATGTTAGGTTTTCAGCTAAAACATGTCACACATGATTTTAAATTAGAACTCAATGTAGTCCATTTAAACAGAAATTTAAGAGCAATAAGGATGAACCTATGAGAGGTCAAAAGCTTCTTTTAAAGCAGATACATGCTAAACATATGCTGAAAACAGCAATCAACAAGGCTGGCTGATAGCTTAAAGAAGGGGTTGGATGGCTTTTTAGCTCTTTATACCAAGTTGATCCAGGTACTGTTTTTCTCCTCTGAAGCAAATCAAAAGGCTTTAGACAGGATCTTCACCTTTGTCTAGACAGGTTTCATTTACACAAAAATTTTTTTTACTTACAGTGTAGTTGTGTTTTTTTATGAGTGATTTCAATTATACAAGCATTGAATGAAGTAATAGGGTAGCCAAAAAAGGGATATTAATATGTTAAATGACAGCATTTTAGTTCAGGAATCTACTATAAAAGATGCTTTTTTGGATAATGCAATAACTTTAAATGTTGAATTTATCTCCACCTCTATCTCCATTACTGCAGTCTGAGAGCATTTGGGGAATAATGATCATATTTGAGATTATGTTGTAAAGGCAACTATGTAGGGGAATAATTAAGACCTTAACATTTAGATGTGAAAACTTTGTCAGTATAGGGCATCTCTACAATATTTAATATTCTATAATATTAATATTTAATATTTACTGGAAAACCTTTTCGTAAAATGTTGATCCAGGGACTGCTCTGATTACCATCTTGGTTCAGGAAATAATTTTGGAAAGACTTTTTTTCCCCCCTTTCTCTGGATCTGATATGATTGAAGCAGTTTGGTTTTTTCATCTCAAATCACTATTCTCATTGTGCATTACAAATCTCTGTGGATATTGTAATTCATAAGCAATAGAACAAAAAGCACAAAGTGTACAAAAATACATACCACCCAATTAATTATTTGAAAAGAGAATTCCCCTTGAAAAGACTCAGTACAAGGTATCCACTTTCTGTATGTTTTTCTATTTCTAATGTATTTGTTCAGTTGTTCCTATCCCTTTCCATAATTGGGGATAGGTACATATTCTAGGGCCAAGATATAAAGCGGTTTTCAACTAGGTTTTTCCTAGCTTTAAATATTGATTTAAATTGTATGTATTTTTAACTAGCAGTTAGGCAAGTTTCATTTAGAGCAAAATGGGCTTATGTTTTTTCAAATGATTTTGTCATTATGTTTTTTTTTTAATTTGGATCAACTGGATCAGTTAGGCAGGTCTTATTTAAGCAAACAGGTTGAAATTGAAGAACATGTGCATTTTTTCTTTCAAAATAATATATATTTTACAGTGTTACTATATGCCTTCTTAAACCTTCTTCTATTTGTAACAGTAGTTATGCTTCATTCTACTCTCCTATACTTGGAGGTTTGTATTATATACCAATGATAATTTTCTTACTAACCTACTTTACTGATATCTCTACCCACAGGGCATTCGTCGGTCACTATCCAGTGCTATGCTTGGTAATTTCTTTAGTGCATATCCTTGATTTTGGTTCTGTGTATTTGCAAGCAGAATTTTTGGTCAGTTATATTTTTTATTGAAGAGATCTATAGTTACATATTTAATTGTAACAGCAGGACCTTTTTAACACTGTACTATGTGATCCCGTTCCAAACCACAGCCCTATTTACACTAACTTCCCTATAGTGTTCTAACTCCCCCTGCTTAATTTAAACACTCCTCCAGCTTCTTAGCCATTCTTTACCCTAGCACATCAGATCCCTTCCAATGATATGCAATCCATCAAAGCTATAGAAAAACACCAAGAAGAACCCCAAGAAAAACCTTCTTTACTACAGCAAGCGCCAACCTGCAGCAGTTTTCCACCCCCCATCTGCCCAAGTAGGTCCTGGGTGCATGAGTCTCTCAAGATTATCAATCAATCACATTGCAAATTTTTCTAGATCTCAGATTTGAGCTTCTAAATTGGCAATTTGCTCTCCAATTTGGAATTATTTTTCTAAATATGTATACATATGCAAACTGAGTCTGTGAGTGATTTAGATCTTCAATAATGCTAACACCTATTATCCCAGTTATGGTGCACAAAAAACAGGGAAAACAAAGTAGAATATGTATTCAAACTCCTGTTTAGTAATAGTAATTAACATAACATAGTAACATAATAATTTTGGTTAGAGTCCCCTGGAGTCCAGGAGTTCTAGTTATACAGTCTGTTCAGGTGCAACTAATCAAACCCCACAAACCAGAAACTGAGGTAAATCTAACTGAAAAGTATTACATCTATTGAAAAACTTGCTGTAACCCCAATATACTTACAAAACTGGTCCACTGTACCAGCAAATGCCTGCAACTGTTGACCAGGAGTTGGCCATTACCCTGGTCAAATGTGCTTTTAACATTTTGAACACTGCACCTTCTACCTTGAGACAGTTTTATCTCTTCTTGATTGTGTTATTGTGGACACCAAGGTCATTTTGGATGTCCTCAGTTAGCCCTCAGTTCCTCCTAAAGAATTGTTAGAAAAAACATAAACATGAGAGAGACTAGGAAATAGGGAGCAGCTAAGTAGCGGATTTTTTGGTCTCCCTATAATATATACATTTGACTGTCCCATCTCTCTAAAGTTGAGGCACTTAAGATAGCGTTGTCTTTCATGTTTGCATAAAGTACTTCAACTCGAAAAATCCTCTTTTCGATTTTGATTATGAGGACCATAAAATGCTGGCTTCCACATTTTTTTCTGTCCAATTCAAGTAGACATGACTTCCTGAAAGAGTGTACATTCAATTATATCCAGTGAATAATCAATAACATATGCAGGGTAACTCACTTCAGACATTTATTAATGCAAAATCACCAGATATCAGATATAAACTCATTGCACCATAACATACCACAAGACAGTGTCTTTTACCTGTCTGCATACCTCATGTCAGACACTCCCTCCTCAGGAGGAGAAGAACCCCTGGGACTCCTGTGGAACTTGCTCCTGTGTGCTCCTTTAATTTTAACATTTTTTGATATTGCGGTGATTTTTCATTAATACATGCATAAACTGAGTTACTCTGCATATGTTATTGATTATTTGCTACATGCTATTAGACCCTTGTGCAGTGCTCACTTTTAGATGCCATATATCCAAAATATAAAGTAATTCTTTCTAGTAATCTGTTTAGATTACTTAAATGAGAGTCCCATAACAATAATCAAGCAATTAATCATCCTAATCTTCAAGGAGTTTTCTAGATGTAGACAGTCAGGAGGACCTCAAACAGCCTCTAGCCCAATAACTCAGTCATTGAAATGTATCCGCTTGCGTCTTCTGTTTAGATCTTTTTCTGGCCCAGATAAAGAAAGCTGGTGCTTTGTTTTTTCTTGGAGAAGGAAGAAAGAGAATCTTTCAGCCTAAAGAGTTTGAATATGCTGGGGATGTGCTGTGTTACGACCAGGGCCGGAACTAGGGGAAGGCAGAGTAGGCATGTTCCTAGGGCGCAAAGCTGGGGGGCGCCAGGAACGTACCTGCTCTGTTGCCTACCCCATGTTCGTTCCCATCTCTCCCCGGCCGCTGCTGTAAATTCTGTGCCTAATTGTGCTTCTGCGCATGCGCGCACAAGCACAGTTTCTGTGTCTCTCCGGCGCTGGAGTTTTGGTGAGTGAATGCGCATGCGCGCACGAGTGCAGAACGCTCTATCAGCCGGCGCCGTGGCCAGCCAGGTTGCCTAGGGCGCCTGGCCGGGTTGGCCCGGCTCTGGTTACGACGCACAATACACAGGCAAGGTGCTGTGTTTTGAGGCAGTGAATTTATAGCCAAGAAAAGTTATGCACAATTTTCATTGTAGGGTCCCTACGGTCAACATACTTAGGTAAATCTATGCATACTAGACATCAAACTGTTAATTAGAAGAAATATCAAAATGTAAATAGCAAAATGGCTTTACTTTAAAGTGGGTGAGGATTATTACAACAATGGGTGTGGCCTATAAATGCCTTTTCACGCCAATTCAAGCACTACAAGTTGCTTATAGTGCTTTCCTCAAAATGCAGAATGAGTTAAAGCAAGGTGCAATGGTGGCTTCTCTTTCTGGTGGGATTAGCAATTTACAAGGTTCCTAATTTCAAAACAGCATGTCACTATCAACTCCAGTCTATTTCTTTTTCTGTAAAAAAAAGAAAAAAGCAGGGACAGCACTCATAGTGTAATTTGCCTTTATTTTTTAAAAAGGTTTTAAAACTAATTGCACTCACATAAGTCACACTTCTGAGCACATATCAAAAATCACTTTTTCCAGTGTTATGGTGCAGATTTTAGAGGGGAACCTTTGCAATACAAAGAGATGGGTTCTGCCGGCATCTCCCTCTCCCATGTTTTCCACCTGTAAATCCACTAACTGCTTTGACCGAAAGTAATGTCGCACATGACACGTTTCACTGAGGACAGCTTTTTCAGGTGGATTTCCTTTTCCTGCTAGTCATGTCCTTATGTTGCCTGAGTTGCTATTGTTACACTTCACATTTCTTTTGCAAGTCCATTCAATGATCTTGTATCCCCTCCCACATAAAGTCCATATGGGCACCAGGTTAAAAAGACTGTTTATACTGCAAAAGTACTAAATTTGCCTTTAAAGCGCAGGATCACTTTCAGTATAGTGCTTTCTTTTTTTCTGAAAAAAGCATTATACTGCACGTTTATTTATGTATTTATTCAGTGATTGAAAGTGATCCTGCGCTTTAAAGGAACATGTTGTACTTTTGCAGTATAAACAGCCTTTTGAAACTGGTGCCCATATGGACTTTATGGGGGAGGGGTTAAAAGGTCATTGAATGGACTTGCAGAAGTGTGACTTATGTAACTGCAATAAGTTTTAGAACCTTTTAAAAAATGAAGGTGAATTACACTATGGGTGCTCTCCCTGCTTTTTAATGTCTTTACAGAAAGACACTTTGAAAAAAAACCTATAGCACTTTAGAACGCAGTAAAAATCTTTACCTGAACTTTCTATCGTTCACGATACACACAGATCTGTATGGTTCAAGATACATACAGACCCTAGTGACCACACTGAATATTAACAATATAGTGCTAGGTTATGTTATTTGTTTTTTTCCCCATAGCCTGTGGCACTGATCTACAGGTATGGGACCGGTTATTAAAAATGGTCTGGACCTAAAGTTTTCCGGATAATGGATCTTTTCGTAATTTGGATCTTCGTTCCTTAATTCTAGTAGAAAATTATGTAAACATTAAATAAACCCAATAGGCTGGTGTTGCTTCCAATAAGGATTAATTATATCTTAGTTTGAATAAAGTACATGATATTGTTTTATCATTACTGAGAAAAAAGGAAATCATTTTAAAAAATGTGGATTATTTTTATAAAAATGGAGTCTATGGGAGACAGTCTTTCCTTAATTTGGAGCTTTCTGGATAACGGATTCCATACCTGTGTAATTTTATCTTGATTTGTCACAGTTTCCAAATGTATTGGAACCAATGGGAAAGTGTCAGCATTTTTTTCATGCGTTTTTTTCCAGCGCAGAAAAAACACATTTTCTTTTTGTGCAAGACAAGATGCATGTTCTAATGACAGCACCAGTGTTTTTCTACATTTTATCAACACAATAAAACACATTATGTTTTTCACCAATTAATGTGTTTTTTTAAGGTGTAACAAAACACATGGTGATATTCATGTGTGTATTTGCAAAAAGTTTAGCTACTGGTGAAAACTTCACCAGGAAACAGTATCAGGTGAAAAAGTTTGCTCATCCCTAATTGTTAGTTTGACATACTGCTGCAGTGCAGTTGTTTATTGTTACATGTGTAGATATTTGGGGGTGGGGTGGGGTTTTAGGGTATTGCGGAGCTCACTGTTATATTTTTTCTTTCAAAAAATACCTCTTTCTGAACAGAGAGAGAGAGAGTTTCTGTAATGATCATCTTTTTACTTCATTTATTAACTAGAAGGCAGTTTTTAATGAACTTGTTATATGCATCTGCTTAATGAAATCTGGTTTTGATAGCTAAATAGATATCTCTATATCTATAGAAATAAATTATAAATGTTTGTGCAAATGTATCAATTTATTTCCTTCATGTCTTACAGTGACTACTGTTTAACATTAACTGAAAAATTGAGGAATGTTGGTTAAGGCATTTGTGCATTTCCAAATCAGATCTTATATGGTAAATTGCTATATGCTAAATTCATAAACCCAGCACTCAGAATTTAGAACATTAATATAGATAATTGTGTGTAAGCAGCTTGAAATATATATATAGTGTAAGTGTCTGAATTTTATATTAAAGAAAATACATTGCAGTGAGTAATCTTCAGCGCATAATGCAATTGTTAATTTTAGCTCTTTGCGTAGGAGCTAGTATGACTTGAACAGCCGGTTGCAGCCTTCATTAGAGAAAAGCAGGCAGTCTGAGACAGGTGAATCCACATCAAGCTGTGAATGTGATTTGCTTGAAGCTGGTCATTATTATTTTCCATTAAAATGCAGTCCGTTCTCTTATGGAACTATATTTTTTATTATTTGTATTATTTACTCTTTGTTTCTAGATAACAGCTGTCAAGCTTTTGGGAAAATCAAACTGTAGAATGGCACACTGAACTGTAGATGGGGACATGGGACGAAGAGTGCAATTGATCTTTTGTTTGGATTTTACCAGCGAGGAGCTTTATAAACAGCAAAAAAGCCATCAAGAGCCAAGAAAGGTACAGGATTTGTTTACATAAAATTAAAATTCCAATGAATGTTATTGTTTACTATAACGCTTTCACAAATTTTTACTTTTATTAAAGTACAAATGTAAGTTTATCAATATTTACTTTCTTTTAATAATATTCACATGCAAAATGTGCCTATAATGTGTGTATATGTGTATATATATATATATATATATATATATATATATATATATATATATATATATATATATATATATACACAATGATGGTTTAGAAATTGTTAATATTACTAGCTATTACTAAAGGTCATACGTATTAGTCATATGTTCAAATGACTAATAAGAGTGAATCCCACTTAAGTGTTGATATATGACTAATTTTAGCTGATGCTATAATTCTGCATCTGGTAATAGATTCTTATACAATGATAATTTTTAAAGATTTTATAATAAATATAACTTTGTCTTAGTCTATTTCTAAGTCTAACATTTCAACAAACTGAAAATAACTTTGTCAAGTAAAAATATAACAATATTATAAGTATTGTGAGTACATTTTGTTAATTTTTAATAAAACATATGTATTACCAAAAATGATATATCAAGAGAAAATATGTTATATGCTTTTTCACACTTACAGTTTCTTTACATACCAATACATACCCTTTGCTTTCCATAACTGAAACGGAATAATGTTGTGCTTAGAGACATTTTCATTTTCACTACCTGCCAAGCACATCCTGCAGTCCAGGCAAAATAAAAAATAAAAAAGGGGTTTAGTATAAAGCTTATGCTTTCAATAATGGAGCTGTCAATTTGATGGCTAGAAATAACCTAAAATCTTTATTACTGAATTTAGAGTTCATGTTTATTTTGAATTCAAATCAAAGTTTATTTTGAAGTCTTGTGTATATAAGTATGCAGCCAGACAGCAGACAATTATTTATTTTTTTTACATTTTCTCTGCATTCAGTCTACAAGGAAGTAGTCTAAACGCAGGTTACTTTTTTTTATATAAAAATGTACTTTAGCTACACATGTATTTAATTTGTTGTTGCAGGTCATCAACCTTTCTTTTTTTTAAATTAATACCATTTAGTACAATGTCTGAGCAAGATAAATTGAGCCTAGAACAACAGACCTCTACAACAACTACAGGAAAGAGCATCATTAATCAAGAATCAGAAAAAGATGAGAAGGTATGTTAAACTAAAACAGAAATCCAGTTAACACACATGGCTCAATCTTATAGTATTGTCATAATGCATTCATTTCCATTAAATGTACCATAGCTACATTATTTTACTAATGGGAATGAAATCATTGAATTAAATTGCAGATTTGTAATAATTTGACTTTTTCCAATTTGTAATCTGTTTGTGAAATAATTCCTAAATTCCAATTCATTCGTTCATTCATTCATTAGAATTGCTCTTCTGTGTTTACCCACATTTCACTATGGTCCAAACAATATGATCATTTGGAGCAATCATACTTTTCATACAAAATATAACATACATATTTGTATTTAAATCACACTGTTACTGAGTAACACAAAAACAATTATGTCCGTAGTTCCTTTTTTTTTTAACAATTCTTTAACCTGTTTTACCTCTACAGATACAGAACCAACACAATAGGAGACCCAAGGTAAAATATTTATTTCACTCATTTCTTTCTTAGTAAGTCTTAATATCACTCATCTTAATGTTCATTCAGAGAGCATTGTGTGGGAAGTCTGGCTGGTCTATGCACCTCTGGCAACTTTACATCTGTAAAGGATCTACGTTGTACTTGTAACTGTACTTGAAGGAACAGTTCAATAAAGACTGGGTAAATAGATAGGTTGTGCAAAATTAAAAATGTTGCTAATATAGTTAGTTAGCCAAAAATATAATCTATAAAGGTTGGAGTGTCTGGATGTCTAACATAACAGAACATACCCCAACTTCCTGCTTTTCAGCTCTCTAACTTTGAGTTAGTCAGCAACTTTAAGGGGGGCCACATGGGACATAACTGTTGAGTGAGTTTGCAATTGATCTTCAGCTTGCCGGTCAGATTCAAAAGCAAACAGTTATGACACATGTGGCCTCCCTCAAGTCACTGACCAATCAGTGGTAACCAATCAGTGGAAACCAAGAGAGCTGCAAAGTAGAAAGTAGTGTTCTGGCTATTATGTTAGACATCCAGTCACTTCAGCCTTTATAGATTACATTTTCGCCTAATTAATTGAAAACATTTTTTATTTTGCACAGCTTTTTTTGTACTGAACAATTCCTTTAAAACTTCAGTAGTAAGTTAGCTCAGAACTGTTTCCCTTTATTTAAAAGCTGAATGGTAGGATGGGGGGGGGCAGCAGAAACAGAAAGCTGCCTCAGGCAGCAGAGGGGCCAGGATCGCCCCTCTCATGGGCCACAATATACCCTCTCCAAACACCAGCCTTGAGAGTCTTTTATCATAGTTTACATGTCTATTGCTTTACCAGTTTAGTTGCATATCTCTACACTTTTTTAAGCTTTTCTTATGGGGTTGTTCCCCTTCCAACATTTTTTCAGGGCAGGTGGTTTCACATAGTTCACCAGAAATAAAGACTTTCGGTTCCATTCTATTATGTATTTGCAAATGTTTTTTTCCAATATTGAGGTTTAAAGGTGCATCTTCTTATGTCTTTCTAGGAAAGGGGGGGGGGTCGCAGACTCCACTCTCAATTTATTCAAAAAGGATTCATTACTTGATACATGTTTTATCTTTAGCTCTGCTGAGCAGAATCCATGAGTCAAATGCAGCTGCTAGAATTGATACAATAGTTGCTAATATTCCACAGATGCATCTGAGAAATGTATCAATTAAATATAGCAATTCAGAACCTGGATTACTGAGCTGCCAGACTGAAATATCAGTGACAGGAACAGTAAACATTTTTGGAAAAATTTTAAAAATTAAAAAATAGAAATTAAACGAATAAAGTATTTATTTCTGGTGAACAATATGACAACAATTGAACTGAAAAAAGTATTTGGAAGGCGAAAAGGGCTGGTACAAAATCTGCACTGCATACTTAAGGTGATCTATAAAGAAGCAGAATGATATTTTCTCTAAATTCTTCTCAATTAAAGGAAAACTATACCCCTACAATGAATACTTAAGCAACAGATTTGTTTGTGTGCACAGTACGATCCCAGGGGGCAGCCGTTATTTTTTAAAATGGCAATTTTCTATTTATGATTACCCAATGGCACATACTACTAGAAAAGTATATTATTATGAAAATGGTTTGTTTACAAGAAGCAGGGTTTTACATATGAGCTGCTTTATGCAATATCTTTTTATAGAGACCTACATAGTTTGGGGGTATAGTTTTCCTTTAAGAAGACCCCCAACACACTACACCATTTCATGTATAACTAGCATTTAGGTTATTTCTACTAAAATGCATATAATTAAAAAACACCTCTTTAGAGAAGCAAGATCTACTGTACATAAAACTATGCTGGCCCAAATCACAGTAGATATTCCAAAATCTTATATCTTATTACCCAATCCAAAAGCTTTATTACCACAGATGTCAAACTAAGATGTCTCTCACCCTTCCTGTCACCTGGTGGGGTGGAATTTTGAATTTAAAGTTTCTTGGCCTGGCTTTGTTTACATTGGGTTCCCTCAGGTGGGGGGGGGGGCCTGGAGAGCCAATCAAAATAGCATGCATTGTGAGCAGCACATTCTGATATTGGAATATACTGTTTTTTAAGGACATCATTTACAGTTTGACCCAAAATGTAAATTATATATTGATCTATCTCATTTGGTTCTTTGTTCAGTTTTTTGCTGTGTTGTGTTCTTGTATCATTGGTTGTCCACTGGTGTAATGTCATAGATTTATTTTCCTTTCTGTGTTGTTTAGTCAGGAGCTAAAGGTAAACTTGTGAGAAGTATGGCTGTTTGCGAAGAATCCTCCCCCAATGAATTTGAAGACAATTTCCCTGAGAATCAGGTATGTTCTTGTTCTCCCTTGGATCATTCCAGATATTTACAGTTTAATCTTTATATTAAGAATAAAGAAAAGACACACAGCAGTTCAAATATGCAGAACATGTGGCACTATAGATACCTGGGGGTATGCACTTAAAATAAGAGCACTGCTACATGTAATTCCTAAACTCAGCAGGGCACTTGCAGATATACTTGGGTAAGGGTCTTGAGGCTGAATTACAACTATTCACTCTCACAAGGAGTCTTGGGAGTAAGTGGTTCTTCACATATAAAGTTTTTAAAGAAATAACATAGAAGAGAGATACCTCCTTATGAGAGAAACTTCCTTTATGGAAAACCAAGGAAAAAAATATATCCCCCCTCCAGTATATAGGTACACTATCTTATAGAAGGGTAGGTTAACTTTTTCATTTGTTCTACATGCTCAAACTGGAAAAAGCCCTCCATGCTGGCAAGGGAACAAGATAACATCAACATTAAAGGGGACTTATTATCACCTAGACATAAAAAGCTGTATAATAAAATTCCATTTCAAATTAAATATGAAACCCACAATTTTTTTTATTAAAATACTAATAACGGTTATAAACTCATTTAAAAGTCTCAGTTGACAATCAAATAGTGTTTGCCCCTCCTCTATACCCAAGGCAGGGCAGGCAATTACTTTCACTTTCCATTGTGCATTACCTAAATGTCACTGCACGCTCATATTTCCCCTCAGGTGCCTCATTAAATTTCTGTTGTGTGATTAACATCATAAAATCGAATTTGGAATTATTTCTTGGGGTCACAGGTTCCCTTTAAATGGGTGGTTCTCCTTTAAGTTAACGTTTAGTATTTTATAGAATGCTAAACAACTTTTCAATTGGCCATTTTTTTTACAGTTTTGCAATATTTGACTTATTTTTCTGACTCTTTCAAGTTTTCAAATGGGGGTCACTGACCCCAGCTAAAAAAAAAAGATGCTCTGAAAGGAAAATGTTTCGTTATTGTTACTTTTTATTACTCATCTTTCTATTCAGGCCCTCTCCTATTTATTCCAGTCTCTTACTTCAAACAGTGCAGGGTTGTTTGTCTAAAAAAACTTACATACCTCTAAAATTCAACCTTTGATAAATAACCTCTTAATTGTGTTATAGAATGTCCTATTCCTAGCAGCTTTGCAATTGGCCTTCATTATTGCTTTCAGATGGGGGTCACTATATATATATTATATATATCTATATATATCTATATCTATATCTATATATATATATATATATATATATATATATATATATAGATATATATATATATATATATATATATATATATATATATATATATATATATATATATATATATATATATATATATATGATAAAGGTCCGAAACGTCTGTTTTATATACCATGTAACAATACAAGTTTTTTCATTACAAGACCCCTGGTGCTGGTTTTTTGTTCTTTTTGTATATGTTCTTTACTCCGGGCACAGGGGCAGGGGCTTTTTTTGAAGATAGGTGCTGTCCTGTTCTATATGTATATCTATAAAAAAAAAAGATGCTCTGAAAGGAAAATGTTTCGTTATTGTTACTTTTTATTACTCATCTTTCTATTCAGGCCCTCTCCTATTTATTCCAGTCTCTTACTTCAAACAGTGCAGGGTTGTTTGTCTAAAAAAACTTACCTCTAAAATTCAACCTTTGATAAATAACCTCTTAATTGTGTTATAAAATGTCCTATTCCTAGCAGCTTTGCAATTGGCCTTCATTATTGCTTTCAGATGGGGGTCACTATATATATATATATATATTATATATATCTATATATATCTATATCTATATATATCTATATATATATATATATATATATATATATATATATATATATGATAAAGGTCCGAAACGTCTGTTTTATATACCATGTAACAATACAAGTTTTTTCATTACAAGACCCCTGGTGCTGGTTTTTTGTTCTTTTTGTATATGTTCTTTACTCCGGGCACAGGGGCAGGGGCTTTTTTTGAAGATAGGTGCTGTCCTGTTCTATATGTATATCTATATGTATATATATATATATATATATATATACACTATACAAATAAAGATGCAATTTATGTAAGAATATCAACATCTACATCATACTAAAAGTTAATTTAAAGTAAACCACCACTTTAAGTTTGAATGTTAACCATTCATTTTGAAGTTTAAAAGTAACCAGCATTATATTTTACTGGATTTAATATACTATAAAAAATTGAATTACTTAATTTTAATTAAATTCTATTTCAGAATGTATTTATTTTGATAAGTGTGTCTATTTTTAACTACAATGCCTTTGCACTGTCTTGAATGCCTTTTCATTAATTAGTTTGTACATTACAACTCCATTGTACACTTCTATCCATGCGTGCCTGAAACAACAGGCTTTGTTGCTCTGGTATATGTTGTCTGTTATACATTAGAACATAATGACACTTGCACTAAGCATTCAAGCATCCAAGTTTCATTGACTGGCATTAATTTTTATAACATCTTCATCAGCTAAAATTGTGCATAAAGCAATTAATTTGTCATACATCAACACTTAAGTGGGATTCACTCTATTAGTCATTTGAACATATGACTAATAAGTATGACCTTTAGTAATACCTAGTAATATTAACAATTTCTAAACCATCATATATAAAAAAAAACGACATAGATAGATATATATATATACATATATATATAGATAGATAGCTATATATATATATATATATATAGACAAATACAAGAGATCCTCTGCACTCAACCCATTATCAATATATTTAAGACAGAGACATTTTGTGCATACTGCTACTGAAAAATGCCTTACCCTTTAAACAAAACAGGGATTGTTTGTCCATATATTGCAATATATTTAAGCTGGCTAACTACGTCAAAGTCATCCCATATCTGGCCAGTCCTATGCTCAATTTTCATCTGATTCATTAAGAATTCAATTGCTTAATTATACATTTTACAAAGGGACTAAGTTTTACCTCTTGCATTTGTCTATATGTATTTTGTGGTCACAGCCTCATTGCATCCCCGCCTAATGTTTTTAAAAATTAGTGGTGAGCACAACTTTCCCTTGTTTGTTATAGTTAAACAGGAGCAGTGACCAGCTCCTTGTTGTAGATCCCACCCTTCCCAGCTATAGTCAGGTGATCCCACTGGTGTCTAATAAAAGGGCAATTAGAAGAAGGAGTCAGCACTCAGCGACGGAAACTTATTGCGTACACGTCACAGGTAGCCGCTTCCACCCGAACATTAAACTCAATTCTCCCAGATAGACAGCACCACACGTTCAGAAAAAATTCCTTAAAAAGCCTTTATTTGCACAAGGGCTTGTATAAGACAGAATTACAGCGACATTTCAGGCCTACAGCAGCTTGAGGAAAGGCTGATGTAGGCCTGAAACGTCGCTGTAATTCTTAGTCTTATACAAGCCCTTGTGTAAATAAAGGCTTTTTAAGGAATTTTTTCTGAACGTGTGGTGCTGTCTATCTGGGAGAATTGAGTCTAATAAAAGGGCAGCCAAGTTTGGGAGTTTGACTTTGAAAGCAGCTAGTAAGTTGCAGGTAAAACTTAGTCCCTTTGTAAAATGTATAATTAAGCAATTGAATTCTTAATGAATCAGATGAAAATTGAGCATAGGATTGGCCAGATATGGGATGACTTTGACGTAATTGGCCAGCTTAAATATATTGCAATATATGGACAAACAATCCCTGTTTTGTTTAAAGGGTAAGGCATTTTTCAGTAGCAGTATGCACAAAATGTCTCTGTCTTAAATATATTCATAATGGGTTGAGGACCTCTTGCATTTGTCTATAGGTATTTTGTGGTCACAGCCTCATTGCACCCCCGCCTAATGTTTTTAAAAATTAGTGGTGAGCACAACTTTCCCTTGAGATATATATATATATATATATATATATTTATATATATATATATATATATATATATATATATATATATATATATATATATATATATATATATATATATATATATATTGGATAATATACCCCCTACTGTAATTTATAAAGATATTATGTTACTGAGGAGTTATATGACCATATAAAAGCACAAGTCCGAGTACTTTTATACAGGTCACATAACTCCGAGGTGAGAGTTATGCAAAAACTGGGAGAGATGGTGGAAAGGAGGGGGGGAGCAAGAACGGAGAGAGACCGTGTGATGGGAGGGAGATCAGAGAGGGGGCATAGACAGAGTGAAAATGGAGATTCAGGTAGCAAAACTTGATACAGGGGGTGTAGGAGAGATAATGGAAGAGGAAATGGAGAGCAGTAAGGCATCATAGGATGAGGGAGCAGACGTGGATGTGCGGGGGCAGCGAGACATGAGACCGAAGCAATGGGGGGGCGGTATCTGAGGAGTGAGAAATGTTCCATTCCTAGGGGATAGAGGGGCTTTGTTTTGTTCGCTTTCATCCATTCTGCGAGATCCCCTCAATCCCAGCCTATCCCAAATGTGCCCAGGAACAACCTCAGCACTGATCATTCCCCATTTATTTTCTTTTGCTGCTTTTCTTAGAGAGCCTTCCCTGCCTGCGTTGCCATTGCATTAGAAGCAGCAGCAGCAGGGCTATTTGGCAGCCTGAGCACTGTGTCAGGCTGCAGCAGCAGTCACTCAGCACTAAACAAGCGGGGCTGCTCCTAACAGGAGAGGAAGTGGAATGTAAGGTCAAAACCCCGCCTCCTTAAACGTCACAGATGTGGGCTTAGAGTTTTGGCTCCCAGGAAAGGAGGAGCGTTCCGTGCTGCGTGTGCGTAAGTAAGATTGAATCCTGGCAGTCAGATGGGAGGGGGGCAAGAGCAGAGGTAGAGCTGCAGGGAGACGGAAGTGCTGAGCAACGTGGCGGAAGTGCTGACCCATATAAACAGCGCGTTCTGACGCCAGAATGCGCCGTTTAGAAGGATATAATTTACAGTCTGGTCCTATAGGGAAATGGCCAGACTGTAGATTATATACACATATATATATATATGTCACACCGAATATCAGCACTCACCCAAAATCCTGCCAAATCCCGGGTGCATCTCCCAAAACATATCTCAATAATTGTAGAAAATGGAGGCACTCACGGACACTTCCTGACGATGGTTCTAAAGGAACCCAAACGCGTTGATGTGTGAGAAATTTAATAAATCCAGCAGTACTTACGTACAGTATATACAGTAATACAGTATATATACAGTATACAGTATATACTTACTAACAAAATTATTACAAAAACCAAAATCATTCATTAGTACAAAATAGTACAAATATAATTATTTTACATACCTTCATTTCACAGAAAATTAAAGTATATGGAATCCAAGAGCATGAGCAAATAAGTAAAACAAATGATTTATCTTGTTGGTTTATAATTGTGGAATAATAGGTGAAAGATCATATAAAATCATAAATTATAATTTTTTTCTAAAATTTTCTAGTGAATTTTATACTCGTGAACGGTGCCAGACTGACAGCACTGGAAACTGCAATTCTCCAATTATCTACAGATCAGGTACGGTAGCTTTCCCCTACTGCCATTCCAATGTTCCTGTTCTGGACTGGAGGGGCGGCCTCTGAGGGTGAGAGGGTCATGCAGTTTCAGTCCATGCACTTTTATTTGTTCATCAATTAAGCCAACTAAGATTAGATTTTTATCCTGTGAACAAATGTCCTTTGAGAACAGACAACAAATGGTATGTTGCTGAGAACAAAAACAAAACCTGATACTTTCAAATGCAATTTAAACATATCTATTGGTGCCTGATTTACAATAGTATAAGTCATACATTTGCAAGTGTATCTCAATATGCACTTTGATAATTTGATAGAAACTCTAGCAGCAACTTTGATATTATTACAATTTAGGGTAATGACATACAAGTTGGTTTGTTGCCCACAAGAAAATTACACTCAATGCAGACAATAAAGTATGCAGAACTTTTATATACTTGATGCTAAGCTATTGCCTTCATGAAATATATTACTCTATTCAATTACTCTATTCAAATGTTTTACCTGTTATGATTGCTGTTCTTGTCAGTGAAAAGGTATTTTCAGGCACTTTGACGCCTCCAAGGAGCACCATTTCCGCAAAGGGCAAATTAATGCCCCCCCAGGGCTATTATTCTAAAACATCAAATGCAAGATGGCGTTTAATATGGGGTATAAAATGCATTATAGTAAAAATCCATTTTTATTTTGCCCAGGAGTACATCATCACATGTATCCAACTCTTCCAATCTCCAAGGAGATCAATATCTTAAAGATAGCTGTGAATAACAACAAGATAGAAGCAGCGATAAGACATCTGAAAAATTTAAGTCTGGGTCACTTAAAAAAGGTAAACTGAAATTAAATAAAATTTCTTTAAAGTAGCCATGTATCAAGCAATTACCTTTTGTCTTCGATTTAATCAGGTTTTTTCTGAAAGTGCACTAAAAATGATTTCCTAAAACTAAAAAGAGTAAGGGCAATAAGCAGAAAATGTTGAGTTAATTCTGAAAATACCTGTTTATGAAGCACTTTGTATACCTCAAACAACAGTGTATTTAAAAATGCAATTATTAGTTTCAATACAGGGTGAAAAAGAAAATATACAGGTGTCTAAGAGTGTGTCTAGCCCCCTTTTCAAACACACATTCACACTAAAACACTGAACTTTTTCTATATATTACCATGAAACTGTAATAAATTAATTTTTAAATAGGTTGCTTGTCAATGTAAGTGAAGTTTTATAGTCGTAGGGAAATCATATTATTTCAGCAAACAGTTGTCAGCAAAATATTAATGATTTTTTGCATCATGCCCAAAATATCATTCTTCCACATAAAACAGCATATACTTATTAAAATTGTACATTTCCATTGAAGTTTTATAAACAGGTGAAGTTGAAAATAAGGCTTTGAAATGTTCTGTATAAACAAATATGGCCCCTCCCTTTACTTCTTCTGAATCAGATACATACTTCTTCCTTTAGTTTTGGTGATTATTAGGTACCTGTCTGCAGGACCCAGGGTAAATTCACACAGCAGCTCACAAAATCAGGGAGGGTTGAATGACACAGTGCTTTGATCAATCCCCTATATAAGTACATCAAATTTAAAGGGCACTTATCACAGCCAAAATCAAACACATATTAACAATCTGACCAGTACAACCTAAACACATTTAATCAAACTACATATATAGTTTTTTGGAAAAAAAAACTGCAGGTTTTAAAAAATCCTTTATTTTGTTGAATGGGTTTTTTCACTGAGGGAGTCCATACAGTGACTATAAGGGCTCTTACTCACGAGCGGTTGTAGCTGCGCTATTAAACGCATTAAATTTTTTCCAATGGGGCTTTACTCACACAGGCGCGTGTAGGTGCCGAACGCAGGTTGAGACGCAACATGCTGCATTTTTCCTGCGTTCGGCGCCTACACGCGCCTGTGTACAGCCCCATTGGAAAAAATGTAATGTGTCTATTCCTGCGCTCCCCTGCGGCTGAACACAGAAAAACGGAACGCAGGGGAGTGCAGCTACAACCGCTGGCCAGTAAGAGCCCTAACAGTGACCATAACATGCAAATTTCAAGAGCATGCTCAGATTGTAGCACTGCCTCGAGTATTCTACCCAGAATGCCTTGTTTTAGTAAACTCCTCCACTAGAAGTATCGCGAGGTTTCCCTATCTTGTCCCCTGCTGGTGATGTTATTATGTAAATGAAGGGCACACTAACTTCCAGAAGGTGGCAGCACTACTGAACAACAGCTAACATTGAGGTTTGTCTGATTTGAAAATAGCTTATAAGGGTTACTAAGCAACCAAGGAATTTCAGCTGAGCATGTGCGAGATTTTAGAGCTGTTGTTGGCTGTGAAGAAGGCAGGAGGGGCCAGTGAAATCCAAGATGCCTGCCTCAGCTACAACTGCAGTGGAGATATGGGAGAAACAATTCTAACTGTTTTAAAAATTGGATTTCTTGAACCTTCACATAGTGTATTTACTTACACATTATTTTAGTTATGATTAATGCCCTTTAAAGCATTTCCTGACATTACAGTAATATAGGGTCATATACTGTTAAATGTTTACATTCTAGAATTTACATTCATTCTACAAAAGTTGTCACTGTTTTTATTGTTCTTAGTATTGTAAACTCATAAGAGCAAGGTCAATTATTTTTTTTTTGCCTAATAAAAGAAAACATAATTCTAAGCAACTTATTCATTACACATTTTCTATGGGATTTACGTTATTTGTATATGTATTGCAATTGAAAACAGTTTTTGTCCCTTTATATTCTGTGCCCTGGTAAATCAGACTGTTGATACAATGTTACACAAGGCAGCTGATTAACAGACCTGCATTTGAGGGGGAACTAAGACCTTTGCAATATTGTTTGAAAAGTGTCAACCAGAATTTAGGCAAATGCTGCTTTCAATAGCAATTGTTTTTACAAATAACTTTAAAAGCACTGACAATTTTTAATACATGTATATAAGTTACCTAGAGCTTTCTTTTATTAGGCTCATTTTTATTTTCGGGTTGTCTTGCATTTTAATTACATTTATTTTACATATTAATTGAAATTAATAAAAAATAATAATAACTAAAGCAAAGGTATGTTTCATTGGTTTCATTAACCAGGGTTTAAATAGAACTTCTAATAAGGAGTAAGGGGTTTAGAACAACTCCCAAAATGCATTTCTGCTCTCAGCCCCAAAACCAAGGGCTCTCTTTATTTTAGATAAGATTGCTGCCAGCTCATTTTCTGCTCTAATACAGAGTGTTAAGTGCACAGTTGGTAGGCATTCTACAGCATTATGCAGCACCATGACTCCTAATTGGACATGGTTTTTGTTTCTATCCTTGGTATAGTTCTACAGTATATACTACTTCTGCTTCCAAATCAGTTCCAGTTTGTTTAGGTTTTGAACAAGCTTGTTCCCAGTTCATCTTTCATCTTCTGAGTTAACATTCACAATTCAGACTTTTTTTTTTCTTTTCTTCTATTTTCAAATCGGCTTCTAGACTCTGTTGTTGTCATCGTCTGCATTCTCTATTAAGTTTCTTGGTATTGTGCATCTACTGCTGTTTACCTGCAAAGAGACTTTTACACATTTTCATTTGTGCTTGAAATTCTATACTTGCTACTCCTCTGGTTATTGGCCATCCAGATACCACCTTCCTCTGCTACATACCTGCAAGGAAAGAAGGAACCCTGGATTATTAAATACTTATATTTGTGCCTTGGAACTTTGCTTACACCTGCTTGCTGCTTCTCCAGTTACAGGCTTTCTTTGAAGTATACCTGAAAAGAGTAAGAGACTTTGTTTTGTTTAAAACTCACATTTTAAAACTCACATCTTACATTTTTGCCCATAGTTGTTGTTCCTTGGGCCATTGTCCCTCCAGACTCTTCTGTTGTATACTTGCAGAGAAAGAAAGAGACTTTTTTTATTATTCAGCACCAATATTTGTGCCTTGGATTTATGCTTATATTCAACTAACTATTGCTTGCTGCTCCTCCTTCGGCCATTGTCTCACTTACTGTATACCTGCAAAGAGGAAAAGAGATTTGACTATTCAGCACTTACATTGTCTACCTCGTGATCATCAATGTACAGTATTTATAAGCTGTTGATTTCCTTCTATTCTGCTTGCAAAACTTCTAGTTTGTGGCTCTTTTCACCAACTTTTACAGGAAACAGGGGAATACTGTAATGTAGGTTCTGTTATACCAGGACTTCATAGATACCAATTGTCATATGTTCTTAATTTTAAGGGCTATATGTGAGATTTTGCAGGATGATCGGATTTACAGATCTCATCCTACAAGTCGGCTGCAGTCACATGGGTCAAAATATAATGGTACAAAAATCTGATGTGTAAATTTGTAAACTTGGAATAATTAACTTTTGGCACAACACGCCTTTTGGATAGGAACATTGCATGCTGAGTCTTTATCTTACAAGATAAAAGACTGATGGTGTCAGAAAGGTATTTTTTCTCACTGAAATACATTGACTGTAAATGCATGAACAAAAGACATCAACTGACTTTATCTGATCTCACATTACAAATTTGGGGGATCAGATTCGTATCATCCAACAATCCAACAATCTTGTGCTGTTGTGTGGTGTTATACACCAAGATCAGATATAATCTGGCCCACAAAATATCCCATGTAGTTTAGCCCTTAGTTTTATGGCAGGGAGACTGAGAGGCAGGAATGAGCAAATATGTTTGATCTCTACTGAAGTATAGCTGTTCTATTCCCAACGAAACAATGGCACATTTAGCAAAAACAGGTTAGGACCTGGTCACAGGTGGAAAGCAAAACAGAAGAGGAAAGTACACAGAGGCAGATTTATTGAAAAAAATTGTACTTAGATTTCCTGAGGTTTTTCCAATAGTCCAGATTTATTTCAAGTTGTTAAATTAAAAAAGTCAACCCCAAAATAAAAAATTGCCTAGTAAAAGAAAGTGTAATTCTAAGCAACTTTCTAATATAAATGTATTAAAAAATGTAATTGCTCTTAAAGTTATATGGAAGAACAATTGCTATTGAAAATAGCATTTGCTTAACTTCTGGTTGTTACTTTTTAAACTTTTTTTTCCCAGAAATCTTGCCTGTGCCACATGCAAGTTTAGGAGGACAGAAGGAGCTTAGGTAGTTAAATACGTAGCTAAAGTCTTGGTGTAGGAAGGAAGGGTTTGGGTTCCTAGAGCACTGGGCTGATTTTTCCTTGGGGTACTACTATATAGTTGTGATGGATTGCACTTCAATAAAACTGGGTCTCCTGTGCTAGGGGAAGATTGGCTAGGGGAAGATGTTGGAGGAGTGTTCAAACTAGGCAAGGGGGAGGGGGAGCCAGACTATTATGGAGAAGCTATGGTAGACTGGGCAGGAGGATTAATAAGGGGTTATAGGGGTTGAGTGAGGAGGGCATTCAATTTACCAGCTAGATCTCTCTGTTACAAAAAAACTATTAAAAACTAATTGAACATTTAAATGTAATTCTCCATTAAACAATGTAAATATCAGAGGGAAAAGTAGTAACCTCAGCTGTATGCTGGCAATTGCATGGAGTTTGTCTGGTAAAATGGGAGAGAATTGCATGTGCTAAAACTATGCTGTAGTTGGTATCATTGAGACCAGGCGGGATGAAACATGTGACTGGGCTTTCAGTTTAAATAGCTACACCCTTTTTAGGAGGGACAGAGAGATTAAATAGCGTGTCTTTATGTAAAACACAAATTTAAGATGTGCTCTTAAGAAATAACTATGGATGGCACTGGTGAGGGTGTGGAATTCCTTTGGGCTGAGATTTCAACTGGGCAAAAAGCTACAAAGAAAATTATCATTGGTGTATGCTACAAACAACCTCGAATAAGTGACGAGTTTGAGGTCCAACTATTATTAAAAATGGAGGCTACTTCACAACTAGGTCAAGTTATTATTATTCATAACTTCAGTTATCTAGAGTTATCTAGACATTGACTGGGATAATGGGGCTGCCAAGCCAGAAAAGCAAACAGGTTTCTAAATATGCTGAATGACAACTTTTTATTCCAGCTCATTCAAGAACCGACAAGGAATGACTCTCTTTTGGACCTGTTCAAAAAATATAGAAATAACAATTTAAGATGTAATCACTTTGGCTGAACCAGTTTAGAAGAATGTAGAGGTATAAAAAACCGAATTGTTTCAAAAGAAAGAATAGCAGTACTGTATAACCCCTCACTTCCTTAAATTATTATATTTGATTAGGAATAAATATAAAGTGCTCCTGTGTTCTAGAAGTGCTTAGTGCCAATATAATCACATGCAACAACTTCCACTCAATTCTGTGCCTGTGCACAATTCATTAACAACAAGTTCAAAAATGTACTGTGTAAATTAATTAATTGAATAAAGTGCTTGTGCTATATTTACATTTTCAAAGTGAGTTCATGATTAATAAATATTAAAAAAAGCGGCAGCAATTCATGAGTAAAAGGTCGCAAAAAGAAAATAGTGTAGAGGTGGAACTGTCCCAAAGAACTATCTATAGGTTTTTCTAAGCCCTGGGACACCACACAAGGGAGAAAGCAGGACGATGAGGACTGTGGTCTTGTATATTACATTTATTTGTAATATTACATTCATTTTTGATTTTATGTTTTTCCTGGGTTTGTTTTAAATGTATTTAGTATGAGTTACGTTTTAAGATGGTTCATTGAGTGTTTGGACTATTAGATGGGGAGGTGCAATTTCAAGGGTTAGTTATTTTTTCTCTCACTCTTTAAAAAGTCGACATTGACCATTCGCCATCTAAAACCTGCTGAATTGCTGTTTTAGCCTATGGGGGACCTCCTAGAACTTTGGAGTCAATTGGTGGACTTTGAAAAATGTAAAAAAAAATTTTTGGGAAAAACTTTGATTCGAATTCGATCAAATGCGCTATTACTTCTATTCATACGATTTGAATTAGATTAAATTCGGACCTATTTGATCAAAAACTGACCTATTCAGCCAAAAAAAACCTTTGACTTAATTTCGGTTGGTCTTTTTGAATTCGAATTTCGAAGTTTTTCAAATTTGAAATTTCGACCCTTGATAAATATGCCTTTAGTGTAGAAAACTATTTTGCTGGTGACTACACCCTGGAAAGTTTCCTGTGGACACCTATGAAAACCCAAGGAATGACTCGTAGCCAGTTGTATCAGTTTATGGTCAATATCTATGAAAAAGATCAATTTTATTTTACTAACAATATTACAGATAAGCAGCTGCTAACAGCAGCAAAATGACACCTTTAACCCATATATTGATATGCTTATAGTACTTTCAGCTGATTTATAACAGGTCAGGATACAGGTAGACTTCACAGAAGAATAGATACTGCAGGGAAAGGAGGGGTCAGTGGAGCGGGCAGTGGAGGGGGTAAAGGAGGGTAGGGTTTAGCAAAGTAGGTGGGATTTTGGCAGATCAGGGGAATCATGGTGCAAGGGATCTGTCCATGTCACCATCTTTCCCTAAATCAGACCCTACGACACTCAGGATTTTTGCTTGCGTCTCAGGATCAGTAACCTGCTGCCCTACCATTTGGGGATCCCAACATTCCCTACTCTTGATGTGCTGGGGCGTGACACATTCTTCTCCTCCTCCTGAGACAATAATTCCCCCATGCATGTCTGCTAATCCAAGATACCATGGGGGTTCTGTTAAAAAAGAGGCAAGACTCTAGGGAGTCTTCCAGCAAAGAGGTAGCAGTACAGACAGCATAGGTGGTACTGGTGACCCATCCACTAACCAGTCTGCTGCTGTGCTAGGGAGCATAGAGGCAAAATAATCTTTCACAGTCTTGCTAGACAGGCCTGGATTTCTAACTCAGCAGCCCCTAGGCCATAGGGTCCATGCACCCACCCCCCGACCTGAGAGTGCATGTTCCCATCAGCACACTGGGTATAAGGCGTGAAGCCCCCAGTGCTTTCAAAGAAATAAGAATGCAACTGGGCAGTATGCTGCCCTAGGACCAAGCCTGCTACTAGTGCCAGGTGCCCCACTGCAACTGCACACCTGCTACTGCTGCACATTGCCAACAACAGGTACATCATGTGGGCTGGATGGTTAAGGGGCTACACAAGATTTGACCAGGTCCATGATTCCACACACCCTTTCTCACTCTTCCTCAGTCATACTGGAATGGAGCAATTTGTTAAATAAGAATAACAAAAATAAAGAATTTGGAAAAAGGGGGGTTCTATTAAAAAAGAGAGGTAAGCTAAGTATCTCTAACTAAACCCGACTAGCACTAACTATTACAATTTGATCCCTAACAAGTACTACAATCTTCATATAATTCAAATGCCTTTATTTTTTAAATGTCACAAACCAATTCAGCATGTTTCAGGGCCACATTGACCCTTTTTCAAGCTAAAAACTTTTTAGCTTGAAAAAGGGTCAATGTGGACCTTAAATTTGCTATACTGGTCTGTGCCATTTAATAAATAAAGCCATTTCAATTATATGAGAAATTGCAGTTTAGAGTGCTGTCCAGAATCCACAGATTGTTTGTCCTGTGACCAGGGCCCTATTTATATATAGACCCCAAGGGTCTGTGCCTAGGGCAGCATGGTTTTGAGGTGCCTATTTTTTCCGTGCACGGCGTAGAGTTCAGAAGCAGGGCGGCATCGGACCTAAATACAGCCCTGTCTGTGATGTGAACATGAAGGGACGTGCACCCAGTAAAAAAATAAATGTAGTGCTTTTAGCAACATACCCTAACTAGTACTAAACTATCATTAACACAGAATTATAAAGCGTCAACATATTCCACAGCAATAACCACTACAAGAGGTAAAAGGAGAAAGAAAGGTTAGGTCAATTAGGGGGGAGGTGCCAAAATGTTAGGCAACCACCAGTGATGAAAATTGGTTATCTGATACCCTGTTTACCCTGATACCTTGTTTTCCCTGATACCTCTTGTTAATTAATTAAAAAACTAAAAATTGCACTGGGCCAGGGTATTTCTGAGGAAGCTCCTTGTTGTCATCTTCTTCAACCTTCTGTTGTTTTTCCAAAACAAAATTATCCTCAGGAAAAAGCACAAAACTATATGGTAACATTTCTTGGGATAATTGTCTCCTGACCTGGGCTTTAGTTTCAGTCACAAGGCTTTCAAA
Organism: Xenopus laevis; assembly: GCF_017654675.1. Lineage (NCBI taxonomy): Eukaryota > Metazoa > Chordata > Amphibia > Anura > Pipidae > Xenopus > Xenopus laevis. The sequence goes on from NC_054381.1 coordinate 69,613,980, forward strand.
AACAGGGATTTTTAGCTATAAAATTGTGATCATAAAATTGACAAGGCATCATACTATGTCTGGGTAAATCCTTTATAGTGATTCAGTTTGCCTTTGGCCATTTTTCATAAGCTGGCGCCTCCCTGCATGGTAGCATTTGTCAAGATAAGTGTCTGCTGACCTGGGCATTGGTCTCGGCCACAGGGCTTAATCCTCACCCGCCATTCGAAAGATGTTGCCAGGACCACAACACTGGTTTTACAGGCTTAATTCTCCCCTGGTTGTGGCTTTTAAAAGAGAGCGATTTCAAAGACCAACACCCATGGGGGTGGTACAACCACATGGAAGTTTGGCCATTCTTCCTCAGACAAACTTTAAAGTGCATAAAAGTACAGAAATACACAAAAATAGGGGTTTGGAGAGGCAAAGTAAATTATACAGTAAAGTACAGTGAAAGCTCAACTGACTTGGCCAAATTAGCTAAAGGTAAACAAAGAAGGGATTGGTCAATTCCCTGGTCCCGTTTCCCTAGTAATTCAGTATCTCTTCAAGTGTTTGTAACCTTTGTTACACTCCACGTGTGGTGCTTACCCGATGGCACGGGACAAACCTGAGCCACTCAGCAGTGGAATGGGGAGAGACTGGGTACCTGGTACTTACTAGCACAGTGCCTCCACCTAGTGGAATCAGGGAATGCACCTATGGGTGGCCCCACTGGGAATACAGTAATAACACACACAGTATTGATTAAACTGAATAACGGTTTATCATAAAATAAATGGCCAACTAGTACATGCAGCACTCCTGACCGGTGGCAATAGGGCCTTACTAACTAACTTGCTAGTGCAAAGCTGTCTAGCTAACTAATAAGGCAAAGTCCTTTAATGTCCTTTAATAAACAGTCTTTTTATCTTCAGCGCTCTTTAGGGTACTGTCCCTTTAAACAGGATACACAAATCCTCTTCGGATACTTTATAGCTCTCTTCAGGAGAGTTTAGCACATTTAGTCATACAGCTCCTTTGGATGCTCTGATAGGAATCTCCTGCTGGGTGCTCCTCCAGTCTGAATTCCTTTCACACTCTCTGTCTCTCCAGGCACAGTATCTGGCTTCCCTGTGCCAACCTGATCCAAATGAATGCTTTTGGTGGAGCCTCTCAGCATTCTAGGCCCACCGGCAGCTCTCTGGCTTCCTTCTCTGTTCACCATGCAGTTCTCTATGCCAGGCCTTCTTCTTTTGCCAGTCTCTGTGACTTCCTCTTCCAGCCAGCCACTCACTAGATGCTGTGTCACTTCCTACTGCACTGAACAGCTGGTTGCTAGGTAACAGCTTACATCATACAGACACATGCTCTGTGCTTCTGCCCTTACAGGGACAAGAGCAAGGGATTTGCACTAATTCCCTACATGTTTATACTTTCAAAAATACTTTATATTTTATACAGGAAGCCTTAAATGGTTTCTCAGCTCTGTAAACAGAAAAAAAAGTTTTAAAATCTGCTTTTTCCCTGTTTTCATTACACAATTTACCTTCATCTGATATCTAGAATTCTACTTCTACTATTTATATGGTGTACAAATAATTTTTTGTATTTAGTGGAGACCAATGTTTTCTTAGATGGGGCTTTATCAGTTCTATATAAAGATAATTCATAATAATATGCTATTTTGACATGGGTAAAGACTCTTTGCACACTATGCACACAACATAGAGTGGATGGGACAGACCAACATTTGCTCTGCTGGCATATGTGTGTTACTGGCCTAAGGAGTGAGTCAGATAGCTGTCAAAATACCCTAAATCATCTGCCTTTACTTTCCATAGCAAAATATTTACAGGCAGTTGTTTTTAAATAATGATAGGTTTCTGCACTCAGAAATAATTGTTTAAGCATTCCTAATAGAGCCTATGTGTGTGTGATATGGGCACAGCATTCTCTATACATTTCTATGGGGCATGGCAATAGGCCATTCATCGTGACCTTACATTCTGGTGCAAGATGTTAGAATAATGCAAAGCTTTTCTTAATAACAGTGTTTAGAAATGGCTGCTGCCTGCTTGCTGTGATTGTGAATTCCAAGACTCAAAGAACAAGATTACAATAATTTATATATTGTAAGTAAAGTTTGTTTTGCTTGACTAACATGATAAAATAGGATTTTAAATTATTTTCTACAGTGACAGGTCCCCTTTAAGTTAAGGACTTGGCTTGGTCCCTTGTGCTCACTTGTGAGCACTAAAATGACACTCAAGACAGGACATCTGTGTGCCTCCCTCCTCACACTCTTCTATATGCCTGCCTGCTGAATTCAGGCAGTGCTGCATAAAGATGAAACACATCTCATGTTTTAAGAGAACAAACAGTTGCACCTCAAAGGGCACATGGATGTCCTAGCTTGAGTGTCATTTTAGTGCTCAAACAGGTGAGCACCAGGGACCAAGCCAAGTCCTTAACTTAATGCTAAAAATTGTTATGAATATTCTAGGAAGGGCCTTACCTGTGCTTCTCCTGTTAATCTATTCCCCTTTAAATACAGGACAATTTCTTGCTGGTCCTAAATTCTGCTTACTCTCTACATTTTATTATCCACAGGTAAACCTAGGTACATTTCCGTCAAGGATCTGTCTAATTTAGTCCCAGTAGGAGTATATGTGGCATAGCCTTACATTTACCAGGGCCTATGAGGGGCCTATTTATCATGCAGTGTAAAACATTGAAGAAAAACATCACCGGTGATGTTGCCCATAGCAACCAATAAGCAGATAGATTTAAACAGTAACCTTAGAAAACAAAATCAAATATCTGCTGTAGGCAACATTATCAGTGATATTTTATCCACAGAAAGATAAATAGGCCCCTGAATCGCATCTGCCACTTAGTCAGTTTGTCCAGATCAAACATTGTGCATGGAATGAATTTGCTTGAATTATTTTGTGCGGCAAACACTTAAAATTCCCTTTCCCAAGTCATTAATAAACAAATATTGCATAAAAGTGGACCCAATACAGAACCCTGCAGCATCCCACTTATTACCCTACTCCACATAGAAAATGTACAATTGACAACCACACTCTGTATACAATACTTTAGAAAGTTATCTATTCATATACAAACAGCATTACCAAGAGCAACAGTTTTTTTTGTTAAAAAGTAGTCTGGTGGCTCTGTGTCAAAAGTATTGGTAAAATCCAGGTGTGGATCTTCTGAAAGCTCTGTGAGCACCCTGGAACTACCATCACATTGATGGTGGTAATACTGCCATGTTTTCCCAGTGTCAATAGGGGTGGAGGAGTGTGTTTGTACAGCATGTAAAGCCTGATTTAAAGCCATGCACATGGGCAAAGGTTACAAGAAAGAAAATTATCACTGGTATATGCTATAAACCACCTCGTATAAGTGACGAGTATGAAGCCCAGCTACTTTTACAAATAGAAGCAGCATCATAACTAGGTCAAGTTATTACTATGGGTGACTTCAATTATCTATGTCACTTGAAAAATGTTCTCAAAGCATGCTTATAAGTTAAAAAGTACAAGTTTATTACATGTTATAAAAAATCAAACAATCCCCTTATGGCGCCATAAGGGGGTTGTTTGATTTTTTATAACATGTAATAAACTTGTACTTTTTAACTTATAAGCATGCTTTGGGAACATTTTTCAAGTGACATAGTTATACCTCTGTTTGGCCACTACATAGTAAGTAAGGTTGAAAAAAGACACTAGAGGATCCCAGCATGCTATAACAATTTTCACTATGCTTCTGATCCAAGGTAACTAAATGCATTGACTTCAATTATCTAGACCAGGGCTGTCCAACTGGCGACCCCCCTTATGTGGCCCTCCACATGAAAGTCTGCTGTGTCTGCTTACTATGTGTAAACTTTAAAAAGTATCACTACAGAGATTAACTGTCCCCTGCATTGTTTAAAAACTCAAATTCAGACTGTAATCTTTTTTCAACCCGATTTAACTATGTAACTTGCATCAGATTCATCAGAAGAAGCATGGTAGAAGAAGCAGGCAATGGTGCTCAGCACAAGTATGCAGAGATACTTTTTCGAACACAAGTACCTCTTATTAATTCTGGCAAAATGTGCAACATTAGCATCAATTTTAGCAGGATCTCACTTGCACTCGTGATCATAAATATCCCCTTACAACTTGTAATACAATTTTCCAGAATATACCCAATACTTTGATCACTTAACAAACTTGCTCACAACAGATGTCAAATTTACAAGCCTACTGTGATAACCTGCCTAGAGTTGAACCAGAGACCTGGTGTTCCTGTGTTGTCTGCATTACTAATGCTCTATGCGAGCAGACAACTAAAGCTCTGTTTCACTCCTATGGCTATGCTTGGTAATTGCTAGTAAGCATGTCTTGTTTCACATGTTGCCAATTTGGCCACAGGTGATTTGTGTAGGCCATTTGACCGGCTATAAAACCCCCTACTCTGCTCTGACTCATTGCCCAGTATAGGTCTATGTTCCATAGTTACTGGGTGCAGTTCTAAGTTGCAGTATTCGGTTTTGATCTGAGACCGGGGCCATTTATTTTTATAAACTATAATAGTCATTCTTAAGCAAACATGCCAGTTTTATGAGTGCAGGGTAACAGTGCATTATAATTTAATTACTTTAAAAACTTTCATTTTTTGGTGTTACTGGATAACAAATAAAGCTGATCTTGTTGATATATATATATATATATATATATATATATATATATAACCCAAAGGTGTACCCAAAGTAGCCCCTAAAGATGTAATCCTTTGGTTTCACTTTTACCACATAAAGGAGGACCTAATTTCGTAACAGCAACTTGCATCACCATTTGAGAAAATGTAGATATTCGCTGACCTCTCCATAACTACACTAATCAAAAGACTTCATCTAGCTAATAACAAAAATTAATAGTCCGATGGCAGGAGGCTACTGCAATTATAACTTCCCTAACTCAAGGGAAGAAAATACTATCTTATATATTTGAATTTACCTTACGGCACACACCCAAAAACACCACCACTGCACAAACTGATTCAAATGTCACATTAATGGAACACAGCAACAACATGAGGGATCTCGGCCTCTTCAGTGTAAAATGATCTGCCTTTTATATCAACCTACATGTGCTTTTCTTTTTTAGTGGGACATAGCCTGTTTATGGAGCTGTATCGCATACAATCCCCAGCTCCATAGTTCAATTGTATATAGCCAACAATGTATGGTTATTTTTCCTGAACTTTTCCTTCCCCCATTTACTGTCCTTTATCTTATCTTATACTTATTTCCACACCAAAGATCAGATGCACACTATAATATAGTTGCTGCCACTACATCTAAAACTAAAAATTGAGGTGTAGCCACAGTAGCAAATGTGAAACGAAATATTACTTACACCAGACAGCCATCTGACCACACAAGTAGATGATTATAGTATGAACAATCAACCAACAAGCTTACACACTTGTGAATATCAATGCCCTCAATGACAACGTTTAATTTCTCAGGAAAGACCTCAATGAGCATGCCCTTTTCAAATAGGTACTGTGAGAAGATTAGCTTTTATATGGGTAAGAAAGCAGGCAGAGAAGACAGGAACACAAACAATTTTTAAAAAATAAGACTCAAACTCAAAACACATTAACAAATTGTTTATCTTCATATGGCAGAGGGGAGGTCAGCCCATAAGTGCAAAAGCACACATTTTCAGGCCAAACTCTACACTCCATGTGAGGTCTGTAGCATATTCATTCAATTAACTTGTATACCAACATACATTTGTGAAAAATTTATACTGGGTTTCAAATCATGCATTTTCCTATCCCTCAAAAACAAGGTATACGTAGCTCTCTGTGTTTATGCAAGTTGATGGAGTCACTCAGCTATGTTTCAGCAATGTCAAGTTACATCATATTTCTTTTACACTGCCACTAAATGGAAAGTACATATGCCTTTTAACATTAGTTCAATGAATATGGCTTGTGCTGAACATTGCCCTTGCCCTTTATAAAGGACGGGGGAGTTCAGTGAACATAGCCCATCTTGAAAATTAGTGCTTTATAACGGCAAAAATGAGGGAAATGTGTTAAATATATTTTAAAATGAAAAAAATTGGCAGACTGTTACTTCAATACAAATCCTATTAAATTAGTTATAAATTTGCACAGTGCATATTCATTCACATGTACAGTAGTTATTTTTGTGTGTTAACGCCTAAATTTTGCACTGCTTTGTCCATCTTTCCTTTTTATGCAAATTCCAGTGAACTGCTAAAAAATTATAAATTAGATGGGTGTTTGTGCAAGTGTGGCCACTGTCATCAGTGACAAGTAATAAATAGTATCATCATAGGGGACTGAAATAGTAAAGTAGGTAATGCCTGAAGTCACAGCAGCATTCAGTATGGTAAAAATAGTTGAGGTCAAATAGTATAGACAAGCTAAACCAATATATCCTATAAGTCAACAGTTGATCAATTACAAAAATGCTAGATAAAACTGTTGTAGTACTTGATAGGTATGAAAAATAGATACAGATTAAAAACTGGATGTTTTTGTAAATGCATTCTCATGACTCATAACAACCACCATATTCTTTTTATATTTCAGCAAATGCTATAAAAAATTCCCGCAAATGTCATCATACCAAAGGATGCTTATACACAGAGCTGCAGCCTATTTTGAAATGGACCAAAATATTGGAAAGCATGTAATAGGTAACAGGACCAAAAACCGATATATGTAAGTAGAAGAATACATTTGTATTATTATTAATATTATTATTATTATTATCAAAGGGCTTCTAAACCAAAAGATTGCCTAAAGAAATTAACTGTCTAAATATCAAAGATCTTAAACGCAATTGCTATTGAAAGCAGAATTTGTCTGTCCCCTGCTATTCACTGTTCTTTGGGCAGGGGGTAAAGACAGGCACTATGTGGTCTGTGCCTCCTGATGTTTTGAATGCAACTCATGTAAATCCATCAGCCCCTCTTGGACCAAGTGATGCCTAATGCAGGTAGCGGGCGATTAAAGGCACATGCCACAGGTCTCTGAGCTCTAAAAAGGAGTACAGAGGTCTGCGACTCATTACACGAACACCACTCAGTATGTAAAGTGTAAAGATGCCCAATTGGTGCTTTTCTTTTGCACGCTGTGTAGTGCATTGTAAATGACCCCTGTGAAGAAATATGCAAAGCATTGTGAGAAATGGAGTTTTGGCTGAAGGAGTTCTAAGTTTAGCTACATTGATTCAAAATCAGGGCCGCTCCTGCCATGAGGCAAGGTGAGAGCCTTGCCTCAGGCGGCAGCGAGCGGCCAGTTACAAGGGGTGGCAAAAAGGCGCCTCTTGTAAATTTAAGAGCCGAATTTCCGGGTTTTAAACCGGAAATTCGGCTCTGCTAGTGCAAAGAGCGCAATTGTGATGCTGCCTCCTTTTGACCTGCTCTGACACTGATTTTTAAGCACTGAGCGAGAGGGGAAGGGCGGAATCTGGGCTGCTGCCTCAGGATCGATGCTGTTTAAAATGCAATAGAATAGACGCAAGCACACAGAAATGGGGAATTACATTGTTTCTATTAAAAAATTTTATGACATGTCATATTGTCAGTGTGCTTGCCTCTATTCTATTGCATGTGGACTTTTTCAATTGGGCTGTGAGAGGCTTATAGCACCTTATAACAACTGCAGCAGAATCACTGAATGTGGATAAGTTTGTTTCTAAAAAATTTGTTTCAGAAAAGTGAGAAATATACAGTAAAGTGCCTTCAATTGCAATTACATTTACAAATACAGGCATGGGATCTGTTATCCAGAAAGCTCTGAATTACGGAAGAGTTATCTCCCATATACTCCATTATAATCAAATAATCCAAATTTTTAAAAATTATTTCCTTTTTCTCTGTAATAATAAAACAGCATCTTGTACTTGATCCAAACTAAGATTTAATTAAACCTTATTGGAAGCAAAACCAGCCTGCTGGGTGCATCTAATATTTACATGATTTTTTAGTACATTTAAGGTATGAAGATCCAAATTATGGAAAGATCCGTTATCCTGAAAACCCCAGGTCCGAGCATTCTGGCTAACAGGTCCCATACCTGTATCTTTAAAAAACATTTTTAATTTATGAATATCAGAAAGTTGCTTATAATTCTTTAAAAATTATATTTTTGAGTAGAATCACCACTGCACTATATGACTATATTTATTAACTCTGGTAAATTGCCTTGTCATAATGTGAAGTGAAAATATACAGTATTTGGGTAGAATGCTTTATTTTCTCTAACTTTGTGGTAAACAGTAAGGGAAGAAATTATTCTACTTTTGCTGTTGTCACCTATCTTTGAATTTGAACTTAAAGGAGAAGGAAAATAATTTTCTACTTGGGGGTGCCAAAAGTTAGACAACCCCAAGTGATTCTATTTATTTACCTGACACCCCAGGCCGGTGCTCCTTTCAGCAGAAAACTACATGACCCGATGTTATTCCAGCGAGCACCACAGAGTGATCGTCTTCCGGCTTCTTCTTTCTTCTCGCAGGTGCGCATGCGCAGTAGAGCGAATAGTCGAACTTTAACTAAAAAGCAGACTATTTTGTTCTACTGCGCATGCGTCTGCCCCAGGAAACTTGAAAAAAAAGAAGCAGGAAGGTGATCGCTCCGTGGTGCTCACTGGTATAACCCCGGGCAGGTGCAGTTTTCCCCTGATAGGTACCCAGGGTGTCTGGTAAGTAGATACCATCACTTGGGGGTGCCTAACTTTTGGCAACCCCAAGTAAAAACACCTTTCCTTCTCCTTTAAAGCAGTTTGAGTAATTTACATACATTTTGATTTGCTTACATATGGAACAGATTTGGTCACTTTTTTATTGAATAGGGAGGCAGACTGACTGGAAAGACAGAAGAAACAACTCCACAAGTGCAAGAAAAAGCAGAAATATTAAGAGGCATACTATTATCCCCCAAATATACCTTCCTGTGTGTATGTATGTGCTCAGCCGAAGAGCTGAAAACTGCATGACAGCAAAATAACATTGTGTTATCTTCAGGGAAATTTGGTCCACCAGATGGGAGATATTGTGTCACTTTAATGTGGGGACTGATCCTATCTAATGTTGTCTTGCACCCAGAGGCTGAATCATGTGAGAGCTACAGTATATATGTTTGTATTGTAATGTGGGCAAATAAAAATGTTTCTGAACTTTGAAGAAGAGTTTTCCAGTGTAATCTGTTCTCAAGCTGAGTACATTTGTGCATTTTATAGGCGATCCTGCCCAATTTGCCGCCCGAGGCCTTTGTTTTTGCCGCCCCCCACCTCCCCCACGGCACTCACCTTCAGCGCCGGACGGGGGTCGGTGGAGTCCATGTCACTAGTGCAGAGAGCGCAATTGCTCTTAGTTACCAGGAGCGGCATTTTTGCCTCCCCTGGCAACCGGGGGGGCGCTGCCGCCTGAGGCAAGTGCCTCAACTCGCCTCATTGGCGGAGCGCCCCTGGATAAATATACCTTGTACAATCATATGTAAATATATTTGCAAATGTAAATGTGTTTGTCCCTTTCTGTACTGCAGTTTTTTATTCTTGAAACATTGTAGCAGAGGACATTGAAGACAGCATATTCAGAAGTGCAGAGAATAGAAAGAAACAGACATATATTACATTTACAAATAACTAAAAGCATTTAAATTAATATATTAGAATTAGAAAGTTGTTTAGCATTACATTTTCTTTTTTTATACAAAAAATATTAATATTGGAATACAGGTTTGCCTTAACAGGGGAACCCATTTAAATGGGTTGTTCACCTTTGCTTTAACGTCTACTAGGATGTAGAGAGTGATACTCTGAGACAATTTTATATGGGGCCAGTGACCCCCTTTTGAAAGCTACAAAAATTCAGACAAAAAAGGCAAATAATTCTATAAAAAATATATAATGAAGACCAATTGAACAGTTGCTTAGAACTGACCATTCTACATACTGAACATACTAAAGGTTATTTTAAAAGTTAAAAGTTAACTTAAAGGGGTGGTTCACCTTCAAACAACTAGTTGTTTTCAGATAGATCACCAGAAATAATGATTATTTCCAATGACTCTATTCTATTTTATATGACCGTTTTTCTAATATTGAAATGTAAAGTGTAATTTTTCACCTTCTGAAACAGCTCTGGGAGGGGGGGGGGGGGTCACAGACCCTGTAAACTGTTCTAAATGGATACATTTATTTGATACTTTTCTTTTCTTTGTCCCTGCTCAGCAGAATCTCTGGGTTTCATTACAGGCAGCTATTAGAATTGATACAATAGTTGCTAATACTCCAGAGATGCTACTGAGAAATGTATCAACTAAATGTTGCAAAATTGTAACAGTTTAGAGTCTGCACCTAAATTACTGAGCTGTCAGACTCAAACACCAGAGACGCGAACATTCAAATTTAACCTTAGATCTTTAAAAAACAGTAAAAAATAAATAATGGAAAGTAATTGAAAAAAGTCTTTATTTCTGGGGAACAATCTAAAAACAACTGAATTGAAAAAAGTGTTTGGAAGGTGAACAACCCCTTTAAAGGTAAACCACCCCCTAAATTATAGTAAAGCATGGAAGCAGATTTTTTTTTTTGTTTTAAAGACTCTATATTATTAAATGGCATTTTAATTAAGTATAATATTTTTGAGCTCATACTCAAAATCTTCTAACCAATCTTCACATATAGCAAGAGAATCAGAAAAAAAAATTATTCAACAGACAAACAAACAAAGCTACAAGAGATATGTAGATGTCATAAGCAGGCGTGTGAATTAAAAAAAGAAGAATAATGATGTCTTCTGTGCTCCCAATCACTTTTGCCAGATATCTTTTCACTAATTTTATAAATTTTCAGCCCAAAAGATTTGTTGCCCACAGGAAGTTGGCGCTATCTGTGTGTGACAGATCTCTCACCCTCTTACCCAGAATTTGCTTTCTCCTGCATTTTCAGTGGTGTAACAATGGTACTCTGCACTCTCCCTGCAAAAAAGTCTTTGGAGGGTTAAAGGGTTATTAGTATAATGTGTGATGTTAATCATTGGCCCTGGGGTTGATGCCCACTACCTGCCACACTTTAGTATAGTGTTGAACAGAGGGTGAATCTTCCTCTTTTGCCTTCCACTTCAGGAGGGAGTGGATGTTGCTGTGAGCCTGGAGCTTAGGCCCAGTAATGGAAGGCCCCACGGGTGGTGAGGGACTTAGTGAAGTCGGCGACATGAATGAGGTGTACTCAGAACAGGGAAGATTCTCTAAGAGCCCTTTCAAGGAAAGTGAGACAGACAGAGTTATATATCAAGAGCAGCTTGTGCTCCAACTAGGATGGATAGCATGGGGGTTGCTCTCCCCTCAGGCAAGACCAACTTGTAATGTAGGGATCACACAGACTAATAGGGACCCAGGTCACTATTCAGAGATCCTGAGGGTGCATCTATCAATCTGGTATGCTATCTCCACAAGAATGTAAAAATATGCTGGCTACTGTGATGTTACCTGACATGTACTGTATGGGTATACTTTAAAGGGATTCTGTCATGATTTTTATGATGTATTTTTTATTTCTAAATTACATGGTTTACACTGCAAATAATTCACTCTACAATATAAAATGTAATTCCTTAACCAGCAAGTGTATTTTTTTAAGTTGTAATATTGGTGTGTAGGCAGCCATCTCAGGTCATTTGGCCTGGTCATGTGCTTTCAGAACCAGCCAGCACTTTAGAATAGAACTGCTTTCTGGCAGGCTGTTGTTTCTTCTACTCAATCTAACTGAATGTGACGCAGTTACACTTTTACTATTGAGTGCTGTTTTTAGATCTACCAGGCAGCTGTTATTGTGTGTTAGCGAGCTGCTATCTTGTTACCATCCCATTGTTCTGTTGTGAGGCTGCTGAGAGGGGGAGGGGGATGATTTCATTCCAACTTGCAGTGCAGCAGTAAAGCGTGACTGAGCACAAGTCACATGACTGGCGGCAGTTGGGAAACTGGCAATATGTCAAGCCCCATATCCGATTTCAAAATTAAATATAAATCTGCATGCTCTTTTGAGAAATGTATTTCAGTGCAGAATGCTGCTGGGGCAGCACTATTAACTGATGCATTTTGAAAAAAACATTTCTTCCCATGACAGTATTAAATAATTGTATGAAAACCCTGATTTTTGCTTTAAGAGAATTACTTTTTGGTATGTTCAAAACCCTTCTGACGTCCAGTTGCTTTTATTTAGTCACGCATAAGTGAGTTGCAGTTTAAATCTCCTCTTCACCCTTTCACTTAGCAAAGGCCTATCGTGTGGAGTGAGGGTCAAATGTAACCAGTGCTCTGCCTGTTTTCTAGCCTGACAAGGGGCATCCAACATGTGGCTTGAGGACATGAAGGCTAAGCTGCCTTGCACTGTTTCTTTAATAGTTACAGGGACTGCAGATTCAATAGAGAAAGGTATCCTGCTTGTTTTGTGGGAGACGTCAGGTACTTGGCTGTGGGGTCGGGCTTAATGGATCTTCCTGATATTGGCCTATTGGCCTGTTTTGCTGCCCATTACTGGCACTGTGCAAGGCTTGAGCTCGGACATTTCGGTGCATTTTTCTCGAAAAGGTGTTCCCAGACATGACGTGTCCGCTTGCATTTTGTGGTTAGACATTGTCAGGGATAGGCATGTGAGTTACCCCTCCTGTTCCTGAGGGTGCAAACACATTCCCCATCACTGCTGCTAGAGTGATAACCATGACTGTATATCACTTATTTCACTTATTATTATATTTTTGCTGCACACATATAGCCAGACTATGGCTGCATCTGGATAAGTTGGTGTGAGTGGGCACCTCCACATAAAAAATGCTCAAAATCCACCTTGGCGGCTGCTGGTTGAGACAGGTGGGAGGAAGTATATTCTCTGGAAGGAATTAGCCCACAGAACCCTAGGAATGTCCTGGTACTTAAAAGCAGACAGAAGTACCACTGAGTGGGAAATTTCAGAGGAAAGGAGGAACTGGTGGGAAAGAAAGTGAATTTTTATGGGTGGTTCCTATAGACATTGTATTGGAACCCACATTTCTGAGATAAAGGGACTTGAATCTCTAGGACTCACTCATTCGAGTTAGAGACAGAGATGATCATTCCTGGTCACTGGGACAGAAAATATCTTTCAGACCCAATCAGTGTTCGGTGTGTTCATATGTTGAGTTCTAAATGGGCAGTTCTACCTCCATGTTGGGTTAAAACTTTTTTTTTTTTTTTTTTTTTTAATTTTCTCAAATTTTAGTCCTACTGATATTTTTGTGTGGCCACTATGTAATTGTGGCTGGATATGGATTTTTTGTTGATGATACTTTTCATTGGTTTTGTAGTGTCTGCCAAGCACCTATCTCCTATGTGCTGGCAGGCAAAAGATCTCAGCCAAGAACATAGCAACTAGCTACATTCTTTAGTAGATAGAGTTACTCACTACACCATAGCTTCCACTGCAGGTCCACAGAGTGGGAGGCAATGACAACCGCCTCTGCAATGAGCTAAGGGGATCTATTGTGTCAATCCCGTGAATGTGATTATAACAGGACCAGCCATTGAACAGCAGACATGTTTCAATTATGTTTGCTGTTCCTTTACGGCAAGAAACTGCCCACATACTTCCTATTGCATTATTCTGCAATATATGGTCTTTCCTTCAATGCCAGTGGAACCCCTACTCAAAAAAGGGTGAGCCAGGCATTTCTACACACACACAACACATATTACAAAAGGTAGCTTTTATTTGCTTTTTTCTCTTTTGCACCTGTTTGCACACACACAATTTCAAAAACGTTTTTATTTTATTTCTTCATTTTATCTTTTTCCCCCCATAAAACTGTTTTTACAGTGTGACTATTGTATCTGGTATTTTGTCCACTTTCCACACTGTGGGATCAATTATTTTGTTGCATTGATTTATTTGATTTTTGTGAAAATCAATGTATTATTATTTGATTGTATCCCTGAATTATTGTTTGTTTATTCCTTAGCAAAACTTTGCAGTCTCTCAATGTGCACTTACAGTATTTATTAAAAAAAACTTGCCAAACTGCAAATTAATCTCAAAAAAGCAAATTGAAAAAATAGCTTGAATTTTGCTAATACAACTCCCATTGACTTTTACATGAATTTGGTGTTTTAGATGCCAAATATACTGGAGTTTGAGAGTGTTATGTGCTTTATAAATCTCGAAAATGTGAGTTTAGGAATTCATGTCAAAATAATATGTTGATAAATCTGTTCCTCAGTCTTAGTAATTTCTTTAAAAAAAGCTAACTACTATGGTAAAAACATGATTATGTAGCAACATTGTTATAACAATACCACTGTATCTCATATTACTGGACAAAAATATTGGACAATATGTCAACCTGTATCCAATTTGTAAGCAATATATGTCCCATTTGTTGTTAAATTTAAAAAGTTGGTGTGTTTTTTGCACCCTGCTCTTTTAGTGGCCTTACAGAGGGATGCATGGATTCAAATGCTTCCTGTAGAGGTGCAACATCAGGGGCCTATGCCTCCCTGCACAAAATTGCTGGAGACTGGCAGTGCAAGCAAATCTCAGGTCTTCCCCTCACAGCAAAAATTGCGGGTGACCCACATACACCCTCTGCTGGGTCCTGCCTGTACCCACAGCTATAAGTTACCTTAAGCTTATTTCAGGAGGCTGACTCAAAAGATCATTGTGGTGAATGAAGCTGTTGCTAGTAACAGTAAGACAACTCATACACTTAAGGGTCATTAAAAATGCAGTAAACGGTAAGCGGAAAAAAAACGGCAATCTGACTTTTTTTGCATGTCGCACACTGTGTCCTCCATTGTGTAAATTGCCACAGGCCTTCACACTTTGTAGGTGCATGTTAGAAAACACCTTGAGGCAGGTGGTAAGGAAAAAGGCTTTGCTACACTCCTGACTTCACTCCCTGCACTACGCATCATTTTTGAGAAGCATCCCCTATGGTGCAAGTACTATAATAAATTACACAAGTAATTTCTCTGAGATGACTATACTAAGGGGCCTATTTCATGCTATGTAATCTGCTTGGCAGGCATCACTGTGTAAAAAACGGCAAATTTATCATATTCAGCATATAAAATATTCTGCAAAGTATTTTAAGGTTTATCACATAAAAACTAATGGACAAGTTTCAATTTAGGGAAAAACTATTCTCCTCGTTCTAGTTTTTTTCCCATAGACTTCAATTGAGTTTTCTTGTGATAAACAGGGAGATGCATTTACTTTTACTAAATTGCATCAGGCTCTAAGGAAAAATCTCGAATTAAATTAGAAAAAATGTTTTTATCGTCAAATTGAATCTGGCTTAAAATACAGTGATCATGTAGTGTATAAGAAAACACGCAGTTTTACAAATCTGCTAATTTATTTTTATTCCAGTGTAAATCATTTTACACAGAATGCACAGTACAGAATACATCTATGTGCATAGGACTTCTGATATTGTCTTTCTTTTAACCATGTGTCAGTTTGGATGACGAGGGAAGCCAGGTCATAAACAGCAAGCTCGTCCTTTAGAGGCTCATTGAGACCCTGTGAGAAAGCTGTCACTATAGCCTTGTTGTTCCATGAAGTCTTAGCAGCTAGTATATGAAAGGCAATGGCATAATCAGAGGTGGAACATGACCCCATGGCTATCTATAGGAGGCAGGCTGATGAGTTGACCATAAGACTTGGAGCATCAAAATCTTCCGAAAGGTAGTCACTGACCAATAGGTAATTTCATTCATAGAGAGTATATGCCCAAGCAAGGGCTTTTCTAAAAAACCAAGGCAACAATATGTCACCTTAGATTTTTTATGAGGAAATCTCAGAGGAAAAAAGGTCAAACTGAATCTTTCATTGATTCAGAAAAACTCAGATTTGTAACGTAAGGAAGGAGAAATTTTAGGCTCAGATATCAGAGCTCACCAGCAGGAGGCAGGGGCAGAGAAGGTTGCTGGACAGGAAAAACAGGAGGCAGCTGGTGGTCAACCTGTTGAGAAATCTGACCTGACTAAGACAAGTTAAGTGCTGAAGCATGTGGAAGGGTTAACTGCTGAACTCCCTGGTTCTTAAGACATCTAAGGAGAACCACCAAGATGGATTCCAATGAGGTGGTGGAACCAGTGGCCTATGAGGGTTTCATGATGTGGCCCAAACTGTAAAGTTTTAGTAGGCAGGAACCCAGAGGACAGCTGGCACACCAGGAGATTTATCGCCCGTGATAAATCTCTGCTTCTGCAGACGACTAAACTGTAAAAGCTTTCCCACCAGCAAAAATGTGAATTGCTGGTGGAAAAAAGCCATGTGTTGTTTCAGAGACTGACAGAGAAGTTTCTTCAAGCGATTTTTGGGAGATTTATCACTGGTTTAATCGCTGGATTAATCTCCTGGTGAGCCATTGCCCTTAACTAGTATAGTATCATGTCATCTACAGCTCAATAATATCCTTCTTTGGGACTAGAGCCCAGAACTGCACTGTATATTTAAAGTTAGGCCTTACCAGTGTCTATGAAGAGGCAAAATTATGCATTTCAGATACAGTAACTTGAAAATAATGCAAATGTGAGGTAAAACATGTTTTTGTCCCTTATTTTATGTTTGCAGTAAGCTACTTTTTTGCCAAAAAATACACTGTTATTGTTTTTAACTGTTAAAATGCTAATAAGGATTTTTACATCTATTGCTATTCTAGGGTTAGGCAGAAAACAGGACTTTTACTGCAAGAATAATCTCCATGAATATGCTAATGAGCCCACTATACCACCACTGAAAAAGAGGTGAATGGAAATGGAAGAAAGCAATGCAGACTGAGGATGGGGGGAGCTTTACTCCATTTTAAAAATGTCAGGAGAAAATGTAGTCAAAAAGTTTTTCTTCTTCGTTTTCAGAAAAGTGTCTGTAAGCTGTATTTATTTCTCCAAAAAAATGACTTCTGTTTGGGAATATGGAGATTGTATTACGACTTTGACTCAAAAAAAATGTTATCTCCACTTTTGTGAACCCCTCCCCCATAGAGACCTTCTATTTTTATACAAGGCTCCAGCTAATGGAACTAGGTTCATTTTACAGAACAGTCTCTTTACACTTTTGAGATACAGAACTTCACCTTCAGCACACCAGAACTCACTTTTAGCTTCAGAAACAGACTGTTTGGCTGTGAGCTAATTTACACCTGCACAGTAACCCATGACAACCAAATTTATTTTCAATCAAAAAGAATTATTTAGTCACCAACGGGTGTTGTTCCATCATTACAGAGGAAAAGAAAATCATTTAATTTGCATTGGTTTCTATGGGCTTCTAGATGAGGTTGTGACTCCCTAATGTATGGTATTTTCAGAAACCCATTGCCCTACATTAAGGACTGGACTCCTTTGGACATTTGTGTACAGTACCTTTAAAATTGCTTTGGGCTGCCTAGAGCACAGTTGCATCCAGAATCCTGGTTTACTACTAATCTCCCTTGAGGATGTTACATCCAATACTTCTTTACTCGTTGTTTAGACTCCCTTGAGGACATTGTGCCCAATACACCATTTTTATTCCTGTCCTGCAGGGTAGATCTCTTTATTCATTTTCAAGTGCATGTCATCCATGGACATTGGTTGTATAAGATGGAGCAGAATAGAGGATGGCTTAGTACCACCAACTTTATCCAGATATTTTGCACTATTAAAGCAATTTTGCATGTATAATAATATGTTTACTATGCCTAAAGAACCCAACATTTCCTCGTAAAGGAATTGTTCAGTATAAAAATAAAAACAAACAGGATGTGCAGAATAAAAAATGTTTTTAATATAGCTAGTTAGGCAAAAATGTAGTGGCACATTTACTATTGGTCGAATATCGAGGGTTAATTAACCCTCGATATTCGACCCTCAAAGTAAAATAATACTTTGATCGAACGATCGAAGGAAAAATCGTTTGATCGAAGGATTTTAATCCATCGATCAAAGGATTTTCCTTCGATCAAAAAAAGCTTAGAAAGCTTATGGGGAAGGTCCCCATAGGCTAACATTGATGCTCGGTAGGTTTAAAGTGGCGAAGTAGGTAGTCGAAGTTTTTTTTTAAAGAGACAGTACTTCGACTATCGATTGGTCGAATAGTCGAACGATTTTCAGTTCGAAATGTTCGATTCGAAGTCGTAGTCGAAGGTCGAAGTAGTCTATTCGATGGTCGAAGTACCCAAAAAAAAACGTTGAAATTCGATTTTCATTCTAATCCTTCACTGGAGCTTAGTAAATTTTCCCCCATAATGTATAAATGCTGGAGTGACTGGATGTCTAACATAATAGCCAGAACACTACTTCCTTTTTTGCAGCTCTCTTGGTTTCCATTGATTGAAAGTGACTTGAGGGGGGCCACATGGGTCATAATTGTTTGCTTTTGCATCTGCGCTGCATGCTAAGGATCAATTACAAACTCACTGTATTATTATGTCCCAAACGGCCCCCCTTAAAGTCTCCAGACTAACTCAGAGTTAGAGAGCTGAAAACCAGGAAGTTGTGTTCTGTATACATGACATTTTTGGCTAACTAACTATATTTGAAACATTTTTTATTTTGCACAGCCTATCTATTTGTCTGCCCATAAAGCGAGAACCCCTTTAGTGAAGTCTGGGAACAGGGACTCTTAGACAGCAGAAATAGCTAGATAGAGCAGCCATGTGTTTCAATGTAGGATTGATAGGTGGAGGTAGCTCTCCCTATGCAACACTGGCCTTTAAGTGAAGGCACACAGTAAGAAAATGGTTCAGGCTAGTATTTAATTACTGAATTAAGGAGTGTCCAAAAATGACATTAAGTTAAAGCACAGAGATATGTACTAACTAAATTATGTGACACACCATCCCAAAAAAAGTATTGAAATATGGAATTATAAGGCTACTCATTAAATTATAAATTGTTTTGACCTGAAGGCAAGGTTGTAGGGTAACATTTTTCTTTCCACTGAAGAAAGTATTGCACCATTATATATATATATATATATATATATGTGTATATATATCAGATTATCTGTTTTTGGGGAAGCCAAGCCTCTATAAAGTTACATTATGCTTTGTCTCTGTGACTGTTCAGGCTAAATTTCAATTGTCAAGTATTTGGTTATTGTCTGTGACAATTTACTTTTAAAGGTTGTTAAACTGATTTGTCATTTATCATTATTTTGCAACACATCGTGGAGACTTCATGTTAGAGAAATGTTTTTTATCTTGATATTAATCAAAAAATGAGCCAGGAAATGGGGAATGATAGGTTCATCGGAAAGGAGGAATTATCGGTTTGGAGGCCTCTTTTCTTTGTAAACACTTGGCAGTTATTACTAGTTGCAGCAGTGGATGGGGCTTTCCTGGAAAGGGGTAACTGGTGAGAGGGGATACAAAGGTTGAGGTGTGCTGGGGATCAGGCATGGGGCCAAAGTGAGGGGGTCAGTGTAATTGGCATTAGTTATAGAGGAGAGTCAGGCATAAGAGTGACTGCAGGATACTACTCATTTTACAGCCTGGAGTGGTTAATGGAAGTCAACCTTATCTGGTGTAAAATTTACTTGGGTATTGCACTTTTCTACATGTTTGAAGTTAAAATGATTGCTATTTATGTACAGTATGTTATTTTGGAAATAAACAAGTCACTGCATGTTCTCTCTCTCTCTCTCACTCAAAGTCCCTGATCACTTAGAATACAGGGCTGTTCATTTTCTTGCATTTGGTCACCTTTAATTCTAGATATCTTACACCAACTCTTAGGCCTGTTATAATCAGGCATTCTTATGTCTTATGAGGGGAAAGTTCTCCTTTGATAAACTGCTGTATGGAATTCCAGATGTACCATCTGCACCTCACCGCCACGGTCCAACTCTATGCCCTAGTTAAGCAGGAATTGGAGCCTGTGATCGCACAGTCTCAGGCATTGCTCAGGATGGACTAACTAAAGTGGCAAGAGTTTTTTTTCTTTACCATCAGCCACATCAGAGTGGATAAATGTAAAGCAGGATGTTTAGCACATTTGCTATTTTCCAAATTGCCTGCGGACCTTACTCATGTTCAACTCACACTACAAACAGGACCATTTCTGCAATTGGAAGTACATTCACTCCATCAGTGTCCTGGTGAAGTGTCCATGAATGTTATAGGTTTCCCAGAAGTATCCACGACATCACTAAGCAGCACAAGTCTCTTCATCTTGTGGGTAAGCAAGTGCTTTTTTCAAACTTTAGAAATATGAATATTTAAAGTAACATTCCCCTAGAATGATAATGTTTGTTAGCAATAGCCCAATATAATGAAACACTGCACAATGTTTATTAACAACAGTTTAATATATTAAAGATCTG
Source organism: Xenopus laevis (assembly GCF_017654675.1). Taxonomy (NCBI): domain Eukaryota; kingdom Metazoa; phylum Chordata; class Amphibia; order Anura; family Pipidae; genus Xenopus; species Xenopus laevis. The sequence goes on from NC_054381.1 coordinate 69,634,335, forward strand.
CACAATCACTACATTTACAAATGTTAATAAGATACTATAGAACTGTTGGCAGTAGGCAAGGGCAACCCTGGTCATTTTGCCGCCTGAGGTGACCTTCCTTTTGCCGCCCCACCCCCTCCCCACTGCATTCACCTCTTCAGTGCTGGAGGGGGTCAGGGCGGTTGACGTCACGCTGGAGGGGGCGGTCCACGTCGCTAGTGCAGAAAGCAAAATTGCGCTCTCTGCACTAGAAGGAAATTCGGCTCTTAGTTACCAGGAGCGGCCGCCCCTGGCAACCCGTGGGGCACGGCCGCCTAATGCGGGCGCCCCTGGCAGTAGGGTAACTCAGAATTGCCTTAAAGGAGAAGGAAAGGTTAAAACTAAGTAACCCTTATCAGAAAGGTCCACCTAAATATATCAATAAACCCTCAAAGTAGTGCTGCTCTGAGTCTACTGTCAAAAGAAACACTGCATTTCATTCCTTCTATTGTGTACACATGGGCTTCTGTATCAGACTTCCTTCCTTCAGCTTCCTTGCCCCGGGGGTGAGCATGTTCAGTTTGCTCTTCTTCCCCCCCCCCTTCTCTGCTGTAATCAGAGCTATAAGTGAGCAGGGAGAGACTCAGGCAGAAAGTACTGTCACACCAAGCTAATACTGCAGCTGCTATCCTAAACAAACTGAGAGATACCTTTTTACTCAGGTATGGTGCAACATTCTACAGAATAAATATAGCATTCTAGCTTGCACTATTGCAGCTAATCTATTGGCAATAAAATGCCTCTGTGGCTTTCCTTCTCCTTTAAGCAAGTCATATGCCAGATATGCAGATTAGTTAGATTTATGGAATTTATTTGCCTCAAAGAGAACTTTAAACTGTGTTATAGAATGTCCATGTTTGCAATTGCCTTTCTAGTTTACTCATATTTGAAATATAGGCCTTGTTTTTTTTGCCTTTTTTTCAGCATTCAGATGGGGGATCACTGGCCCTATCAGTACAAAAAAATGCTCTTTGAGACATCACATTCTATCATTTTATCAGTTTATATTACTGTATTTATTTATTATGGGTCGAAGTGAAAATTTGAATTCGAATTCAAATTTTATTTTTGGTCAAAACTTTCAAATTCTAATTGTGAGTTATCCACACTCGATTCGAGTTGTAATTCTAATTTCGAGATTTATCATACTCTGGCCATTTAAGAACTCAAATACAACTATCCGCCACCAAGAACCTACCGAATTACTGTATAAGTCAATGGGAGAGGTCCAGGGATCAATTTGGTGATGTTTGTAGCCTTCCTTCCTTCGGAGAAAAAAACGCAAATCAAGCTTTTTAAATTTGAATTGAGTTTTTATAATTGGAATCAAATTTGATTTTGAGTTTTTTGGGTGTAAAATTCAAAGCTAAAGTCTGCCGACCAAAATAATAAATTAGTAAAATACCACAAATGAAAGTTATACACATTACAAATTGCCCCTGAATATCACTGCCTAAACTATATATATTAGGAATTCACCAACTCCTGCATTAGGTCAAATCTGGTCAGGGTTCAGGCCAGGAAATTCCCAGTTTTTTTCCATGCATGTTCCACCAGGAGTTTGCACATGCTAATTAGGATTTGGGTTTTCCTTTGTGTAAAAATTTATATTTAGTTAAAACCGAAAAAGTTGAATTTGGTGCATTTCTATATAAAAAGTATGTTTCAAGGCAAACCTTTAAAATCTGTATCACAGGGGAAAAATTACTACATGCTATATAAGTGTATCCAAAATATAGTAAGGAGTCTTGTCTTCCATGAAATAAAAATACAAGAGAGATACAAATATGTTTGGACATGACCGAGCAAGCATCAGCGAGGAAAAACACACAAATTATTCTGTTCTTTTCATTTATAGGAGATGCAGCATATGGGGTTCTGTTTTGGCTGATTACTGCTGTGAGAATTCCACTGACTGCAAATGTAGGTATAATCATGTATTGGAAAACATGATATTGAGCCCTTCTTGGGATGCTCAGATATCACTGATATATACTGTATTTTCCTTATTACCCAGGAAGATTTCAGAGATCATCATTGTCTGTGTCAAGTTACATAATATTCTATGCATCTGAGGGGCGAAGATTGTGTGCTTGCCTAATTGCCTCGCATTTTAGTTGTAAGTTGATTACATAGCACACTTTCTAAACTATAATTATCATAGTCTGCTAATACCCAAGACTTCAATTAAATGGAAAATGCTTCCTTGTGTTAGCAACATGCTATTAGTGTTCAACTCCTAACAAGAATTGCAAGTGCACAAGTCTATCTGTATGCGTGTGTCTCTGTCCCATATGATTTGGCAGTTTAGGCTGATGTAGATTCTTAAAAATGCCTTCAACGAGATGGCTTAATTAAAAAGTGTTTGATTTAAGTAGTAAAAACATTTGTCTATAATACTAATTCCTAAAATATAACAGTATTGATGATATGAGGGAGATTATCGGCCATAGAAATTCGCCGCCCTAGGCCCGTGCCTGTCAGTACCGCCGCCGGGAGTGCACAGCGGCTCGTCTTCTCCCGGCGGCGCAGAATCCAATATGGCGGCGCCCATGTGGTCCACGTGGATGTCAAAGTTTGAATAAAAGTGCGCCTCGAACGCTGTATCCCTGCCCAATTATAGGATTTGTTTGTAACATTCCTGGGAGCTCTGTAATTCTTATTGATTGTTTATCCTGCCTGGACTTTGTTTCTGATATACAGTATTTCTGCCTGCCTTTGAACTCCTGCCTGGACTTGGAGTTAGATTTTGCCTGAACCCTTTTGTACCACGATCTCCGACTTCTAACCCTAAAGCTTCCTCCTTGGTCCGTACTACTCCCTGGCGGGAGCCGATATGCTCCTGACATTATAATTGGGCCATGGACCCTTCAGAGGAAGCTCAGCTTGATATCGGCAGGGCCTTTCTTGGTCTGCATACTCGCATGGAGGCGTACGAAGCTCAGCAATACTATTTCGGACAAACGCTGGAGGCGATCTTGGAAAAGCTATCCATTCTTACACCAACAACACCAACGCCTGTTCCAGTTGCTGCAGTCGTGGCTTCACATTCTTCCACCGCTGGTCCACATATTCCGGCACCACCTCTCTACAGTGGGGATCCCCAAGCATGTTGTGGTTTTGTGAACCAGATCCAGTTTACTCTGTAACCCACTCAATTTGAGTCCGAGCAAGCCAAGGTGGGTTTTGTCATTACTCGTCTGGCTGGGAAATCGCTCAAATGGGCTTCTCCGCACTGAGAGAAGGAGTCTTCTTTAAATGATGATGCCAAAGCCTTCCTCCAGGAGTTCCGGACTGTGTTTAACACTCCCGGTCGGGTTGACACCACTTCATCACAGCTGTTTCAGATTGACTAGGGGAGTCGCAGCGTTGCTGAATATGCTATTGAATTCCATATGCTCGCTGCAGAGACGGGTTGGAACAACGAAGCCTACCATGCTGCCTTTTTCAATGGGCTCTCTATCCGCCTTAAAGACAACCTGGTATCCGTGAATTGCCTACACTGGTATAAGACCTTATTGCTTTGGCTGTCAAGGTGGACACTCGGCAAAGAGAACATCAAGTAGATAAGGACCGTGTCAAGGGATTCCAACACACTTTGGCTCCCCGCTTCCAAAGACCCCTGTTAACCTCCATCACCCCAGCAGCCTTCTGTTATTCCTCCGGAGGAACCCATGCAAATCGGAAGGGCACGTCTTTCTGAACAGGAAAAGCAATCTCCAGAGGCGTTTTGGCAGGACTATGTCTGCATTGTGGTGGTCAGTCTCATTTTGCCAATTCCTGCCCTGTGAAGCTGAAGGGTCCTCTTCTTCAAGGTAAACCTGGGAAGACATATGTGGGCAGCATTACTCCAAAATCCCAAGAGAACTCACACAGGTTTCTTCTGCCTTTACAGATTTGTCTGGCCACTAAGACTATTGTGGGCTCTGCGTTCATTGATTCAGGGGCTGCCGGGAATTTCATGGACGCTCTGTTTGCCAAATATATGGAGGTTCCCATGTATCCATTGACCACTCCCCTTCGGGTTACAGCAATTGACGACAGGCCACTTACGTCCGAGATAATTTCCATGACGACAAGGGAATTGCCTGTGCAGGTTGAGACTTTATATAAAGAAAAGTTATCGTTCCTGATTATTTCCTGCACTTCCGTTCCTGACGTCTAGAGTCTACCCTGGCTTTGTCTACATAACCCCTACATTGCCTTCGGGGCAGATCTCTCGTTGGAGTCCATTCTGTCAAGAACATTGTCTTCCCACTAATCCCGTCCACTATCTCTTCAACAGATCTGAAAGCGCTGTCTTCCTGCTACAAGGAATTTTCCAATGTCTTCTGTAAAAGGACTTGGATAGTCATCGCTCACAGGTGAAGGAGGTACTCGCTCAGTTGAGGAAGAACTCCCTCTTTGCCAAGATTAAGAAGTGCCCAAGATTCCTTTTCTTGGCTATATCATCTCTCCAGAGGGTTTCAAGATGGATCCTGCCAAAGTGTCCACAATTCAGGAGTGGCCCCTTCCTTTGAGCACCAAGGCTATACAAAAATTCATCGGGTTTGCCAATTACTACCGACAGTTCACCAAGGGGTTCTCCTCTCGCATTGCGCCTATCATTGCCCTCATCCGAAAAGGGGGTAGACCCAACTCATGGCCCCCTTCAGCTGTAGAAGCATTTCAGTCCCTGAAGGATGCTTTCACCTCTGCCTCTGTCCTCTGACAACCAGATCCGGTGTTACCCTTTTTCATTGAGGTGGATGCTTCTGAAGTTGGAGCTGGCGCTATCCTGTGCCAAAGACATCCTGCTGATGGGAAACTTCATCCTTGTGCTTACTTCTCCAAAAAATTCTCTCCAGCAGAGCAGAATTACGACGTTGGGAATCGTGAACTCTTGGCAGTAAAGCTTGCTCTCGAGGAGTGGCGTCACCTTCTTGAAGGATCTTCGATCCCGGTCACTATCTATACGGACCATAAAAACTTAGAGTTCATACAATCTCTCAAGAGATTGAATCCCTGACAGGCAAGGTGGGCTCTCTTCTTTTCCCGTTTTAATTTTGTCTTGACTTATTGCCCTGGCTCCAAGAATCGGAAAGTGGATGCTCTGTCCCGAAGTTTCTATGCAGTAGATTGTCTCCCTGAAAGGCAAGAACCAATTATTCCTCCTGCCAAGATTATTGCTTCGCTTTTTCCTCAGTTTGCTGAGCAAATCCTGTTGAGTCAGTCTTCCGCTCCTGCTGATACACCCATTGGGATGGCGTTTGTACCCTCTGAACTTCACCTGCCCATCTTACAACAGACTCATTGTTCCAAGCAAGCTGGTCATCCTGGTCCTGAAAAGACTCTTGAGTTGTTACGATGCCTAGTCTGGTTGCTGACTATCCGTAAAGATGTCAAAGACTTTGTTGCTGCCTGTACTATTTGTGCCACTTCCAAGGCTAGCCATTCTCGCCCTAGTGAGTTATTACAAGATGGCACATTTCATCCCATTGCGAAAACTTTCCCCAGTGGTGGAACTATCTCGGCTCTTCATCCAATTTATTTTCCGGTTGCATGGCTTCCCGGCTGAGATAGTCTCTGACAGGGGATCTCAATTTACAGCCAAGTTCTGGCATTCTTTATGTAAGGACTTGGGTATTACACTTCAGTTCTCCTCTGCCTATCATCCCCAAACCAGCAGCGGAGCGTGTAAATCAAGCTTTGGAACAGTTCTTGAGGAATCATGTTTCCCTCTGTCAGGATGATTGGTCTGATATTCTCCCGTGGGCGGAATTCGCTCATAAAAATGCATGCCACACCTCCACTGGAAGGTCTCCTTTAATGACTGTGTACCGACTGCATCCTTAAGCCTTCCCACAAGACTTTGTTTTTGATCATGCAGCCCACATGTCTGCTATTTGGGCTGCAACCAAATCAAGTTTGGAAAAGAGTGCTTTTGTGCACAAAACTTTCGCTGACGCAGGTCCTCTCCTCCATACAAGGTTGGTGACAAGGTGTGGCTATCCACTAGGAACATTCGCTTAAAAGTGCCTTCACCCAAGTTGGGTCCAAAATTTGTTGGTCCATTTTCCATTGTGGAGATAATCAATCCCATGGCTGTTAAGCTTCAGCTTCCCCCTGAGATGCAAATTCCTAATGTGTTCCACGTATCTTTGGTGAAACCGACAATTACTAATCGCTTCTCTATGGAACAATCTTCTCCTGCTTCTATATCTGTGGATGGCCAACGAAGTGGAAAAAATCCTTGACTCTAGAATCTCCAGAGGGTCTCTACAATTCCTAATCCAGTGGAAGGGTTTGGCCCTGAAGAATGTTCTTGATGTACATGCTCCACGCTTGGTGAAGGCATTCTACAATCAGTTTCCTCAGAAGCCCAGACTTGGTGGTCCAGTGGCCCCCCGTGGGAGGTACTGTTAGTACCGCCGCTTGGGGCGCACAGCGGCGCAGGATCCAAAATGGCGGCGCCCATGTGGTCCACATGGATGCGGGTCGCCAGCGTGATGACGCAGCGTGATGACGTCATCACCGGCGCTGAAGTTTGAATAAAAGGGTGCCTTGAACACTGTAACCCTGCCCAATTATAGGATGTGTTTGTAACATTCCTGGGTGCTCTGTAATTCTTATTGATTGTTTATCTGGACTTTGACCCCTGCCTGGACTTTGTTTCTGATATATTTCTGCCTGCCTTTGAACTCCTGCCTGGACTTGGACTTAGATTTTGCCGGACCCCTTTTGTACCGCGATCATGAACTTTTAATCCTAAAGCTTCCTCCTTGGTCCCTACTACTCCCTGGCGGGAGCCGATATGCTCCTGACATTATAATTGGGCCATGGACCCTTCAGAGGAAGCTCAGCTTGATATCGGCAGGGCCTTTCTTGGTCTGCATACTAGCATGGAGGCGTACGAAGCTCAGCAATACTATTTCGGACAAACGCTGGCAGTGTCTTTGTGGCCTTGCCACAAATCCAGGCCTGGGTAGCCTCAAAATTATAGGTGTCAAGCAATGGTAAATCATAAAGTATAATCAAAGAATAATGAAAGTTTCCCACAAGTTAAGACTATCCCTTAGAGCATAATTTGTTGTTTAAAGATTGTCTACAGCATAGCCTGGACACAAAAACTTGCAGACAAAGGCCAGAGATGGATAAAAGCCTAGCAAGGGTACATGATTTCAGCCTGGGTCTTTTAGACTGTGCACCTCTCTGCTTGCACATTATTCACATATTTTAGCCTAAAAGGGGTTCTGCACCTTTTTTCCAAAATAAGTACTGTAATCACAAAAAATGTTTGTTTCCAAAATTTTTATATCAATGCTTGGGTGCTGCACTGTCCAGCGGAGGAGGGGATTGCTGACCCCCACCTTCACCCCCACCTTCACTACTTTTTGCACAGAAAGGAGCAGGAGCAATGCCAGTCCAGTGTATGCTCTGTCCCTTCTTTTCTCGTTTACATAGAATTAATATTATTGCCAGCCAATACAATACATGCTATGCTAATGAAGAAAAGGAGGCTCCACACACTCTGAGATTGCTCAAGTGGAATCTGCAAGAAAATACAGCCATGATTTTAAAATTTAAAGGAAATGTAGGGACCCTAACAGTGCCTTAGTTCACTGTTTCTGGGTTAAAACCCATGTAACATTTGGTACCTTATTTGCATACCCAATTCATTGGCCCTAGGTTGATGACCATATCCTGCAGCCCTGTAACAAAGTGCTTTGCCGGGGGAGGTCCTTCCTCTTTGGCCTGCAGCAGTTGATCTGGGTGGAGGTGTCCATTGAGCCTGGAGTCAACAAGGCCCAAGAAGTGTTAGGCCCTAAAGGGACAATCCCTTTAGTAAAGTCGGGTACAGGGTGAATAGTATTCTATAGAGAGAGTGAGACTTAGCTAGAAAGAGCAGGTCAAGCTCCAACTAGGAGGATAAAAGGGAGTAGCTATCCCCCAGGCTCTGCTTTGCCTGTAGTGAAGGGACCACAGTACTGACAAGGGAATCAGGCTATGTTCTATCCCTGTTCCATGTCTACTGTAGGGGATCCGGGCCACATGAGGTACTGAAACCCTGGAAGGTGATCCTTTCAACCCCCCTGGCTATTCCAATGCTGCGTCTGCTACACCTGTGAATGTACTTGGTGAATCTTAGGATCCCAGGGGACGGTCCTTTTTTATTTTTTTAATATAAATTTAGGATTACCCAATCACACACATTGGTAAAAAGTATATTATTATGAAAATGGTTTATTTACATGAAGCAGGGTTTAACTTATGAGATTTTTTATACAATTTATTTCTATACAATTGTAGGTATAGTTTTCCTTTAATGTTTTGGGGCCCTATAAACATTTGAACATGTAGCACAACAAAGTGCTACAAAGAAAGTCCTGCAAATATTTTACTCTCATTCTTCCCAGGAGTAAAAACCATTATGTAGATGTAGGCACTGAACTAGTTTCATACATTCTGAGTTCATCTTTTAGGATCTGAATTCTTGAAGTGACGCAAGATGGTAATTACTTTTGCTTGAAATGGACTATAAACATCATAAAGGAAATCATGATGATGATTACATATAACTACTTTTTAATTATTGTGACAAGCTGGCTGCATGTACAAGTAATTGTTGAGGGAAATGAACTATGGTAGGGAGATAAACGTAGGATAAGGAGCATAAAGACAGGGACACCATGGGGCAAATTCACTAAAGGGCGAAGTGAGTAATACTGGCGAAAATTCGCCAGCGTGACGTCATTTCGGCACTTCGCCAATTTACTAATGGTAGCTGGCGAGATAGATTCGCTAACGCCAGGCGAATTTACGGTCTGGCGAAAGAGCATTACTATGCAAATTCACTAAGTTTTTGATTTTACTGACCCTTACCTCTATCGCCAGACTTGCCTTCGCCATTTCAGAAAGAACAGGCGAAGTGCAATAGAGTAGATAGGTGTTCCTCAAAAAAAAGTTTTCCTATTTAAAGGGTGATAGACTGAAAAAGATCGTAAATTTTTTTTCAGGTCCCCCCTACATTTGCTAACATATGGCACCTAAACTATACTGTGGGCACATGTGTAGGGAATTATATATACCTTTTATATAATTTTATTAAGGTTTCCTGGCCTTGTGCAGTGTAATGTATTTGCTGCAGCATATATGGCCATTGTACTTTAAATGCACGCCGTATGCTAATTAGCCAACGCTAGCGTAACTTCGAACTGCTGAGCGTAATTTCACTGGCGTAATTTCGCCAGCATTCGGTATCCTGTGCACAACCTTGGATCTTCGTGATTTAGTGTTCGCCTGGCGAAGTGTTGCGATGTGCGCAAAGCCATCGCTGGCGAATTTTCGCCTGTTAGTGAAATTGCCCCCATGTCTTCAGGCAAAACACTTGCCCCCATGTCTTCAGCAAACACTTCCCAGCAAAAGGTTACAGGAACACAGTTCATTTGTGTTTCACCCCACTCGGGGGTTCTCACCATACAGGGTGGCTTGCACTGGAATATTCTGGGCTTCCGGAACACTATAGCTTCCAGGCCAGATAGCAAAGTCCTGTAAGCAGAAAAACCTTTCTCTGTTTAGTAAAATCTACCTTGCAGCTTTTTCTTCTTTGGGGATAAATTAAAAAAAACTCGCCTTTTACACATTTCTTTGGTCATTCTACCACAGTATATATGTCATTTATTCAATCTGCATACATATTAATTACAAACTTACCAGCAATCGTATCAAGCCTTCCAATAATAGGACAGGGCCTGAATAGAGATATAAGTAAGAAAGAGTAACAATAAGAATTAAATTGAAGGCTCACAAAGCAATATTTTTTTGGCTCCAGAGGTCAGAGACCCCAATTTAAAAAGAGGCAGCAGAGGAAAACTAGAACACTGTATAACATACTAAACATTACATTTAATGTTAACTACCCGTTTAAGTTTTATAATTCTTGTGCTATCTACAACTTCACAAATAAAACAGGTGGTGAGATGTGTTAGATGCAGTGAAAAAATACGATTGTGCAGCAGGAACGGGGGCCGTTACACTGTAAGAGAGTGAGTAGTAGGTCTCACAGTGAACCGGTCTCTTTTCTTACTGTAGCAAGTCACTTCAGAAAAGACCTACATTTGATTCCGTTAAATGCATTTGAACAATAAAGAGAGAATTCTAATAGTTGTTTTTAGTGCAAGAATACAGTCAGCTAGATTAATTTTTATATGGTATGAGAAATGCTTCCCACCATAATACATACGATTCCTAACAATCGTGTCAATTAATTATCCTCGTTTCTGTAAGGTGCGGCCTTTTCTGTTTATTTTTCTTTCTTGAGTTGTGCTTAATTCGATTGTTGTTTTTTTTGGAGGGGGGGGAAGCAGACAGTCGACTGCTATCCATAATATAAACACACAAGAGTAAAGTGTTTATCTCCCACCGGGACAAATTGTTGCCTGCGTCTGATTGACACACCAGATAGAGGGCAGGTAGGGGGATGCATACATGCCCCACCCCTCATGGACAGACTGCTGCCTGTGTAAAAACTCATTTTAAATTAAACACTTACAGCCTTTAAATATGGCACTCCTAGCTTTATCATGACACACAGCTAATGTTTACCCAAACCCTCCCAGCGCCCATGATACATTATCCAAGTAGAACTTCTTCTGCCCAAGTTATACTGAAGAGTTAACTTGTTCTAGATTTCACATAGCCCAGACACATTTTATGGGTATTTTTATGTATTATAAGTAGACTATAGCTGTGTTGATTTATTTGTACCTGTATTATTGTTTTCCATATTTACCTAAGTTTCAGCTGGAAATTGACTCTTATTATCACTTAAAGGAGTAGTTAATCTTGAAGTTAACTTTTAGTATGTTCTAGAATGCTAGAATGGCTAATTCTAAGCAACTTTTCTTTTTTTATATAGTTTAATTATTGAATTTTTTTCCTGCTTTCAAATGGGGGTCACTAACCCTTCTAAAAAGAACAAAGACTCTGTGGTGCTACAAATTTATTATTACTCATCTTTCTATTCAGGCCATCTCCTATCCATATTCCAGTCTCTTCAAATCAGTGCATGGTTGTTAGGGTAATTTGGACCCTAGCAACCATATTACAGAAATTGCAAATTGGGAGAGCTGCTGAATAAAAAGCTAAATAACCCAAAAACTACAAATAATAAAAAACAATTGCAAATTGTCTCAGAATATTGCTCTCCATATCATACCAAGGGGCAGATTTATCAAGGGTTGTACAGTTGCAGCAAGATTCTCTCTGCTCAGTGTCTAGGCTGAAGTATTGGGCATGCCCTTTCATCTCCTACAGAAAGTGATTCTAATTATGATAAGCTGAACTCTGCAGCAGCAGCCCAAGTCTCAACCCCAGCCTCTCTGCTGCCAGCCCTGTCAAACTGTATCAGATTGTTCCTGCTCACAGTGGTTAGTGAAACTGCAGCTTTAGCTCAAAATGTAAGAGCATGATCACATGGAGCTTTGGCTCCCTGCAGTGTGAAGTGGATCCACTCTAATCAGCATCTCCCTGTAGCTGCACGGACAATCACAGCTTCCTCTTACATGTAGCTACATGGAGCAGAGATCTTCCAGAAAATGCCTACTTTGCCTCAATGTGAGCAGTGACCCCCAGCTGTAACAGATCTGCATGCACCCTTGGCTGGAGATATTTCACCAAAACAGCACCAAAAAACCTTGTGATATGTGCTATCACCTTTGTCTCCTGGGATCCAAATTAATTCTGGGAATCAGTTTGCAATCCGAAAACTGGTTTTGGTATTATAGAAGATATAAGTTTAATAACTGTTGTATGACTGATTTTAACCATCATGTAGACTCAATTAAACTTTCAGTCTTGACACAGAGGGTAAGAATTATTGACCTACAGTTAAAGCAATTACTGTTTAGGGATGCACCGAATCCAAGAGGTTGGTTCTGGATTCTGCCTTGTTTTTTTTTTTAGCAGGATTCAGGATTTGGTCAAATCCTCGTGCCTGGCCAAACCAAACTAAATTGCATATGCAAATACGGGGCAGAAAGGGAAATCAAAGAACCTTTGGTCACAAACAAGGAAGTCAAAAATGTTTTTCCACTTTTTCCCTTCCTGTCCCTAATTTGCATAGCTGAAATATGGTTAGATCACAGAATGCTGATACAGTCATGCCCTGTACATTTTGGGCTTATTATAAAGTCAAATTACAGCAGGCATGTCCAAACTTGGGCCAATTGCGGCCCATTTTCAATTTCGACATTGAACAAGGATTTGCCCATTCAAGGGCAAGCCAGGATAAAAATTGGCACCCAACTGGCCATGAGCAGAGCCGTCTATCTTCTTGTTGCGCCAGCTGCACGCAATGACGTAATCACACATTAACATGTACGTGTGATGTCATGATTTCACTTGATTAGGTGCTTATCTCGCTGGAGGCTGCCACGGAGCTGACTCTGATTGCTACTTTGTAGAATTGGGGCTTTCTGTGGTGGCTACACAAAGGGTAGCATGAAACAGCTGATCCAGTGTTCGTGAAATAGGGGAAAAAAGGTTTCAGGTACAGTGGAGATTATTACTAGCCCGTTAATAAGCTATGCAGCACCAATATTTCTTTTGAATAGTACACCCTTGCCTTCCAGCATTGGGCATGGGGGGGGGGGGCAGGGCACAGTTCTGATACACACTGACATTTTTTTTCTGTATTTTTAATGTATCAGTACTGTGGAACATCCATGTCCAACATCAACTACTGAACATTGAGAAAGGAGTTGTCTCAATAAACACAGGTCTCTGTTAGGGCTCTTACACACGGGCATTTTACTTGCGCTCCCCTGCGTTGTGCTTTCTTCCGTTCAACCGCAGGGGAGTGCACTCAGTTTTGATGGGGGCTGTACTCACACAGACGCATATAAGCGCCAAATGCAGGTTTGGGACACAGCATGTTGCATTCTGCGCATACATGCATCTGTGTGAGTACAGCCCCCTTGACAATGATTGAGTAAGTCTACTCCTGCGCTCCCCTGCGGTTGAATGAAAGAAAGCACTACGCAGGGGAGCGCAGGTAAAACCACCTGTGCGTAAGAGCCCAAAGGGACACCATTTTCGAAATAAAGATTCTCAACAGATCGGTTATTAAAGGCATAGTGGCACATTCCTAATAAAGCTGGGAGTTATACAATCATGAATCCATTCAGAATGGTTCAATAGAACATCTTCATACAAGTATAAGTTGCTCCATGTGCATCAGCTAGTAGTGCACTGTTCTCTGCAGTAGGTCAAAACACGCCATGTGCCACAAACCTTAATAGGCCTGCACTACAACAATTGCTTTAGGTATGTTTTGTATTGATGGGTTATGTTTTGAAAGGAAGTAATTTGCAGAGATGTTGCAACCAATCTCAATTAGCATTCACCAAAGCTGGCCTTTATTGCAAAAAGTTTGGAGACCCCTGAGTTACAGCAATCTGAAATTCTGGATTTCTTTTTATAATGAAAAAAAATAATAATGTACAATTTCTGGGATTTGGCAAAATCCCAGTACTTCTGCAGACCTGGGCTAAAACTTGAGCGCAATGCTGAATCAAAACCGTAAATGTGATCAGACTTAAATGTGAGTAAACTTGAGTGCCTTGCTGAATCCAAACCTTAAATGTAAACCGATTTTTACAAAAATTTTAGACATGCATACTTTTTTTAATCTTGCTCAAATCTGTATATGCAAATTCGGCTTGGTATTCAGCGAAATCTTTCATGGATATTTTGGCCAAATTAAAAAAGTAGGGAATCAGTGCATTGCAAATAAAAAATTTTCAGGTGCAGACACTGACTGGAAAAATTATTTCATATTCATGAAATGGGGCACATCCTGGCTTAAATAGACTGGATGAATAAACCCCTTAAACATGTTTGCATTAAGGGGTTAATTCTAAAATCCTAAATGGATGGACGGGGCAATTAAAAAATTGATGGTTTCTGGGGCAAAAGAATTGTGAATGGATTACAATTAAATGCATATATTTCACATAAGTATTTTAAGACTCTTTCTTTATTGTTTTTAAAGCAATATTCTGCTGCTGACAGCAGTGTACGGTCAGCTGAAAGAAATAAAGTCCACAATTTTACAAAAATGTACTTTCTTTTTAGGAAACAAGAATGTCAGTAACTTTACAGAAAAACTCCAACAGTGTAAAATGTTGTCTCACCCACTTATAAAGTGCTCATTAACTTAAAATGATGTTGGCCCAAGTAAAAGAATATTTAAAGTGGAAGTATGTCTTGAAAATAACTGCAGTATGAAGTAAGTACATAATGGTATTCTAAGATATTCAGCATTCCATCTTTAAGTTATGTAAACTTATTGGTATGCATCTGTCCATTTTTGAACAGTAAAATAAAACTGTCTCAGAATACGATTGACAACCTCATATTTTAAGGTAATTCTAAGATGACCTTCCACTTTGACAAAAAAAAAATGTTCCAATCTTCTTCAGAGCTCATCCTTTCTCTTTAGTTTAACTGCATGTTCTTCAATAAACTTGCTAAAGCCTTCCAAATCTCTGTTACCTCCTGAAAACTTAATTGGGTTTTGTTTATTATTCTGGGGTGCAAAATATATTGTAGGGAATCCTTCCACTTTGTACTTGTCACTGGAAATGTCATTGGCAGTGGCATCCATTTTTGCAATAATAAGGCCCTGTGTTGATCTGTATTTTTTACCCAGATCATTGTAAATAGGCTCCAATGACTTGCAGTGCCCACACCAAGGAGCATAGAACTCTATGAGAACATCAGACTCTGGATCCATTACAATCTGGTCAAAGGTTTTTCCAACTACAACTTTAACAGGGCCTTTGTTATTCTTTGGCACAGGTTGTGACTTTATTATAGGCTTCAGCTTTCCTGCAGAAACAAATCAAAATGCAGGTTTGAGGATATGAACATGAATAAAACACTTCATTGATATTAAATACAAACCATTTAAGTCAAAACATATTGGTAAGCAACACATTCTGATTTGCAAGGATTATTTTTTGATGAGATACGGATGTTCAGGATCAGAATTAAACAGAAAACATATCAGAAGTGTCACATTTATTAGGAAAACACCCTGAAGCCACAGATACAGAGGGTTACAAATGTTAGTGCTTATATGAAGGCTAAATTAGAAATTGTGAAATGGGTTTCTTATCTGTACATTTTGAGCCTGCTTAACATGGCATAGTATTATTCAGACTAACAGTCCTATTAAATTTGTTAAGACTACACATATACAGACATGGCAGGGTTTCTGGCCAAACAGAACATTTATGGGAGTCCACACTGTTAAAAATCTTAAAGATAAATTGGCAAATTTGTTCTTGGTAGAAGACCATTTCCATTTCAGATCTTTACTAGAATTCCATGCAAAGCAGAGGTTCTACAAACAGCTTTTAGGTGGCATCTTTAACCCTCTATAAAGTATGGAGGAACATATCTTACTTTTTGAACTTCAAGTACTTAGTCCACTGGGTGGACTTGCTCCATATAAATAAGTTGCTGAATTCTGTGTTTGTGACATTAAGACCAACTGGAGTGGGAGATGGGGGCTTCCTGGATTGAAAAGCCATTTTTTAAGTTCTCACTTTGCTTCCAAAATTAAGTAACTCATTCAGAGTAATAGGCGCAGTATGCATAGAATAATAGCACCATCTACTTCCTCCCCGCTCCTTCATTTTTTTGCATCTCCATACATTCCTGGCAGACTACTCTGTTCCTCTTAAAGTCACTGCTAGGTCACAACATGTACTCTCACTGTTGTTTTCCACCTTAATATCCTCCACAATATCTGTATTGGAGCTTGATGCATGGTCATCCTTGAATTGTAATAACCTTCAGACCCTTTTAAAAATGAACTCAAAAATTACATCTTAAAGAACTGGCATAGCGTTTAACTAAATCTGGTCATTGTTATTTTGACCCATTTGTTTTAGTAATATATTTTCTTTTGTACAGCACTGCATGCACAATTAGCGTTCTATAAATTAAACGTGTTGCTGGAATGGAGCCATTCTGTAGAATCTACGTTCTGTGGCACTTTTATCCACAGAACATAGATTCTATGTTCTATGGCACTTAAGGGGTTAAATGTCAAACATCTCTATTCTAAACATCTAGTCTCACCTTCAATCAATATTTTGGTTGCTAGATTCCAAAATGACCCACTTTAAGAACAGCTTTGTTCAAGTAGAAATATACCCACCTTTCTTAAATGCTGTTACAAAGTCTCTAAGTCCATCAGAATCCAATTCTTCGGGTTCTTTGGCATACTTCTTTCCACTGGCATCAAAAATGGCAACATTAACTTCTTCTCCACTGTCACTTAAACCCAAATCTTTCAGTTCAGATGTATAATCATCTTCATTGGCAATTGCAAATGTATACTCTGAAAAATCTTTTGCAACCTCCAAGACTTTACTTCGCCAATACTGGGTAGCTGAAAATAGATGAACAGTTGTCAAAACAGTGTATATCATACATACTTCTAGCACACCCAAACACACATAACCAACTAGTCACAGGTGTGGCTAACCTATTAGGTTTTCCCTCTATTAGAGGGACATTGCATGTATGTTTAAAAATGTTAATCATCAGAATCCACCCTTTATAATGTGCAACTTTGGGAAACTACTGTTCGGATGCAGAGATCTATTGTCTATTGGTAACTAAAACTGTCTGACTATGTGCATGCATACATGCGATTTATGCTTGATTGTCTGGCTTGATACAAGACCTACCAGTCCGATAATCAAAACTGAAATCCACACTGTAGTAGACAACAACAAGGGGACGCTTTGAATATCTTTTGGCTTCATTCGAGCTCTTCCTATGTCCAACCAAAGGTAAGGAATGTTCTGTAATGTGTTGCTTAATATCATCAGCAGTGGTAGAGTCCTTAAAAAAATATAAAAAAGCTTAGAATTGAACACTTTTTTTTATATGAGCTAAGCTAATTTATTGCTAACACAGAAGGTTATTTTCCAGCATCACCAGTATGTTGTTTATTATGCAAAATTAGCCTTTTCCAGCATCACCAGCATGTTGTTTATTATGCAAAATAATTTCAGGGTCAAGTAGTCGAGGCATGGTGGAGGGCCAGTGACATCACAGGGCAGATGATGTTGCGGGATGGAACAGCTGATGTCATGGGGCAGGGCTGGATTTTCCTATTTTGGAATACTAGGCAGGCAGTTTTGACCAGGGCAGTCCTTCCAAAAACCAGTCTGTCCAGGACAGGTGGCAACTCTACATCTACATTCATTTAATACTATAGAAAACATAACTAACTTGCATGCAAATAAATCACCTGTAAAATATGTTAAAAGTAAAAATAAAATGGTGCTATTGACAGATTTCAGTTACATACTAACAGTTAGGGATTGGCATCATCTTTTTAAATACAGTTCCTCCACAAGAACATCACAGCCCTTTAAATATTGACATGTGACTTTAGGTGAGACTATAAGGGGTTACATGCTTAGTCTCTCACCCGTTTTACACACAGATTAGATGACCAGTAAGTACCCAAAGACAGATCAACACCCACACACAAACACTCACAGCCACCACTCTAAAACTTTAGGTGATGAGAGATGCCAAGGATTCACACCAAGCACAAAACAGACAAAAAGGTTAATGCAGTTGAAAACACTCTTCCTACCAGCAGTCAAATGGTTAACCAGCACACAGAGGGTTAAAGCACAGAGTACACACTTTCAGGATATCGGTTCCTTTTAGAGCAACAAGGACAAAATGTATGCAATTTTATATATAATGTTACAAAAGATATAAGTGTATAGATACAAAAGATGTTACAAAATGGACACCTAAAAATATAATCACAAACCGTTATAAAATAATATGGGAGAAACAAGGAAACACTATTAACTTAGTAATGTTTGCATACTAGGAGATTGTAATACCATTTATTTCAGTTTCAAATAGTTCATTGAGTTGTCTTAACATGACAATGCAATATATGATTTATCAGGTCAAATAAGTTTAAATCTTATCTGTTCAGGCCAAATACATTTTCAACTACATCTAGAGCTTTTTTATGAAGTATGATGGGGAACAGGTACATATTCAGGGAAAATTCAGACTGCATGAATCCCATATTAACACTGTATGTCTCTATAAGAAGATCCAGAACCAAGACTAAATGCGGAGAGGCCTGATAACACGTATGGCAATTAGTTTATCCAGTAGTCTCTAGCTATTCCTAATATTTTATTCCCTTGCCAGATAAAGTAATGGATTTCCTTTTTGGAACAGGTTTAGATGAGAATCTCTCAGAGGAATGACAGTGCTTGACAAATATATAAGATGTAGGCATGATCATTATTATCAGAAATCCAAACCAAGAAAATGGTTTATTCTTCCAATTTCTTCCTTCAGTTTCAAAGTTACTGCTTTAGAAGGGATCTGTCACCCTAGGAAATAATTTCAAATTCTTTTTTTTTTATTGTGTTTACAAATTATTTACACTTTGTTTTTTTCAGTCTGGAAATTCACAGCAAGCAGACACATGTCATTCTGTGAATACTATTATTAAGGCAAGCTTTGCATCATTCCGAAAACCATCATACATTCATACTCCAAACAAATATAGGCAGTAAGGGGTATTGGGAATATGAGAAGGGCAGTGACATCTAGGAAGTGCAGAATAAAAAATAAAAGCATCTAAGTAAAAAAGTAAAAGTCTCTAAGACATAGAGGAGGAGCAGGTAGTATATGATTGACAGCTGAGATTTTTAAACGAGTTTCTAACATGGATGTTTTAATCCAATCCTATTTAATTTGAAAAGGACTTTTATTATTATACAGCTTTTTATGTTAGGGTTACAGGTCCCCTTAAGTTTATGTCAGACGATTCCATTATGTCATTAGTGAGTCTGATCCATACATAAGTCAGGGAATGAGAAGCACATTTATAGGGGAAGGCAGTCATCAATCAGTAGTTATCAATTAGATGGGCTGTTTCCAGCAGTAATATAGTTTTAATATACTCTTCATGAATATGTCTGAAAACATTAACAAATTAGCAAGTACTTGTCAAATAGAACTGTGAAAATAAAGCACTAAATTATCCACTTACTTTGAAGTTAAGAATGTACTTCTTTGCCTCATATTTTGATTGAAATTTTTCAGGCTGCATGACTACTAGCTGACCAGGTGAAACTTTTAGAGAGTTAAAAATTTCTGAGCTGAATGTGTGGTAAAATTTATAATCCTCTCTTAAACTGTTTGCTATAAAAAAACAAAGCAAGAAAGACTGTTAAATATTTGAAGTATTTTGCTCAGGTTTTAAAGATACTCAATTTCTAAAGTCTGGCTTCATGTTACTACATTTGACAAGCTTCTGCAACAGGATTGACGGCATAACATTCTGATGCAGTTCTTAAGCTATAGTCCAACAAAATATAGACCATTAAATTGACTCTTAGAGAAATTGACCCTAGTGTGGATATGATAACATTTAATTGGATCAGACTTGAGTCACAGAATTCAGCATAAGATGTTCATGAAACTCAAGCTGGCCGACCATTCCGATCAAATAAAGTAGTAAAAGAACCAATGTTCTGCCCCTGACAGCAATCGTATGAAAGTTATGTCTGACAAAGCTAGTGACAGTCTCCCTCTGAAAATCATACGATCGGCAATACATGCAGAGATATTCCCAGCCGACAGAAATCTTTTAACCTGGTCCCAAATGACCGATCTCAGTGGGACTCTCCACACACGGTCTGAAAATCGTATGAATCGAGGATTCGTGCGACCGAATCTTTGCATCTATGGCCAGCTTCAGAGATACAGTCATACTGAACTTCATAAGCAGGTATGTCCAATCAAAAACTGTATTTAAGGTGGCCAATTGCCAATTGAGTGACAGCATGGGATCCTCAAATCAACTTTTAGAAGATCTGAAAACAAAGATTGTGCAGTATCATGGTTTTGGAAAAAGCTACAAAATGGATCTCAGAGGTTTAAACAGAGTTTCAGCTGTAAGGAATATAATCAGGAAATGGAAGGCCACAGGAACAGTTGCTGTAAAACCCAGGTCTAGCAGGCCAAGAAAAATACAGGAGTGGCATATACGGAGGGTTGTGAGAATGGTAACAGAGGACCCAAAGACTTGCAGGGACATCTTGCTGCAGATGGTGTATCTGTACATCGTTCTACAATTCAGTGCAATTTGCACAAAAAACTTCTGTGTGGCAGGGTGATGAGAAAGAAGCCCTTTGCACTCACGCCACAAACAGAGTCGCTTGTTGTATGCAAAAGCTCATAAAGACAAGCCACAGTCATTTTGGAACAAAGTGCTTTGGACTGATGAAACAAACATTTTGTTAGTTATTTGGTCATAACGAAAAGAGCTTTGCATGTAGGAAGAAGAACACCATTAAAAGAAAAACACCTGCTACCTACTGTCAAATTTGGTGGAGGTTCCATAATGCTGTGGGCCTGTGTGACTAGTTCAGGGACTGTGGCCCTGGTTAAAGTCGAGGGTCGGATGAATTCAACCCAATATCAACAAATTCTTCAGGATAATGTTCAAGCTTCAGTCACAAATTTGAAGTTACGCAGGGGTTGGATATTCCAACAAGCGATGACCCTAAACACACTTTGAAATCTACAAAGGCATTTATTATGCAGAGGCAGAAGTACAATATTCTGGAATGGCTGTCGCAGTCCCCCGACTTGAATATCATCGAAAATCTATGGGATGATTTGAAGCAGGCTGTCCATGCTCGACAGCCATCAAGTTAATTGAACTGGAGAGATTTTGTATGAACGAATGGTCAAAAATACCACCACCCCGAATTCAGACACTCATCAAAGGCATCTAGAGGCTGTTACACTTGCAAAAGGAGGCTCAACTAAGTATAATATCTCTGTTGGGGTGCCCAAATTTATGCACCGGTCTAATTTTGTTATGATCAACGTAGGGATAACTGGGTATTGGGGGTCAGTTTGAGCTTTCAATCTCAGTGAGGCACCCCCGCTCCAGGTGTAAGACAGTTATCCAATAAGTCAAAGGAACTGAGAGAAAGCACTCAGAGCAGAATTTACTGCCAAGTTATTTTTTTTTTTTCACAACATGTTTCGGGCTACTCGCCCTTTATCAAGTGTAAGTGCTTACACTTTGATAAAGGGCGAGTAGCCCGAAACATGTTGTGAAAATAAATAACTTGGCAGTAAATTCTGCTCTGAGTGCTTTCTCTCAGTTCCTTTGACTTAATGGGATAATTTTGTTATGATGCATATTGGATATTTTCTGCCAATCCAATAAACTTTATGCCACTGCTCAAATACTACAGTTTCCATAAGGCATGTTATATATTAAAAGGAAGTTGCAACTTTGAAAGCTCAGCAAATGATAAACAAAACTCCAAAGAATAAAGAGGGGTTCCCAAACTTTTTCATATTACTGTATGTGATATATAATGGTGAGATTGATGGTCAGAGAGTTCAGATCTGTCCAAAGTTGCTTTTTATATTAAAACTTGCTTAAGCTCTTGCAGTCATACTGAATAGATTGCCACGGAACACATAGCAAAACAATTATATGACTATTTTGAAAAGACCACAATGAAAATATATTGTTTTTAATCCTTTTAATTAAAGGGGTGGTTCACCTTTAACTTAAGGTTTAGTATGCTATAGAATGCATAATTCTAAGCAACTTTTCAATTAGCCTTCATTCTCTAATTTGTTATTGGTTTTGAATTATTTGCCTTCTGACTTTTTTTTTTTTAAAGCTTTCAAATGGGGGTTATTGACCCCATCAAAAAAAAGAAATGCTCTGTAATGGTACACATTTATTGTTACTCATCTTTCATGTATGTTTTCATGAATGAGTACTGTATATGAAGGACACCAACATATAAGGACACCAACCCAAGTAAGACTAATATTGAAAATACGTCTT
The DNA here is from genome assembly GCF_017654675.1 of Xenopus laevis. Classification (NCBI taxonomy): domain Eukaryota; kingdom Metazoa; phylum Chordata; class Amphibia; order Anura; family Pipidae; genus Xenopus; species Xenopus laevis. The sequence continues at coordinate 69,656,293 of NC_054381.1, forward strand.
CTATAGTGCAAAACCAATTATACTATATTTAAGTGTGAAACCATTTTGATTACTCATTAAAATGTACATTGTAGCCTCCGAAAACCAGCAGGGATTTCGGTTGGGTTGAGGGCAGAATGACAGGTAGTTGCAAATTTAACAGCAGATACATTGCCGGTAAATTTGAAATATTTTGGCTGGTATTTTATCGGCTAGTCGGCAACTCCTGCTGGTAAAAATTGTCAAAAATGTATTGGTTAAATTCTTTCACAGGGCCATAAGGAACCAACTGGCATGTGCAATTGATCCTGGGAAAGGACTGTCCTAAGACTGATCCTGGGGATTTAAAGTCCAAAGAGAATGTTGTTTGCGGTCTGGCCTCCTCCCTGCATCCCCGTGATCACCTTAGACTTTTATTAGTGTGCTCCTTCAGCTGCCAGCAGCCATGCATTATGTGGTGCAAAATCGCAGCCTTTGGTGCTCATTTACCAAGCACATGTCTGGGGCATAGTGTTGCTCGGTACCTTGCAGCAAATGAAAAATGCTTATGAAAAGCAAATTAGGATCGGGCAGGGAGACACCTCCTCCCCCTTTTAAATAAGAGGGCAGCCAAAACATATAATGCATACTTGTGCCGTCTGTTACTTTCTGCACTTGGTAAATTACCCCTTGTAGGTTTTAACATTCAGTTTGGGCTGAGGTTTATTTACTCACTACAGTTTTAATTGAAACGTGCATATACCTGCATCTTGGTAAAGCTGGTAAGCATGGTCTTCCTCGCCACTAAAAACACCAAGAACACCAACATCATCTCCATCTCTAAAGAATTCATGCACCTGCTTGACAGCTTGGATCTGTTTTGACGGTGGGCCAGCCTGCTCAGTCATATAGTCAACAATACCTGCAAAAAATTAAATGTATAAAGTTTAATTATACCATGATTCAATAACAAACAATTTAAAGGATATTATGAAATTGCTTAAAGAATACATATAAAAATTGGCTACACTGTGCCTAGTTTTTTTCAGCTACTATATACCTTTAAAATCAAACTAGCAGGAAAAGAGGTCAAATGAGCTCAAAACAATGGAACTGCAAGCAACCTTCAAGTTACTAACTAGTGTGTCTCATGACATCAGTGGAATAAAAAAAAAAAAAAACTGTTAATGAAGAATAAATATTTAGTGTTCAGTACATATGATTGTGCTTCTTTAATATGTTTGTATTTTGCTATAGATTTGGATCACAAAACTGTCCTAAAAACTCAATATAAAGTTCCTAGAGAAACTGTTACCCCAAGTAAATACACAAAATGTTGAAACATTGCTTGGCAATTGATAAATGCATTTATGGAAAACAGGTTGGCAGTTAAAGTAAATAAGATTTAAAAATGCAATAATACCGTATTTTTCTCTTGGTCCATTGTAATCAAAAGCCTTGCCTTTGCGGAAAATCTTCAGCGTGGGAAAGCCAGTGACTCCATATTTACTCCCCAAGCTACTTTCAACAGTTGCATCAACCTTTGCCAATGGTATGGGTGGGGAACGTTTACTAAGCTCTTGTGCTGCCTTCTCATATTCTGGTGCAAGCTTTTTACAATGTCCACACCTGGAGCACAGAGACGCATGAGGTAATAAATCTACAATGCAAATGTGCAGTTCAGCCTTTTACAGCCAATAATACTTTCACAGTGGGGTGTCAATGTGTAAGGTTCCCCAAGTAAATTAAACCATTATGTGTGTTTCCCAGGGCTATTGATAATTTAGTCTGTTCCAGACCATCCCATGTCTTAACCCAAAACAGTTACTACCCAAACTAAAAATCCTAGCCACTTGATATACTGTATGTGGTCTAATAGCAATTCTAGAACAGCACTCAAAATTGATGGCTGCAAACCACAGCAAAAATAAAAAAATTAAAATTAAAACAGTGGATTAGGCCTACCAAACTCTAAGTTATTTTAGGGCATTCTTTATTAATAGGTGGATATACTGGGCTTTTCATGGAACACAAACTCTAGGTCTATCAAAAAAAAGACAAAATTATGGGCCATTCACTGGCTATCGAATAAAGGCAGAGCGATTACTGATAAAAGTGATAATTTAAATTGTCTAGCCTGTCTCATATATGTAGTGTATACAGCAATTTCTTAACACCTCATCGGTAACCATAAATTTCCACTGAGCCGAGACTTTCATAATAACAAAAATTGGTTGGTAAAGCTACATTATGGTACTCATTTCTTCATGTCAGGAACCACCATGCATATTCTAGAAACTCTGTTCTAAATTTATCTAGTTGCGTGTGGGAGAGCAAGTCAGTGCAAGTGTTGAGTGAGTATGTATTAAGTGTCTAAGTTGCTCATATCTGGATTTTTATTGTTTTAGTTGCACTTACACACATCAACCAACTACTGAACTCCTATCGAAATCAGACAACCCTCCTCTTAGAAACTTCTCACACATATGAAGTGTGAACCACTCCAGTCTTTAAAAATCAAATGATTGCTCCACATGCTGGAGATGCCATGTACACACAGGGACCCCTCACATGCCCTCCATGCCTCTATGGCTATGGCACAGAAGTCTTTCTGCATTTTTCACTGGTGTCACTGCCTTATCACATTCCTCCTCTCTACTCACTAGGTGTCATTTACAAACCAAGGGTTTTATTTATTTATTCTTTTTTAAATGACTGATTGTGGCTCTTTTTTGCAGTTTGCACAATGTGTGGTGCATTTTAAATGAGTCCTGCTATCTATAATTGCATAGCCTATGCATTTTAGGAAAAATTAAAAGCTTTTTTTAATAGCAGTGTCCTCAAAATGGCACCTGTCTGTATGCAGTGAATGTGGATTCCAAAAGAATGAAGGAAATAAGATTTAAATAATTTATATAGAAGTAATGTTTATTTTGCTCAACTTACATGATAAAATAGTATTAGGAATTATTTCTTAGGGTTACAAGTACCTTTTAAATTAGAATACAATATATACTTATGCCAGGCACTTGCGTGTCACAAGCATGATTCACTTTTTTTAAAATAACGCAAGTTATAAATTGGTAGCCCACTGTTAAGTTCATATTTGTGCACACATAAAATTAATTTTTAAACTGTAGTGTCTACAAGGTGAGGAATACAAAGTTATAAGGCACATATAAAACAGCAAAGTCTTAAAGGACCAGTAACATCAAAAACATTTTTTTTAAAAATTAGTTAGTATACAATGAAAAAAAAAACACCAAGACAAATTAAATAGCAAAACCTTTATTAAGAAATAACTTACAGAAACTCAGCTTCCGATCATCTTAAGAAAAGGCGACCATCCATCCTGTGGCGCTTGATTTCTCCTCCCTGGATATTCTACTGACAGTGTGTCCTCTGCCCCCATCTCCTTCTCCAGCTTTTCTTCATCCTCCTCCCAGGAGCAGCAGTAGAAAGGCCGGGACTGCTGTCCAGGGGCCCCACGCCCCCCTACTAAAACCAGTCGGCCCAGCCGTTCGGCGCGCTTGCGCAACAACGGCGTTTGACGCGCAAGCGCAACAACGGCGTTTGGCGCGCTTGAGCAATAACTCAGTTCGGCGCGCATGTGCAACAACGCCACTCGGCGCTGCGCATCGCCGAAAATAAAAAAAAAAAAAATTTCCAAAAAAAGGTTCTGGCCCGGCGGGGGCCCACCGGGTTTTTTCCCGGTATCCCGCCAGGCCAGTCCGACACTGGATGTTGGCGGGCTCCCCATTGGCTCCACAAGAGGAGCAGGGAGGTAGAGGAGGGCAGCGCGTCCATTCCAGCCTGGCCGAACCGGTGCCGATACCTCCTCCTGCGCATTCACAGCAATTGAGCCCGGGAGCAAGGCTGTTATATAAAAAAAAAAATAGTATTGAATCAGCAGGCTTAGGATTCGTATCTCTTCCATTTGTGCAGATTGTGATCTGCACCTAGTCTACCATGATAATCAAGCTTGAAGGGTATGCGGGACTGTCCGGACACCATGGGGTTGTTCGGGTATGATATAATTAGTTCCTCTATAGGTGTAAATTTCCTAGTTTTGCAGCTACATTTGTGGAAGATGCACGAGGATTCAATTTAGAATGAAGTTTTAAAAAGTAACATTTCTGATCTGATATTTGTTTCTATTTTATAATCTAAGTTGCCAAATTTAAATCACAATACAAGCAATGAATATAAGGAACACAACTGCTGCCTTAACACAGCATTCACCGAAGTTCCACGCTGAACACTCACACCTGTATCGGCACCAGTTCGGCCAGCCCGGAATGGACGCACTGCCCTCCTCTACCTTCCTGCACCCCTTGTGATTTAAAGTTAGCGACTTCGATTATAAAATAGAAACAGATATCAGATCAGAGATTTTTATTTTTTAAAACTTCATTCTAAAGTGAATCCTCGTGCCTCTTCCACAAATGTAGCTACAAGGTTACAACTCGCTGCAAAACTAGGAAATTTACACCTTTAGAGGAACCAATTATATTGTAACCGAACAACCCCATGGTGTCCGGACAATCCTGCACACCCTTCAGCTTGATTATCATAGTAGACTAGGTGTGGATCACAATCTGCAAAAATGAAGAGATACGAATCCAACGCCTGCTAATTCTATTTTATTTTTTATATTTGCTCCCGGACTCATATGCTGTGTATGCGCAGGAGGAGGCAGTATCGGCACCGGTTCGGCCAGGCTGGAATGGACGTGCTGACCTCCTCTACCTTCCTGCACCTCTTGTGAAGCCAAAGGGGAGCCCGCCGACACAGTCTTCCTACTGCTGCTCCTGGAAGGAGGATGAAGAAGAGCTGGAGAAGGAGATGGGGGCAGAGGACACGTTGTCAGAATAGCCAGGGAGGAGAAATCAAGCGCCCTGTCGTGTTTTCTAAAGAGGAGCGGAAGCGGAGTTTCTGCAAGTTATTTCTTAATAAAGCCTTTGCTATTTTAAAGTTTAATTTGTCTTGGTGGGTTTTTTTTCATTGTATACTAACAGATATTTAAAAAATATATATTTTTAATGTTAATGGTCCTTTAACGGGCCGTATACATCTTTGTAGACACTTTTTTAAAAAGCCTAATATAAACAAAATAATTAGAACTTATACAGGAAATACATTCACATTCTTTAACTTTTTTGGTCTACAGATCAGCACGAATCCATTATACAGGGGGATTATCTGATCAGGAAATCCAATTAGTTTGCGGGAACCATATGTAAATTGAAGCTATTCTATATTCACTGTTTATCTTAAAAATTCAAAAAAAAAAAAAAAAAAAACCCCAAGCAAAAAGTAGCCAAAGGCCTATTCACTGAACTCATTTTAATATACTGCCCCTTAAAAGTTATAAAACTAGTATATTTTAGCAAAATCTATTTAGGAATTAACATATTGTCCATATGCAATTCAAGAACTTCACATACACAAAAGAAATTACAAATCTTTAATCCAAAACTATAAACGAAATCTCTGCTATAACGTACTTACCAAGGTGCATAAAATTCAACCAGTATGATGTCTGCATTGTTAACTACTTCATCAAAGTTGTCTGTGGTCAATACAATGGTTGCTTCAGGAGGTGGCTTCCAATCAGGTTGGGCAATTTCTTTTACTTTTGCCACAAGTGCTGAAAAATAAAGTTTATACTCATAACTATTTAGGTTTTCATTTGAAAGCCCTGTGAAGGGATATAACAACATTAGATAAAAAAAATGCGCAGAAGTTTAATTTCAGATTATAGTCTTTATTACCCCCTTTTCAGCAATTTGTCTCTATACATGCAGGCCTTGCTTCAGTCTCTCGAATACATGACCAATTTAGATCTTTGCGTATATACAGCAGGGAAAATAAGTATTGAACACATAAATGGTTTTCTCAGTAAATATATTTTTAATGGAACTCTTCAATGAACTCTGATAGTCAGTTCTTTCCATAGATTTTCAACTGGATTCAAGTTGGGTGATTGATTGCGCCATTCTAGCATCTATATTTTCTATCTCTGAAACTATTTGAGAGTTTCCTTGGCTGTGTGTTTGGGATAATTGTCTTGCTGAAATGTCCACCCTCAATTATATGAAGTCTGCCAGTACCATATGCTGAAAAACCACCCAACACTATGATGTTCCCACCTCCAAACGTCACTGTTGGTATGGTGTTTTTGGGGTTATGCGCAGTGCCATTTCTCCTCCAAACATGGCATGTGCAATGACATCCAAAGAGTCCAATTTTGGACCTCCTTTTCTTCATATGTTCAATACTTATTTCCAGTGTTAGTCCACTTTATTAGACCCTGCTGTAATATATTTCAGCTAAATAAATTTATTGAACCAACTTTACAGTCTCAACAGAAACCTTTATCAAGGTTAGAGTGCTGTACAAAGAGCAGACCTAATAACCCCTCCCCTGAAAAAAGTTCCAAAAAGTCTGTTAGTTGCCAAAGTAACTATACACCCATATGTAAATGAATCTGAGAGTAGAAGCCAGAAGCTTCCAAACAAAATGAATGTTGACTCCACCACTTAGTGTGCTGTGATATAATGACCAATAATGTAGGTTAAACCATATTCCATTAATGGTCCCTCTGATATGTGCTATGTTTATAACAGTTTTGTTCTATTAAGAGACAACCACATTTGGGCATGATTGTCTATATCCCTGATAGAATTAGGCCAATTATGAGGCACAGTTCGGGAATTTTACATTCTGGCTCTTGTCCCCTTAGCCTCTTCACTGGCTTACCTGTCTGAGACTTGTACTGTATCTGTATAGTTATACCTTGGAGACCTCTGTGGGGAACACAATACCTTGGATCTTGCTCTAAGCCCCTGTAGTCTAGGTTTTACCAATTGCCAACAACCACAGACATTGTTGGGGAATACTTTTTCAATGGCTCCTGCTCAAGACCCCCCACCAGTCTGTTCAACCCATAATGGTCTTACTCCTCCGTGACACCTGCTGTCTGCACCCTGTCAGGGTAGTCTTCCCCTCTACAACTGAACACTGTATTAATTTTTACCGACAGTTCTCCATAGGTTATGTCCTCTTATCAGGGAATCCATTTGTCTGAACATGTTTTACATTATCATAGAAGTCTAACCTTTTACTCCTGCTTGATACATTGTATTATCAATGAACCAGTCTCTGATGGCCAAGCAAACACACATTGTTCTGGGCTGCTAAAAGTTCTCTGAAGGAGCATTGCCAAGTGCTAATAAATATCCTCTGTGTTGCCTGCTGAAGTTACCTTCACGGAATGAGTCTCCATGAGATATGGAGATTCAGAGGCAAAACATTGGTGCAATGGGAATTCCTGTAAGTTTAGGGCAGTGCAGCAGTCCAGTACATAAGGCTCATCACTGTAGCCCAATCCTCAGAGGCAGATAGAGAAAAAGAAAAGCAGACAGAAAAAACAGACAGATTCGGTTAATGTAGACAGCGTAAATTTGTTTCACCTTCCTGTGTTCTTGCACCATCGTAATCAATGGGTTGGCCTTTCTTTAAGATCTTGATTGTAGGATACCCACTAATGTCATATCTACCGGCAATATTAGTTGCTACCGTGGCATCAATTTTTGCAACTGGAACCGGAGGGTCATTTTGGTTCAGAGCACTGGCAATCTTTTCATATTCTGGAGCAAACTGCTTGCAGTGTCCACACCTAATACATAAATAAGAAACGAGAATGCCTACATTAAAATAGAGAAACCACAAAGGGGGTATATAAATCATATTTGCTTATTTAAGCTAGAAAAAGCTACCTTTAAAATTGTATTATTGTTTTAAAATATTGTGCCGAATTGCTTGAAGCAGTGGGTAGGGGACAAGAAACAGTTCCACAGACACGACACCCAACGGAGGTTTGCAAAAAAATTGGTTTAATTTTACAGCACACAAAAGAAAACAAAAACACAACTTCTGTGCTGAAGAGAGGGAAAAACAAATCAAAATAACAGGGTCTCACCAGACTGTAGTTTTCAACAAACACAAAAGTCCACACTGCTGTCACAAGGCAGTCTCGCACCAATGTCAGAGGTAATATGTTAGAAATCCAGTCTTTCCCTCAAAACCTCTCCAAGCTCTCTACACGCCCACATCATACCCAGTTTCCCACTAATGTTCTACCTGCTAATTAATGGACAACGGTACTCTCCAAACTTGCTACAGGTCCCTGTCTTATCCTTTAGATTTAAAGGAGCCAATACCTCAGCCTGGATGCTATAAATCTGTTTTCATATAAAAAAAATTCCCACTGGGACTACCCTTTGTCACAATATGCCTGCAGTATTATTTCCATATATGTGTATCCATATGCATACCAGGACAGCAGCAGTGTATCCTAAACCCTTATCCATCCTCAGCCAAGAGGTCACTGACCCCCACCTTTGTGCTGTGCATGAATTTGCAAAAGTAAGTTCAGGATTAAAGCCCTGCTGTTTATGCCCAAGGACATCCCATTGCTCTCCAGCATGGGTACAAAAAACTTGGGTGTATGAAGCATGGGGATGTGAGAGAATCTAAGTAGTGTTTATCTATTTTGAGGATACACACAAGTCTGGCCAACTGCGCTCTAGTGTTGTACTTGAAGTCTCAAGGACTAGGACATGGGAGATATAATTATGCATGACAAGCCTCAAAATATATTTCAGCACATCAAGAGCAGTTATGTTCTATTACTGAGAGGCAAAGCACTTTGTACTACTCGAACATCTTTCATACATCATCTTTTTGTTTCAGCCACAAACATGATATAGATATAGATATATAGATATATAAATACAAGAGTCCTCTGCACTCAACCCATTATCAATATATTTAACTTTCCCTTGTTTGTTTTGTATATATAGTTAAGTAAAATAAAGTTTACCAGGGTGCATAAAATTCTAGAAGTACTATGTCTTTGTCAGTAACAAAAATGTCAAAGTTTGCATCAGTCAGCACCAAAACGCCATTTTCATCCTTCACTTGTGTTTCATCCTCCACTTCTGCTTCATCCTCATTGGCATCCACATTGTTGTGGTGTTCCTTTGGGTCTGTTTTGACACACATAAAAAAAAAAAAAAAAAAAAAAAATGTACACAGCACATTACAACTGATTTTTTCCATAGTTTTAGACAGCAAATAAACAAAATGTCAAAATTTTTGAAAACTATTATTTTAAACATTTGATGTACTTCATGACATCTTATACCAGACTGATTTTAATTTTAAAGAGTATGGATTGGCATCATATAAATGGCAGAAATACACGGGCCAACCAGGTACACTGCCGTACTTATCAGCCCAACCATTTAAAGGGAAACAAAAGTCTAAAATAGAATAATGCTACAAATGCTGTATTTTGTATACTAAACATAAACTTACTGCACCAGAAGCCTAATTAAACAAATGACTTATGCTTTCAAAGTTGCCCACAGGGGTCACCATCTTTTAACTTTCTTAAAGGGATCCTGTCATCGGAAAACGCATCAGTTAATAGTGCTACTCCAGCAGAATTCTGAACTGAAATCCATTTCTCAAAAGAGCAAACAGATTTTTCTTATATTCAATTTTGAAAACCGACATGGGGCTAGACATTTTGTCAATGTTTTTCTATTTATTTGCCTATACATCCCCTTTAAATGGATGTTTGGAGTATGAGGTTCCATTGTATGGCTGTGGTTCCGCTTCACTTAGCAAGTGCACTGGCAGACAAGGGAGTGAAATTTTTAAACCTGCCAAAACCAATATGTATCCATAGTACATGGGCAGCCATACACATACCAAAAACAACCTCATTTCACAAGATACTTTTGCTAAATGTATGGCCAGGTTTACAGATTTTTTTAAATTATATTGCAATTATATTCTTTTTACATATTAAAAGATAGCTCTGGCTACCCCAGCTCTAATACTCCTGAAAGTGCTTGCTGGCTGCTCTATTTGTATGCCAATAGTAAATGAGTATATATGCCAACTAGAGTGGCATAATGCTTAGGCAACATGCTTTCTATTGGCTCTCAATCCCCAACATAGATAAAGCAGCCATCGACCGCATTCATTTCAGGAGTAACGGACCTAGATCTTTTATATCTTTTGACAGGTAAAAAGCAAAGTATAGTATATTACAACATAGGTTATTTTAAAGGGATTCTATCTGAATCTCTAACCATACAGGGATGCCATTTCATTCCCTTTAAGCATTGAAAAACAGCAAAACGAAATAATCAAGCTATCATTTTTGTAACATTAGAGAATTTAAAAAATACAAAATTAGAAATATTCTGTAAAAATGTGCACATTAACAATTAATGTAAAACAAGATATTGGATCCAACAGCTTTTTGATGTCAAAATATTTACAGTAACCAAATATTCCCACTGAGACATTTGTCACATAATAGGCACAATAACAAGTACTTATTACAGGTCAATTAGACACCTCACAGGCACAGAAGATTCCCTTGGGAAACATAATTGTAGATGCCAATTACAGAAAATGCTATTCATGCCCTGTATCTAGTACATTCCCATGTAAGTAACAGTGACATGCTGGGAATGGGAGACATCTTTGATTTTCTGTATCCAGGTACTACAGAGTATGCGGAGTTTAGAGGAACAGTTCAGTGTGAAAATAAAAACTGAGTAAATATAGATAGTCTGTGCATAATAAAAAATGTTTTGAATATAGTTAGTTAGCCAAAAATATAATATATAAAGGCTGGAGTGAACAGATGTCTAATAAAACAGCCAAAATCCAACTTCCTGCTTTTCAGCTCTATAACTCTGAGCTAGTCAGCGACTTGAAGGGGGGCCACATGGGACATATCTGTTCAGTGAGTTTGTAATTGATCCTCAGCATTCAGCTCAGATTCAAAAGCTATAGATATGACACATGTGCCGCCCCCCCCCCTCATGTCGCTGATTGGTTACTGCATGGTAACCAGTCAGTGTAAACTAAAAGCAGGAAGTAGTGTTCTGACTGACATGTTATACATCAAATCACTCCAGCCTTTATACATTGCACAGCTTATCTATTTACCCAGTTTTTATTTTTACTCTGAACAATTCCTTTAAGGGCAGTATATATTGAAATCAATGAATAGGACTTGTTCCAAACATTTTGTTTTGATCACAAAAGAAAACTCCAAAAACCTGTTTTTTTTTGTTCTTAAGCTAAATAGAAAACTCAAGCTATTCCATGGTTAGTCGTTGAGAGGCAGATGGATTACTAGTATACACCCCTCAAACACTTTGTTCGGATTGTTTTGTTAGCAGGAGTCCATTTGGGCTCTTATACATGGGCATTCTTTTGGGAAATTGATGTTGGTTTGAGACAATTCTGAATGCATTAGAGAAGTGTATGCATGTGTGTTTAGAATTAGTGATGGGCGAATTTGCGCCGTTTCGCTTCGCCGAAAAATTCGCGAATTTCGCGCGAAAAATTCGTGAAACGGCGCCGGCGTCTCGTTTTTGACGCCGGCGCCCGTTTTTTACGCCGGCGCCCGTTTTTTGAAAAAAAAATTTTGACGCCGGCGAATTTTTTCCGCGAAATTCGCCGCAAATTCGCGCCTGGCGAATAAATTCGCACATCACTATTTAGAATTCCATTCTGTTGCAGTCAAACTTTATTGCATTTTTTTTTTTAAAAGCAACATTTTGCATTACTTTCCATTCATAATACAATGAAAGCGAAATATGCATTCCCTTATGGCTCTCTAAACTAATTTGCTACATTGGGTGATACATATCTCAGCAGATGAATTTTCAGCAAATAAAATACCAAAATAAAAAGTTGATTCAGTAATTTAAAGATAAAGTCCAGTAATGTTTTGACGAATAAAAGAAAACATAATTCTAAGCAACTTTACAATACACATTCATTACAAATTTTCTATGGTTTTTAAGTTATTTATATATGTATTGCTATTGAAAACAGGGTTTGTCTGTCCATTTTTTTGTATTCTATGTCCTAGAGGCTCATTGTAAGACAAACCAGCAGATTAACAGACCTGCCTTTGCTGGGGAACAAAGTCTTTTGCAACATTGTTTAAAAAGTAACAATCAGGACTTAAGCAGATGCTGCATTTAATAGCAATTGTTTTTACAATTAACTTTAAAAGCACTGAAATTTTTTTCTAAATGTTTAATGGGAAGTCATTTAGAATTTTTTATTAGACATTTTTTATTTTGGGGTTGGCTTGCCCTTTAATGCATTAAACTTCAAAAGTTAGGGGGGGGAAAATCAAGAGAGAAAAAATATTTCTAGTGTACTAAACTAAGAAAACAGCATAAGTGGAAAAAACTATTTGGAAAGTAAACTATGCCTTAATTTCAGAGAAACACAATGTACACACCTTGAAACTGCATACTGTTAACATTAGGACCAGTAACATGAAAAAAAATGTAAAAAAAAATGTTAGTATAAATAGAAAAAAAACCAAAAAAAACCATCAAGTCAAATGAAACTTTAAAATCGCAAAGCCTTTATTAAGAAATAACTTACTGAAACTCCGCTTCTCTTCAGAAAAGGTGACACGGCGATGATCCATCTCGGCACTCGATTTCTCCTCCCTGGCTCTTATAGCGAATGCAGGGAGGAGAAATCGAGTATCACACGATGGATCGCACGATCGCTTTCTAAAGAGAAGCACAAGCAGAGTTTCGGTAAGTTATTTCTTAATAAAGACTTTGTGGTTTTAAAGTTTCATATGTCTTGGTGGGTTTTATTTCAATGTATACTAACAAATATTTTAAAAAACTTTTTTGATGTTTCTGGTCCTTTAAGTCATAAAAATCAAGTTGAAGATACTCGAAGAACTAAAATTACATTGCACAACTGCATTTTTTGACATACAAATCCAATTTAAAAAGGAATAGAACATAAAAACTAGTTTTAGGATTTTCTACTATCTGCATTTCTGAACCTAACCTTATTAACCACAATTGTTTTGTGGAATGAACTTGGAGGAACAGGCCTGCCATTGTCGCTGGTTGGTATGTGCTCAGCCTTTTGTACAAGTTTAAGATTGAATTAAATTAAACTGAGGTTGTATGGGTCAAAGTACATGGTAACAAACTTTACTACAACCTCTGGTGGATAGGAAACTTTGAATTGTTATTGAATCGTGTTGCTCTTAACTTTTGGCCAACAGTAGCTGAAATCCAGTGCACTTTCTCGAATGCAGCCACCATACAACATTAAGGAACACAAATCAAAGTAAGACACAAGGATAAAGACCATTAAACCCATTGTTATATTTTATGATCCAGAAGTCTCAGTACTGAAGCTATAAACCAAATACTGGCTGTATACAGTGAACAGAATGTGAATTTGAAAAAACAAATGCTTTAAACCGTAACTAAAGTTTATTGCTTGTGTGGCAAAATGTATCATCAGTATACAATAAAATGTAACCAGGTAAACTAGTTAAAAGCTTGTAAATAGAAAATAGGAGGGTAAATAAGGCTAGCCCAATTAACTCAATACTTGTCATTGTAGCTGGGGCTGCACCTCAGATGTCAGTTACAATAGAATTGCCACCATGGACAGGAAGCAAAACGGATTTAGAAACATTTATTGGGACCCCGCAAAAAGCAGAACTTTAATAATGCGGTCTTCTGCAGAATAATAATAAATCTGTAAAGACTAAATAAATTACAAATAAAAAAACCGAATACACTTCTATTTTATACTAATGTATATCAGGTTAACATGGTTACAATTTAATACATAACAATATACTTTTAACATATAATTGCCAGTGTTTTTTGCCCATAGAATACTGGAACATTTCAAAGAAATATGAGCTTTTCTATGATTTCACTCAATTTACAGTTCGGCAATACTGAATGTAATAAATCACAACACATAACATGGGGCTCATGTACTTCAGCCTTCTGTTTTATACTTGTTTATTCTCACTTTCTCTGTCACACATAGCCAGGAGATGATTTAGCGCTGCAACACTATATTTATTGGAACAAAGAGATTGCTTTGCTTTTGTGGCCGTTTTCAAGATTTTTGGAAAACAGTCATCTAAACCAAATAAGTAAGGATTAGACCAATCCTACGAACGAATTGCATCCCATTCTAAAGTGACTTTAGTTACTGCCCATAGTAAACTTTTAGAGAGGTTTCCAAAACTTTGGACTGGTGTTTTCTGCCACCGATACCGTTTCAGCACTGCCCTTACCTTTCTCCTCCTGATCACAGGTAACGATAGCGACATGCGCTAACCCCAATAGAAGCAACAAAAGATAAGCCTTCTTCTCCATATCGCACTCAAAACGCACTTCCGAAACACCCATTCACTTATCAAACCGCTCTGCTAATATGCAACGTAAATGAAGGCGGAAACGCCCCGCGAAAATCAATAAGCCCGTGATTGGCTAGCTAGGCTCCCTCCTCCCCCCTGGCACGCCTCAACAGTTTAACAATTCATTTGGCGACATGTAGTTCTACATTGGGTGCTAGCGGCAATCATAGGGCTCATTATAAACCATAAATTATTGGTTATTTGTGTGAGTTTTTGCATGGACAGCGCAGTTCATGCATCATTCTGTGCATTCAAGTCTTCGCGAGATGTGTTTCCTTAATTTGAATACGCTGAATAAACGCTACGTCGCGTTCTTCTGAGCTGCCTCACGCCTATTGGCTGTCTATCGCAGCCGCCAATCGTACGCTGCCACTTTACGGAGGCGAGGCTCTGATAGTGAACCCGTCAATGTTTGATTGGTCTAGGGACGGGTTTTGGGAAGGAATTGGTGGTTAAGCAGTGATTGGTTGAAGGGCGCTACAGGGACACGTGTAGTAACGTTCTGTGATGTTCTGGGCTTTCATATAGTAAGAAAATAAATATATTGCTGTGGTGGTCGTGTTAAGTATTTAACATCTTATGAAAATCAAGAAGCTAAAATCAGATTTTGTTAAATCACAGAAGCAAATGAAAGCTGACGTGTCTGCCTCGGAATACATTAACATTTATGAGGCAGATATATCCAGAGTAGTGAAAAATAAACTAGTACTCAAACTCACAGGAGAGCAGGAGAGCAAAAAGAAGGTCGGGACATTTCAGTAACAATGTGGGACTGTGGGTTGAGCTGTCAAGATCAGGACTGTCCCACAAAAAACAGGACAGTTTGGATGTATGAATAAAGAAAACCAAATAGTGACACTCAGCAGCAGCAGCATCTCCACACCTATGGTAATGCCCAAAATGCGTCATTCATTAGATCTCAATAAAATTTGTGATTTTATGGAGATGATGCTGCTGACCATCACTTTTTGGTTTGCTATATCCAGCTTAGCACATTGATTAATGAAATGTCAGTCAAACCTTAAAGCAATACTAACACGTTCCTTTAAAATCATAGGAACTTGTCAGTATGAAGTAAATGCTGCATCCGGACTAGTTCCCCGAAAAGCCCCCCGCAAAGCCGCCTAGAGTCCCGCGAACCTGTGTGCTGCCGACCTGCTGACACTGGTAACAGATCTTGGGATTGCTTCAGTGACACTGGGCTGGGGGCGATCCTTCCGTAGGCTTAATTCCTGTTTTCATTTGTATTCAGCCTATGGAAGGATCACGCCGCCCCCAGCCCAGCGTTACTGAAACGGCTCAGAAGGTCTTTTAACAGTGTCGAAGGGTCGGGTGAATGCAGGTTTGCGGGGGTGGCTTTGAGGGGGGCATTAACTTGATACTGACACGTTCCTATGATTTTTATAGGAACGTGTCAGTATCACTTTAAGGTTATTCAGCAGTAGACCAATAGTTTGCTGGTTTCTAGGCATGGGGTTATGAGACCTATTATGCAGTAAGAACAGAAGATGACACTGGCATTTCAAGCATATAATATAGTACCAAGGCAGTAATGACACCACCAAATATTTTATACTCTGAGGTTATTCCACTACAAGCACACTTATACTGCATGAGGCGTACTGGCAGCCTTATTATAATATATGCAGTGGATATGGTACCCAATGAATTTTACAGCAGGGACTCTAACCCCAACCAAATTATATAGTGAAAGCAGTGGGGTATAGACACATAAAGCACATCATATAGAGAGAGGCAGTAGGCATTGCTACCCAATGCACATTATACATAGCAAGAGGCAGTGGGGGCTGACAGCACAATACAGAAAAGGGCAGTAGGTACTGCCCCCCAAACACTACCCAACTCCCCCTACCAACAAACATTTCTGAAGCTGGAGGCCTGCAGCACTTTAGGGGCCCCAACACCAAACACTACCCAACTCCCCCTACCAACAAACATTTCTGAAGCTGGAGGCCTGCAGCACTTTAGGGGCCCCAACACCAAACACTACCCAACTCCCCCTACCAATAAACATTTCTGAAGCTGGAGGCCTTCAGCACTGTAGGGGCCCCAACCTTTTTCACCCATGAGCCACATTTAAATGTAAAAAAAGTTGGTGAGCAACTGAAAAAAGTCCATGGGCTTGCCAAATAAGGGCAGTGATTGGTATTTGATAACCCCTATGTGGATTGGCACCCTGCAGAAATTCAGTGAGTTGAACCTAGTTGGTGCAACTATGCAACTATGCACTATGGCAATACTTTATGATGACCCGGATCGTAAAATTACCGATTCGTAAATTACGCCAGGGTGGGCTGTAGAAACTGGTTGGAACGACATGGCTCTCTGATTTTGTCAAAGACAGCCTAGTAAACTACCCTCTATTTACTAATTTGGATGATCTTATGTCTCTTGCCATCCAAGTAGATAGAAGACAGAGAAGGGTAATTCCTTTCCTACTGGGTTTTTTAATGTTAAACCATCTACCCCCTCTGTGCCTCTACCTCAGGAGGAACCCATGCAATTGGGCATTACTCATCTAACTCCTGAGGAAAAGGCCCGCAGGCGGACAGAGGGTCGGTGTATTTACTGTGGGGAAAAGGGTAATTTTCTTAATCAATGTCCTAAGAAGCCAGGAAACTTCAAAGCCTAAATGGAGAGGGGGAGCTCCATTTGGGTCGAAAAGCTTCCTCTCCCCAATTTTCCTCTAGGATCATGGTACCTGTTAAATTAACCTGGCCTACGAGCTCTGTTAAGGTTTCTGTATTTGTGGATTCAGGGGCGGCAGGGAATTTTATGGATGCTGCTTTCGCAGCAAGGTTTAAATTTCCTCTATTATCCCTTATTCCTCCCATGAGAATCTTAGCCGTTGACAAAAGCCCTTTGGGGTCAGGTTTAGTAACTAAGAAAACCGTGGCATTATTCATGTGCACTAACAACTTGCACTCTGAGGAGTTATCCTTCTATGTTATCGAGAGTTCTCCGTCTTCTCCTCTAATTCTAGAGTTACCTTGGCTATGGGTACATAACCCACATATTGACTGGGTAACTGGGGAGGTTCTTCAATGGGGTCAAAAATGTAAGGACTCTTGCATAAGTGTTCCTCAATTGGTGGCAGTCACATCCCTAGAAGGTTTACCTGCGGCTTATGCTGATTTTTCTGATGTTTTCTCTAAGAAAGCCACAGAGACATTACCTCCTCGTAGGCAGTATGACTGTCCAATTAACCTCATCCCTGGGTCTACTCCCCCTAGAGCAGGGGTCAGCAACCTTTACTATCAAAAGAGCCATTTTGCCCCCTCTTCCGCTAAAGAAAAATAGTCTGGAGCCGCAAAACATAACACAGCTTATAAACTTTTAAAAGTTTTAACCTTTTTTTAAAAGAAGTGCAATGTGTA
Organism: Xenopus laevis; assembly: GCF_017654675.1. NCBI lineage: Eukaryota > Metazoa > Chordata > Amphibia > Anura > Pipidae > Xenopus > Xenopus laevis. Next base: position 69,673,966 of record NC_054381.1, read on the forward strand.
GGCCTACTTTGAAATAAATTAAACACTGAATAGCCCTATTAAATGCTAGTGTTCTCATCTGTTTAATGTGACTTCTGTTTCTAAAGCTTCATGCTGATCTTCCGTCTCTTGTCTTGAGTGTGTGACCGTGGTAATGACCATGATGAATCATCTTGCTGCGGCTCAGTCTTGCCTGTTACTCTTGGGATGTCTATACAGCCCTCGCACCTGCTGGCGGCTTCTTGAGTGTGCGACCGTGGTGAGCTAACCGCTAGTTATCCGTGGTCGCACACTCATAGCTGTATAGACGACATGACAGGCAAAGCCTCATGACAGAGCCGCAGCAAGCAGGATGAAGAGCCGCATGAGGCTCCGGAGCCGCGGGTTGCCTACCCCTGCCCTAGAGGGAGAACTTATCCTCTTTCTTTGCCCGGAGCCCAAGCAATGAAAGAGTACATCAGTGAAAATCTCAAAAGAGGTTTTATTAGGCCCTCTAGTTCTCCTGCTGGTGCTGAGTTCTTTTTTGTGGACAACCAGGAGTTATTTGATCAGGTCAAGAATGCTACCATCAATTCTAAACTTGACCTTAGGGGTGCATATAACCTCATTCGTATCAGGAAAGGGGATGAGTGGAAAATGGCCTTTAACACCAGGGATGGCCACTACGAATATCTAGTTATGCCATTCGGTCTTTGCAATGCCCCCGCAGTGTTTCAGGAATTTGTCATTGACATCTTCCAGGACCTACTGGGGTTATTCGTAGTGGTATATCTTGACAATATTCAAATTTTTTCCTCTAACTTGAGTGATCATCTGTCCAATTTTTGGGGTTCAATATCTCCTGTAAGGGTCTTGAAATGGATCCTGGGAAGGTTAAGGCCGTACTGGATTGGGCTCAGCCTCTTTCTTAAGTGCAACTCAAAGTTTCTTAGGCTTTGCCAATTATTATCGTCAATCCTTAAAAACTTTTCTTCGCGGTGTCTCCAATCACGGATCTAACCAAAAAGGGTGCAGATCCAAGTATGTGGTCTCCAGAGGCTATTCAAGCTTTTGAATTTCTCTGTCACCCTGATACCACTCTTCCCTTTATTGTAGAGGTTGATGCTTCAGAGCATTAATACAATATCATCTGGCAGGGCATTGAACAACCTCAAGGCCACCAAGGCTAGGGTGGCAGAATTTTAAGGGGCGGCATGCTGCCCAACCACACCCACATTGGTCCAGATGATGAAAATTTGCCAGAAAAAAGGGACAGGGTTGGAGCAGGAGCTGTTCTTTCTCAAAGGCATCCAATAACCAATAAGGTACATCCATGTGCATTCTTCTCTAGGAAGTTCTCACCTGCCAATAGAGAATTATCAAATGGGCCTTTGAGGATTGGCGACACTCGTTAGAGGGGCTAAACATACTATTACGGTCTTTACTGACCACAAGAATTTGCTTTACATTGAGTCTGCCAAACGGTTGAATCCTAGGCAGGCTAGATGGGCTTTATTTTTTACCCAGTTTAATTTCTCTCTCACTTACAGGCCTGGTTCCAATGCACTGATGCACTCTCTAGGAGTTTTGAGTCCAATTTGTCTGAACCTAGTAAGTGTGTTCCCATCATTCCGGGTGAGCTGATTGTGGCAGCTCTGGGATCAGACCTTGCCACACTATTGTCCTTAGTTCAATCTTTCGCCCCTGTAGATACTCCTTCCGGGAGGTTATTTGTTCCTGAGGGCTTAAGGGAACAAGTTCTGGGAAAGGTTCATAACTCAAAAATGGCGGGACATCCAGGAATCTCTAAGACTGTGTCTTTATTGTCCCGTGATGTGTCGTGGCCTTCATTTAAACAAGATGCCAACATTTTTGTTAATTCCTGCCCTGTTTGTCAGAGATCAAAGTCTTCTAGGAATCTGTCACAGGGATTGCTAAGGCCATTACCTATTCCTGACAGACCCTGCTCCCATCTGTCTATGGATTTTATTTTTGACCTCCCTTCATCGCAAGGGAAGACTGTGATTTGGGTGGTGGTGGATAGGTTCAGCAAAAGGAGTCATTTCATTTCCCTCCCACACCTCCCATCTGCTAAGACTCTGGCTGAGTTATTTATTTCTAATATTTTCTAATTACATGGTTTTCCAGTCAATATTGTTTCTGATAGAGGGGTACAGTTTGTTTCTAAATTTTGGCGAGCATTTTGCTCTCTGGTTGGGATTCAGTTGTCATTTTGTACCGCATACCACAATCAAACTAATGGTCAAACTGAAAGGGTTAATCAGTGCCTTGAACAATTCTTAAGGTGTTATGTGTCTGATAACCAATCCTCATCGGCTGAACTATTACCCTGGGCAGAATTTGCTTACAATAATGCAACTCATGCTTCTACTGGTGAATCTCCATTTTTTATTGTTAATGGTTTACATCCCAAAGCATTTTCTTTTTCTGTTTCATGATCCTCTGTACCCTCTGTCAATTCTTCTGTAAAACAATTTGCCAAGATTTGGTCTGGGGTGCATGATTCTCTTTCTGCAACTGCAGCTGCTCAAAAAGGGAAGCTGATAGATCTCGTAGAGAGGCACCCAAATATCAGGTAGGAGACTCTGTATGGTTATACACAAAAAACATCAAACTTAAGGTTCCCTCACTCAAGTTGGGACCTAGGTTTATTGGTCCATATCCCATTACTGATATAATCAATCCTTCTTCTGTTCATCTCAAACTACCTAATAATCAAGATTTCTAATTCTTTTCATGGCTCTCTCTTAAAACCAGCCACACAGGTGCGCCAACAGTCCTTTCCTCCCCCCTGTTGGTAGAGGGTCAGCCTGAATTTGTAGTCCAAGAACTCCTTGATGCTCACCTTGTGCGGGTTAAGTTGCAATATCTAGTAAAATGGAAGGGCTATGGTCCTGAGGAGAATTCTTGGGTTCCTGTTGCCGACATCGTCCTGTTGGCTGATCATCTCAGGAAACAATTCCACCTTAAGTTTCCTGAGAAACCTGGGGGTCCGGTGGCCCCTCCTTGAGGGGGGAGTAATATAACAACTTACCGTGGTGGTCTAGCGGGGGGATGGCAGGGATGCCTGCCGCCCTCTTGGTAGGGACGCCCGCCACTAGCTGCTTCCTCTTCTTAAAGCTGCAATACTAGGGCGCGCGGGGCGAGTCTCTGTTTTCTTTATTGGCGCTGGCGTGCTTATGTCAGTGCGAAATTCAAATGTTTAAAAGGTGCAATTGGGCTTGTGATCATTGCCCGTTATAGGATCTTGTTCCTGAGTTTCCTGGTGCTTCTGTGCTATTGAGCTATTCTGTGATTTTGATTACCTGGTTTCACCCCTGCCTGCTTCTGACGATTCTGACTTCCAAAATCCTGACCCTGTTTGGTAACTCAATCCTCTATTACGTAACCCTTCTGATTGATCTCCTGGTTTTTGACCCTTGCCTGCCTGACTCCGTTTGTACTCTGCCTGCCCCGACCCGGCCTGATTGACTATGCTTTCTGTCTGCGCCTTGTACCACAACCTTCTGCCCAAAAGACTTTGCATTATCATTGTGCCCCTTTGCCTGTTCAGAACCCCTTGCTTTGCACCTCACTTAATAAGACCTGGCGGCATCCGACTAGCCGAGGGCTCCTCCCGAGGTGAAAGGCAGCTGTTAAAGGCAGAAACAAGAGCCGAGAACATTATCATTGTGCCCCTTTGCCTGTTCAGAACCCCTTTCTTTGCACCTCACTTAATAAGACCTAGCGGCATCCGACTAGCCGAGGGCTCCTCCCGAGGTGAAAGGCGGCAGTTAAAGGCAGAAACAAGACCCGAGAACAGGGTGCTTAGCATCGGTTCTGAATTTAGGGTGCCAACCGTGACATATAAACTATATATACCAATATCAATACTATTTGTAGATTTAAGTATCACAATAGCCTATGATATTATGCTTGTCCAAGAAATCATCCAAGCTTCTCTTAAAGGCATTAATACAATATAATCTGGCAGGGCATTGAACAACCTCAAGGCCACCAAGGCTAGGGTGGCAGAATTTTAAGGGGCGGCATGCTGCCCAACCACACCCACATTAGTCCAGATGATGAAAATTTGCCAGAAAAAAGGGGAAGGGACAGGGGCGACAAACGGCAGTGGGCCTAGGGGTGCCCACTATGTAAATCCAGCCCTGCTGCTTCAAAGGAAGTTCTGTTTCTCTAGTCTGAAGGGGTGGCCTCTGGTGCGTTGATTGGTTTTATGGAAGAAAAGATCCCTCACTATCTGTCTATAGCAGGGCTGTCCATCTGGGACCCCCCCGTGTGCTTACCATGTGTAAGCTTTAAATGGTATCACTACAGAGAGTAACTGGCCCCTGCATTGTTTAAACCTTAAATTCAGACTAAGCACACAGGCAGAGTATGGCACACACAGGCAGAGTAGGAAACACACAGGCAGTGCAGGGCACACACATATGCAGAGCAGGGCACACACAGGCAGAGTATTTCACACACAGGCAGAGTATGTCACACACAGGAAGAACAGGGCACACACAGGTAGAGTATGGCACACACAGGCAGAACAGGGCACACACAGGCAGAGAAGGGCACAGACAGGCAGATCAGGGCACACACAGGCAGAGCAGGGCACACACAAGCAGAGTATGGGTCACCGAAATAGGTTATTGTTACACCTTTATCAACCCACAATAAATTAATCAATTTCTGCATAGCAAATCTATAAAAACCACCGGTGGTTATCAATCAAGTTAAACCAATCACTTAAAAAAATCTTTTTGGTTTTTAATTTTAAAGTGCAGTGCAGTGAATTAAAAATAAATTGATCCAATTACGCTAATTATAAACTTAAATGAAAAATCACAAAATCATTACCAATAAATTACAAGGTCCCCTAAATGGGTTCTAACCTCATTAAATTGATGTGCCAGCAGATTTCTCAAATCAGTTAATAAAGGTCAATTAATTTGGTTACAACACTGAGAAGGACTTTAAACCATATTTAAAATGAGTGATTAATTAATAGAACCATAGTGATATAAAGTGCAGTGCTAAATAGTAGTTAGTACTTCATTACTCAAATTTGGTCTAATGAAGGAAGCTTTCATTAGCTAGTTCCTAAGTTGTGTAGACAGAGGAAAAATAACAGTTTAGTTTTTCTTTGCCTTTTCTCATAAACCAATGGACCTCCCTCTGATCATAAGGGTCCCACCACTTCTTGCTGAATAGAAACAATCTCCATTTTAGCTTGTCTGATAGATTCTTTGCATGCTTTATTGGACTCTTGTACTTTATAAAGTTTCTGCTGTCCCAGCTAACTTGAAAGCCTTAAAACCACACTTTTTCTTACCAATATTGACACCAACACTTTTATCAAACCATTAAGGATTTGCTTTGCCATGACGTTCCTTGCTTATAAGGGGAATATACGGTCATGTATATTTATTAAGCAACACTTTAAAGACATTCAATTTGCCGTCTGTGTTTAGCCCTGTGAAAAGCCTTTCCCAGTCAAAATATAGCAGAGATGCCCATATACTGACAAAGTTTGCACTAAAATGTAGTCTTTTAATTACTTCTTTATAAAGTTCTCATAACCTCAAAGGCAAACATGTTATAATCACTATTTACTAAATGGTCACCCACACAAATGCTAAAAGATGATTTTATTATTAGTTAAATAATCATTATTAGTAGGTACATGAAATTTGTCATTTAGCATATTGGCAATCCTGCTAGATTTTTATGACTTGGTAACTCGATTGCTCCAGTTAATGGGGGCAGATTTATTAAAGTGAGAAATTAAATCGTTACTGACACGTTCCTATAAAAATCATAGGAACGTGTCAGTATCAAGTACATGCTGCACCCGGAATAGTTCCCCTGCAAAGCCGCCCCCCAGCCCTGCGAACCTGTGTGCCTCAGATCGGCTGACACTACTAACAGATCTTCCACATTGCTTCAGTGACGATGGGCTGGGGGCAGAGCGATCCTTCCAATTCCTGTTTTAGTAGACCTATGGAAAGATTGCGCCGCCCCCAGCCCAGCGTCACTGAAATGGTACAGAAGATCATTTAGCAGTGTCGGAGGGTCGGGTGAACGCAGGTTTGCAGGGGGCTTTGAGGGGAGCTATTCCGGGTGCAGCATTTACTTGATACTGACACGTTCCTATGATTATTATACGAACGTGTCAGTATCTCTTTAAGGTTTACCATAGAAAAACTCACCCAGAAACTATTCATTCCTATGGGAGTTTTAGAAGTGTATTTGATAAATACCAATTGATAAATATCATATGAATGAAAAGAATGTGGGTGAATTTGAGCTCTCATTTCACACTTTGGTAAATATGCCACAATGTCTAGATTTAATTGACCTAGCTGTAGATCTTATTGTTCATATAATTGACCTAGTTGTGAAGACATTTGTAATAATAGCTAAGCTTCGTTCTTCTCACTTATATGGGAAGTTTTGTAGCATGCACCAATGGTAGTTTTCTTTGTAACCTTTAAACTTAGAATATACAGTTTTCTTTGTAACAGAGGTACCTCTTTAGCTGGTAAACCCCATGACCCCTTATTAATCGCACTTCCCAGTCTGCACTAGCCTCCCCATAATACTTTAGCTCATCCATCACCCTTGCTTAGTTTAAGTACTCCTATAGTCTTGTAGGCATTCTTTCCCCTAGCACAGTGCTGTCCAACTTCTATGGTACCGAGGGCCGTAATTTTTCCAATCTACATGGTGGAGGGCCGATAACGGAAACAACTGTTAGCTACTCCCTGTTTTTAGACCACACCCACTTTAAACCACACCCATGTTACCACAAGACCATGTCCACATTATTAGCACACCAAAAAACCAAATGGTTGGTGCTCACTGCAGGGATCAGTGCTGGAACTAGGGGTAGGCAGAGTAGGCAGCTGTCTAGGACGCCATCATTGAGGGGCGCACTTTTTTCAAGCGTTTATTTAACAATTTGTTTCAGTAATCATGGTCACCCAGTTGGGTGGAATCCATCTCCTTCCCCTTCTCCCTCTTGCCGGCAAGTAATAGCTCCTTCTGTGCGGTGCACCGCGATGTGCAGAGAGCTAGCGGGCTGCTTGGTGTGACTCGATCTCGCTGCTCTCAGCCCTGCATAGTTGCACTGAACTGAATACATTCTTTCTATTAATGTAAAGTGTGAAGCTTCCTGCTGGCATAGCCAGGTACAGATTTGGGGCCCATATGTTTGCTGTTGCTGCTGGGCTCTGGCACAGGTACATAAATACTTGGGGCAATATGATGTGATCAGATTTTTTTTTGGCTGCTGCTGACACAGGTAAAGATTGGGGGCAATATTATGGCTGCTGGAGGGCTGTATGATGGATGGCTGCTGAGCTTGCTGGTGCAGGTACAGGGGGCAGTAATATAAATGAAAGTGTTGTATATTTTCTTGCTCTCTTTATTTATTTATTATTTATTTACCATCATGGTAAGGAGGGAAATGCTAATGCAGGACAGGGGGGCACTGATTGAAGCTCTTGCCTAGGGTGCCAAACTACCTTGTGCCTGCCCTGGCAAGGATGTCACTCATATGTGAAAACAGCTAAATCATATAAGACATACCCATAAAGCCATATGCCTCCTCCTCCCCTGTGCATAATACAGTACCCCAGCATATGATTAAACACTTTAAGGGCCACTAACAATAATTTTCAAATGCTAACAAGCCCCCAGAACAAATACCAAAGTATGACACACACAGGGAGCATATGGAAGGCAGAACAGAGACAGAGACTAATATGTACTACATACAGTGACTCAGTGCTGGTGCCCCATTAGCATTTTGAATAAAGTGTGAACAGGTGAACAATGTGGGCAGTTTCAGTCTGGATCTCAGGTGTGAACAGTACAGGCTTTAGGGCTAGTCCACACGAGGAGATTCAGGGAGATTTTGTCGCCTGGCGACTAATTGCCTCGTCTTTTGAGCAACTATCTCCCTGAACTGCCTCAGCGTTTTTCCCCATAGGCTACAATGAAAAGTCGCCTGCCCTAATGCACACGCAGCGATGCGTTTTCAATAGTTGCCCAAAGTTGCCTCAGTGAGGCAATTTCAGGCAACTATTGAAAACGCATTGCCGTGTCTGCATTAGCGCAGGCGACTTTTCATTGTAGCCTATGGGGAAAAACGCTGAGGCAGTTCAGGGATCACAGGTGTAAACAATACAGGGGATTAGTCTAAATTTGAGTTTTAGACAATGCAGGGGCCAGTTAATGCCTGTAGTGATACCTTTTAAAGATTACATATGGTAAACAGACACAGCAGGCAGACTTTGATGTGGAGGGCCACATGAGGGCGGGTCGCGGGCCATATTCCATATTCTCCCACTGTCTTCCTAAAGTTGCATGTTGAACAGGCAAAACTTCTGTATAAATTACATTGGAAGACCTTTCCATAATCCTAGAGCCTAGATCCCTAGGTTCTCCATCTACCATTAATTTTGTCTTTAGTACTAATATGTACCAAGACAGTTGGGTCATGCCCAGCCCCACCCAATAATTTGTCTACATGACCACATTCTGAACTCTGGCACCAGGAAGACAGCAAACTGGTTGTAGCGATCTGGATGATAGACTGGCCTATCCACTAGCCTCTCCAAATAACTGAATCCCCTATAACCACAATCTGTTAAAACCTAGTTCTGCTCTCTTCTCCCTCCGCTGTTAAGAGAGATCAGCTCCATCTAAGGGGCAAATTCACTAAGATGCGAAGTTGCGCCAGGCGCAACTTCGCCGCACTTCGCCAGGCGCAACTTCGCCGCACTTCGCCAGGCGTAGTTTCGCCAGGGCTCCGCAAATTCACTAAAATCCGAAGTTGCGCACAGGGGTAGCGTAAGGTTGCGAAGTTGCGCTAGCGTTGATTCGCTATATAAAGCGAAGTTACGCTAGCGAAGGCTAATTTGCATACGGCGCGAAATTCAAATTTCAATGGAGGAACACGTATCTGCACTACAAATGCCTAGAAAACCTTCAAATAAGCAAATAAAAATTTTATTTTGCCCTACACATGTGCCCACTGTCTAGGTAAGTTGCCATGAGTCAGGAAATGTAGGGGGGAGGAAGGGGAGCCCCAAAAAAATTTCGATCTTTTTCAGCCTATCAGCCATCATGTAGAAAACACGCCAGCGTTTTTTTGGGACTTAGAAAAAAAATTGACTTTTTTTTAAACAATCCCTATCTACTCTATTGCGCTTCGCCAGGTCTGAGGTGGCGAAGGAAGTCTAGCGTAAAAGGTAGCATTCAGTACACTGCGCAAGTTAGTGAATTTGCGTAGTTTCCTCGATAGCGAAAATTCGCCTGGCGTAAGGTTGCGAAGTAACACTAGCGAAATTACGCCAGCGTTCGTTAGTGAATTTGCGCAGTTACGAAAATGCCAAACGCTAGCGAATTAACGCTAGCGTTCGGCGCTTTGCGGCTTAGTGAATTTGCCCCTAAAACTGTCCAAAGTTCACACTCCCATCTTCTTCACACTCTCATCTTCTTCACACAATTTGGCAAATCTGTTGGGATGCACACACCACTGACAAAGAAAGTAAGTGCTAAATTCTTCGCAGTTACCACTTTTACCCCACCCAACTCTCTGTGCCCCCGCGTTGAATTGTTCATTGAAGCTTGTATTGAGGATTTGATATTACTCCATAAAAATAATAATGGAAAAAAGTGGACACACAATAATTTGTCCTGGAAAGAAAGTGATTTCTTACCTACTTACAGTTGGAGGGTGCCGATCCCTTCGTGACCGTGCACCGGGCAATCAATACGTAGTCCAGGGAGTGCGAGAGGAGCTTCTATTCGAATCCTCCTTTAAAGCAACATAACAATTTCTGTCATTTAGCTGTCTCATGCATTCTTGTATGTAACCTTTCCTGTCTAGGATAACTATGTTTCCCCCTTTGTCACTAGGCTTATTAATGATATCCTTATTATTTTACAATTCTTTAAGTCCTTGCCTGGAACTGAGTGCCAGTGATTTCTTACCAGCTTTAAAGGAGGATCCCACTAAAATATTCCAATCGGCCGTTTTCAAAATTTTACAAACAGCCAAAGAGTCAGGAATTATTAGTAAAGATGAGTGTGATTTCATGACAATTAAAAACCCAGTGATACCAACTTTTTACACTATCCCAAAGATACACAAAAACTATAAATTACCACCAGGATGACCAATAGTCTCAAGTATAGTCAGTTTAACAGAAACTCCCAGTGTAATAACTTACCCCGGTAGGGGTGTTGGGGGTCGGCGGGGATGCCTGCCGCACTCCAAGTGGGAACGCCCACAGGGTTCTTCGGCGCCTAGGGCGTGCGCCGTGTCTGGTTGCATCTTAAAGCCGCAGGCGCGCTGACGTCGCGAAATTCAAATATATTTAAAGGTACAGTTTTACTTTATGCATTGCCCATGATAGGATATTGTTTTCCTGGTGCTTCTGAGCCTTGTGCTATATTCTGAACCTGTTTGATTCCTGTTTTTGACCCCTGCCTGGCTATTTTGACTATTCTGACTTCTGGATTCTGACCCTTGCCTGATTACCGACTACCTCCTCTGATTAACCCTCTGATTGACTTCCTGGTTTGACCCTTGCCTGCCTGATAACGTTTATTCTCTGCCTGCCTCGACCCGGCCTGATCTGACTACTCTTTTGCCTAAACGCCTTGTACTATGATCTTCTGTCCAAAGACTTTGCTTTACTGTCGTGCCCCTCTGCCTATCCAGAACCCTCATCTTGCACCTCTCATTTAAGTCCAGGTGGCATCCAAGTAATCCGAGGGCTCCTCCCGAGGTCCAAAGGCGGTCACACTACTGGTGAAGCACGAGCCGAGACCAGGGTGCCTGGTGTTTGTTCTGGTGTTGGGTGTCGACCGTGACATTATCACGGGCCCTAATGGACGAAGAAGGTCGAGCTGCTGCTGCCACTGCTCCTTCCACCACTGAAGCGCTACTTACCACACTGTTACAGCGTCTGGAGGAACATGAGCAGAGGCAAGATTACCTGATGCAAGGTTTCCACAATTTGACCCGTCGACTGGATGCTTCTGTTCAGTCTACAGCTCCAGTAGTCACCACTCCTGTGGCCACTCCTGTGGGTTCTCCTGCTCTGTTGAGTAATGTATCCAAAACCCATGAACCCAAAATTGTGTTTCCTGATAAATTTAACGGGGACAGGTCAAAATTTTTCGTGTTCCAAGAGGCATGTAAATTATACCTCAGCTTTTTCCCCCACTCTTTCGCTACTGGCGAGGAAAAAGTGAGGTTCGTAATAACCCTATTACAGGGTGATCCCCAAATTTGGGCTCTCAGATTGCCCCTCTCAGATCCTGCCCGTTTTTCCCTTGATTCATTTTTTAAAACCATGGCTGTACTTTATTTAAGACCCGGATCGTGCATCTTCTGCCGACTCCGCGATTCGTAAATTGCGCCAGGGGAAACGGGATGCGGAGGTGTATTGCACCGAGTTCCGCCGGTGGGCAGTGGAGACTGGGTGGAACGACATGGCGCTTCGCAGCCAGTTCCGTATTGGGCTGTCTGATTCTGTCAAAGATAGCTTGGTAAATTACCCTTTATCTTCCAACCTGGATGATCTCATGTTACTTGCCATCCAGGTAGATAGGAGGCAGAGGGAAAGAAGGGGTGAAAGGGGTTCTTTTTTGCATTCTGGGTTTACCAATGTTAAGTATAACTTTTCTAATATGGTGTCCAATGTTAAGTCCCCTAACCCTTCCATGGTTCAACCTCAGGAGGAACCCATGCAATTGGGCATATCCCATCTAACCCCTGAGGAAAAAGCCCGTAGGCGTTCCCTTGGTCTTTGCATTTATTGCGGGGAAAAGGGTCATTTCCTGAATTTATGTCCTAAGAGGCCGGGAAACTTCCAAGCCTAAATGGAGAAGGGGAGCTCCATTTGGGTGCAGAAATTTCCTCTCCCCAGTCTACCTCTAGGATTTTGATACCTGTTAAACTCACCTGGCCTACGGGCTCTGTCAAGGTGTCCGCTTTTGTGGATTCAGGGGCGGAGGGGAATTTTCTGGATGCCACCTTTGCGGCAAGATTTGGTATTCCCTTAACCCCCCTAATTCCTCCTATGAGGATTTTGGCTGTTGATAAAAAACCCTTAGGGTCAGGCCTGGTAACTAAAAAATCTGTGTCCCTTTCCATGTGCTCTAATAATCATCACAGTGAGAGGTTAGCCCTTTTTATTATTGAGGGTGCGTCTTCTCCTCTTATTTTGGGGTTACCTTGGCTTCAGACCCATAATCCTCATATTGACTGGGTATCGGGGAAGATTCTTCAATGGGGTCTTCTTTAGAAGGTTTACCTGCAGCATATGCTGAATATGCTGATGTATTTTCTAAGAAAGCTGCAGAAACCCTACCTCCACACAGGCAATATGATTGCTCTATAGATCTAATTCCTGGGTCTACTCCCCCTCGGGGTAGAACAGAGGGGGAATGAGCAATGAGGGAGTATATAAAGGACAACCTTGAAAGAGGGTTCATTAGGCCTTCTAGTTCCCCTGCGGGGGCGGGTTTCTTCTTTGTTGGGAAGAAGGATGGTGGTCTACGCCCCTGTATAGATTATAGGGGTCTCAATAAGATCACCATAAAAAACCGCTATCCCCTCCCGTTAATTTCTGAATTGTTTGACCAGGTTAAGGGTGTAAAGATCTATTCAAAGCTAGATCTTAGGGGCGCCTATAATCTCATACGTATTAGGGAGGGGGATGAGTGGAAAACTGCATTTAACACCAGGGACGGCCACTATGAATATCTTGTAATGCCCTTTGGTCTCTGTAACGCACCCGCCGTGTTCCAAGAATTTGTCAACGACATCTTTCGGGACCTGCTGGGGATATTCGTAGTGGTCTATCTTGACGATATTTTAGTTTTCTCCTCTAACTTGGGTGAACATAGAAATCATGTTCATCAAGTCTTGTGCAGACTCAGGGAGAATAATCTTTATGCAAAACTGGAGAAATGTATCTTTGAGGTTACTTCTGTTCAGTTTCTGGGGTTTAATATTTCCAGCAAGGGTCTTGAAATGGATCCAGGCAAGGTGAGAGCTGTACTGGATTGGATCCAACCCCAATCATTACGTGCTACCCAAAGGTTCCTGGGGTTTGCAAATTACTATCGTCAGTTTATTAAAAATTTTTCCCTAATTGTGGCCCCCATTACTGATTTGACTAAGAAGGGTGCTGACCCCAGCATCTCGCCTCCTGAAGCGGTACAGGCTTTTGACTTCCTCAAGAAGGAATTCAGTTCTGCCCCCATTCTTCGACACCCCGACACTGCACTCCCTTTTATAGTAGAGGTAGATGCTTCTGAAGTTGGGGCAGGGGCAGTTCTTTCTCAAAGGCATCCAACAACCAACAAGGTGCATCCCTGCGCATTCTTCTCTAAGAAATTTTCCCCTGCTGAGATCAACTATGATATTGGGAATAGAGAATTGTTGGCTGTTAAATGGGCCTTTGAGGAATGGTGGCATCTACTGGAGGGAGCAAAACACATGATCACGGTTTATACTGATCATAAGAATCTTCTATACATTGAGTCGGCCAAGTGACTAAATCCTAGGCAGGCTAGATGGGCACTGTTTTTCACCAGGTTCAATTTTTCTTTAACGTTTAGGCCTGGTTCCAAGGATACTAAAGCGGATGCACTCTCTAGAAGCTTCAAATCCGATCCCTCTGAGTCTAGCGAGTGCATCCCCATCATCCCCAGGGAGGTAATTGTAGCAGCACTTGAATCTGACCTTTCCTCTTTATTGTCCCCTGTACAAGCATCTGCTCTGGTGGATACTCCCTCTGGGAGGCTGTTCGTTCCACATGAGTTAAGGGAACAAATGTTGAAGGATGTTCATGATTCTAAGATGGCAGGGCATCCTGGCATTTCTAAGACAGTGTCTCTGTTATCCCGTTATGTCTGGTGGTCTTCCTTCAAACAGGATGCAAAGGCCTTTGTTAAATCCTGTCCGATCTGCCAACGGTCAAAATCTTCTCATAATTCTTCCCAGGGTTTGTTAATGCCTTTACCAATTCCTGAGAAACCTTGGTCCCATCTTTCGATGGACTTCATTGTAGATTTGCCCCCTTCCCAAGGGGAAACTGTGATTTGGGTGGTGGTGGATAGGTTCAGTAAGATGGGCCATTTTATTCCCCTTCCACACCACCCCTTCTGCTAAAACCTTGGCTGATCTATTTATTACTCACATATTTAAGTTACATGGTTTTCCTGAGAATATTGTTTCAGACAGGGGGGTTCACTTTGTCTCGAAGTTTTGGCGTGCTTTCTGTTCTTTAGTAGGGATTGAGTTATCCTTTTCCACTGCATATCACCCCCAAACAAATGGTCAAACTGAAAGGGTAAACCAGTCCCTTGAACAATATCTTAGATGCTATGTGTCTGATAATCAATCTACATGGTCCGAACTGTTACCCTGGGCAGAATTCGCATACAATAATGCTACCCATTCCTCTTCAGGAGAGTCTCCCTTCTTTATTGTCAACGGGTTACATCCCAAATCATTTTCTTTTTCTGGCTCTAATTCCCCTGTACCCTCTGCCAATTCCTCTGTCGTTAAATTTTCTGCAGTTGGTCTCGGGTGCACAATTCTTTGACCTCCCTAGCTCAGAAAAGAGCTGCTGATAAATCCCGTAGAGAAGCACCCCAGTACAAGGTGGGGGACTTAGTATGGTTGTCTACAAAGAACATCAAGCTGAAGGTTCCCTCTCCCAAATTGGGTCCCAGATTCATTGGTCCTTACCCCATCATTGCTATAATCAATCCATCCTCTGTACGTCTTCAATTATCCGCTAATTTTAAAATTTCCTAAAACTCCTTCCATGTTTCTCTCTTAAAACCTGCTACTAATGTTCGTCACTTGTCTGTTCCTCCCCCAGTGTTGGTTGAAGGTCAGCCTGAATATGAGATCCAAGAGTTCCTCGACTCCCGCCTTGTGCGAGGTAAGCTACAATACCTTACTAGGTGGAAGGGCTTTGGTTCTGAGGAGAACTCTTGGGTCTCAGTTGAAGACATTAAGGCTGACCGCCTCAGGAAACTATTCCACACCAAATTTCCTGGTAAACCTGGGGGTCCAGTGGCCCCCCCTAGAGAGGGGGGTAATGTAATAACTTACCCCGGTAGGGTTGTTGGGGGTCGGCGGGGACGCCCGCCGCACTCCAAGCGGGGACGCCCGCAGGGTTCTTCGGCGCCTAGGGCGCGCACCGCGTCTGGTTGCGTCTTAAAGGCGCAGATGCGCTGACGTATGACGTCAGCACGCAAAGGCGCGAAATTCAAATATATTTAAAGGTACAGTTTTACTTTATGCATTGCCCGTGATAGGATATTGTTTTCCTGGTGCTTCTGAGCCTTGTGCTATATTCTGAACCTGTTTGATTCCTGTTTTTGACCCCTGCCTGGCTATTTTGACTATTCTGACTTCTGGATTCTGACCTTTGCCTGATTACCGACTACCTCCTCTGATTAACCCTCTGATTGACTTCCTGGTTTGACCCTTGCCTGCCTGATAACGTTTATTCTCTGCCTGCCTCGACCTGGCCTGATCTGACTACTCTTTTGCCTAAACGCCTTGTACTACGATCTTCTGTCCAAAGACTTTGCTTTACTGTCGTGCCCCTCTGCCTATCCAGAACCCTCATCTTGCACCTCTCATTTAAGTCCAGGTGGCATCCAAGTAAGCCGAGGGCTCCTCCCGAGGCCCAAAGGCGGTCACACTACTGGTGAAGCACGAGCCGAGACCAGGGTGCCTGGTGTTTGTTCTGGTGTTGGGTGACGACCGTGACACCTAGCATCTATTTAGACGACATATTAAAACCAATAGTTAATAGTCCGTCCATCGTCCATACAAGATACACTGGATGCTATCCGCCGCTTGGATGGAATCACACTGGAAGAGAACCAATATTTGGCATGCCTAGATGTAGAATCATTATAGACCAGCATTCTACATGAGATAGGTCTTGAATCAGTGAAATAAACACTTGAACAGAGAGGTCAACAATACTTGGGACACAATAAATTCATAATAGAATTATTGGAGTTCATTCTGACACATAACTATTTCACATTTGATAATAAATATTACCATCAGATAAGAGGCACAGCTATGGAAATCCCCTGTGCACCTACTTATGCCAATATTTTCCTGGGATGGTGGGAACGGAATTTTGTATTTGGGGAATGCTTAGCCGTATACACAAAATTAATTTCATTGTGGCTATGCTACATTGATGATATAGTCCTAATTTGGTCAGGGACTAGTGAGCAATTTTTTGAATTTGTAGAGACATTACATATCAATGACATTAACCTAAAGGTGACTGCACAATTGGACAGACATACAGTTAACTTTTTGTATATCCGGGTTTTTCGGGATAAGCATGGTAATTTATCCACATCCCTTTATAGGAAAGAAACTGTCACCAATAATTTGTTGCATACCAGTAGCCAACATCCTATAAACACGATTAAAGGCATTCCAGTAGGACAATACCTCAGAATTAGAAGAATCTGTAGTACCAAGGGTACTTTAATAAAAGTTATATTTTAAAGGAAAATACGTTTGGTCAGGGTGGAATTTTGGGAATAATCAGCCACCTGAACTCAAGCCTGGATTTCTCGGGGGGGGGGGGTTCACACTCCCTCACAAATGGCGCTATTGAATGCGGACGTACAGGTCCCCATAATGCGGCTGGGCGGCATGCCGCCCCTAATATTTTGCCGCCCTAGGCCCGGGCCTATGTGGCCTCGCCACAAATCCGGGCCTGTCTGAACTGGGTTGCTGGGAGAGCAGAAGTTAGCACTCAAAGATTCATGCATGCTACTTTGTATCTCCAGTCGTTTTGGTTGATCAGTTATCGCTTTTGCCTGCCAGCTGTAAGCAAGACGTGCTTGGCAGGCAAAGTTTTTAAGGTAAACACAAGCAATGCAGAATATAAAATATATCAAATAAATCACTTTAGTATCCCAAAGGACATAGTGCAGAATAATGAAAACATTACATTGATCATATCATAAATATTTCAAATCATAAATCTTTATAAAATGTTATACCATTACAAATGTTCATCCTAAAAATGTATTAAATTTTATTTTAACTATTATGGTTTTGTCCAGGCCCACATTGTCTAACTATTTCTAAAACATCAAATAAATGTAGGACTATATGTATTTGTCATAATATTTCTCAAGAACTTGTACTTCTCAATAGCATTTCAATTCATTGACAGTGCCACTACTTTTGTTCTACTGAAACAAATGTAGACTCTAGAAAATTTACTTTTGTCTTGGTAGAAACTCCATAATTAAAAATTTGAGTATTAAAGAAAATAATTCTAAATATGTTTTCAACATATATTCATTAAACACAAATTCTCAAGGTAGCTCTAAATAAAATAGCAATGGAAATCAGTTTCTCTCTTTGTATTTCCTACACTTGTAGTTCTGACAAGGGATGAGCTAACTTTTTCAGCTGGTACAGATTTGCAGCCATGGTCATTTTCCCATACATTTACATTAGAATTTTGCCACATGGTTTGTTTTGCCAGATAAAAACCCAGCCTACGTCAAAACTGACTTGCTTGCATCGAGATTGATTCACCTGCCACAGCCATGTATCAATATTAGCACCTCTAACATGATTGCAAGATTGCCATCTGCCAAGTGTCAGTTTAATCCTGGTGCGCCATCCAGACCAAACAACAAAAACACCTTAAAGGGTACCTGCTGGGCAAAAATATTATCCCCAACCAAAGATGTGGGCTGATCGAGCCAGCACTCCATTTGGGGGTGACAGTAGTATTTTTTTTTTTTTTTAAAAAAACCCACACCAGCACTAGGCCACCCGCACTAGGAGGGAGCTCCTGGTATGAGAGCACAAGCATGTGCAATAGGAGCAAATGCCACAACTTGTTTATTATGCACATGTGTATGATGTCAGAAGCGCATTATGCACATGCGATATGTGCAACATGGCTGCTTATCCTAGCGCTGGCAATATTTAAAAAAAATAATTCTGTTAAACCCAACCAGAGTGCGGTTGTCCAACAGGTGCCCTTAACCACAATGTCATTTTACCTTTCAGTGAAATGATGCAAATTTTTCCGCAATTTAGCAAATTTTTCGTCAGAACAAAATGGGCAAGTTTAACTCATTGCTAGTTCTGACTGTTGAAATGATGTAGCAAAAGCCAGCTGATTAACAGGCATGTGAAAAAACTTGTATGGCACTGTCAAAAAAAAAAAAATACAGGTATGGGACCTATTATCCAGAATGTTTGGGACCAGGAGCTTTCTAAATAAGGGGGTCTGTATAAAATGTAAATAACCATACCTTAAGTCTACAAAAAATAATTTAAATATTAAAGAAACTCAATAGGATTCACCAATATGGATTCATGATATCTTAGTTGTAATTAAAGGGATACTATCATGATTTTTATGCCGTAGTTTTTATTTCTAAATTACACTGTTTAAAATGAAAATATTTCACTCTGCAATATAAAATGTCATTCCTGAACCAGCAACTGTATCTTTTTTTAGTTGTAATATTGGTGTGTAGGCAACCATTTCAGGTCATTTTACCTGGTCATGTGCCTAGAAAGAGCCAGCGTTTTAGGATGGAACTGCTTTCTGGCAGGCTGTTGTTTCTCCTACTCAATTAAACTGAATGTGTCGCAGTGGGACCTAGATTTTACTGTTGAGTGCTGTTCTTAGATCTACCAGGCAGCTGTTATGTTGTATCATGGAGCTGTTATCTGGTTACCTTTCCATTGTTTTGTTGTTAGGCTGCTGGGGGAGGAAGGGAGGGGGTGATATCACTCCAACTTGCAGTACAGCAATAAAGAGTGACTGAAGTTTATCAAAGCATAAGTCACATGATTAGGAGCAGCTGGGAAACTGACAATATATCTAGCCCCATGTCAGATTTCAAATTTAAATATAAAAAATATGTTTGATCTTTTGAGAAACAGATTTGAGTGCAGAATTCTACTGGAGTGGCACTATTAACTGATGCGTTTTGAAAAAAACATGTTTTTCCATGACAGTATCCCTTTAAGTACTAGGTACTGTTTTATTATTACAGTATAAAGAAAAATAAAATCAATATTAAAATTTGTAATAATTTGTTTAAAATATTTTATTTGATTTTCATATTAAACAAATGAAATCAAAATGACAACAAATGTTATGCAGATGAAGAAAATATGTTGCAAAGGAGACAATGGCATGATAGTATCAAAACTATATCATTCATGAAAAATAACAAAAAACGAACTAAAAATTAACTAAGCCAGTGGATGCACAAGTAATAAAAGAAAGAAAAAGCCCATTTATCATCTGGAGTGTCAGATAGGTCATCTAACTATTGAAGAAAGCGCATTATTTGATCGCCAGTATTGGAGTTACAGATTTCAAAATAAGGAGACCAAACCAGCCTAAAAGAATCTTTGGAAATACTTCCTTTAGTTTAGTTTTAGTTATTAAGGCTTCTTGCCAACTAAGCTGATTCATATAAGAGATGATGTCCGATAATGAGGGGGGTTCCTTTTGTAACCAGAAATTAAATAAAGCTTTCCTAGAAGCAGCTAGAAAAAAGGAAGTCAATAATTTACTCTCATGGGAGATAATATTTGACTTAGGATTTGCAGAAAGCATATTAATATCTATATGCAGTAAAGCAATACACGGAGATAGTTTAATTTTTATCTTCAGTCTAGAATTCAAAAAATTAGTAACTTCCCTCCAAAAAAAGGTTAATTTTTGGACAGGACCATAAATAATGAAAAATTGACACATTAGTCTTGTCACATTTAGGACAAAATGATATAGGACTATTAGAGGTACTTTTAGCAAACATTTTCCCATATCCTAAATGAATAAGCTTAAAGTGTTGTATTCTCCAACTCTCTGCCAAAATTAATTTATTATAAGTATTAATAGATTTCACCAAATCTGAGGGAGACACTTGACATTGTAAAAACTCAGTCCATTTAATGGACGATTTAGATAATGGATGTGAGTCTGTACCATAAATATTCCAACATTTTTTAGATAAAGAGTTAATTGAAATCAAACAGGGGAGTTCCAAAAATTCTGCCAAATCATCTGCTAGCTTGTGGTCAGCTAAAATCAAATTGTTTTTATCATGCAGTAGAGAAAGACCGCATTGACAAGCTAAGTAATAATATCTATCAGATTCATTAAGCTTGTACTCGTTTTTGAGTTTTGACCAAGACAATAAAGTTTTCTTATGTGGATCAAATAAGTCTTTAACTAAGACTAGTAAATTTCTCTTAGCAGAAAATAGAAAGGAATCAGACTTTTGATAATCTGAGGGTTTAAGTAAGAGCTTTGCTGGCATGTATAACTATACCCATGTTGAGAGAATAAATGTTTCCACACAAAAATAGAATCACGATAAAGAGGTTTCCTTTTAAAGTCACAAGGAACATTTCCCCATTTGCTATGTAAAACAGATAAAATATCAAAGAAGGGGTCTTGAAAGATCTCTATGTCAGGGTTTGTAAATTTATTGCCTTGAGAGATCCACTCAATACAGTATCTATCTCCTAGTTTAACTGGAGCTCTTGTAATAATTTGGAGATGGCCTTCCCGTAATTCAGAGCTTTCTGGATAAAGAGTTTCTGGATAAGAATTTCCATGACTGTACTGGGTATCGGAAAGTTTACTGCTCTAACAATGTTTCCAAAAATTAGATTCAGCAGTCAAGAAATAGGCAGACTGGGTCTTAACTTGGGTCTCTTCCTACTTGTCTGCTATCTCTACTTGGATGTCCCTGTGCTACCTTAAATTAAATATCTCTATGACAGAAATAGTTATTTTTATAACATCCTAGAAATGTCTATCACAGTTATCATATCAACTCCATCCCCCCAGGCCCTGTGCCTTGGGGCTATCCTCTGAATCAGTGCCGAGCCAAGCCCTTGGCAACCCACCACCCAGCCTGCTATCCCCTGTGTGCAAGCCCGAACGTGCGCATGCACCTGACCGTGACTATGCGCAATAGCAGAAGGGGGGGGAGGTTATCATATCAACTCCATCCCCCCAGGCCCTGTGCCTTGGGGCTATCCTCTGAATCAGTGCCGAGCCAAGCCCTTGGCAACCCACCACCCAGCCTGCTATCCCCTGTGTGCAAGCCCGAACGTGCGCATGCACCTGACCGTGACTATGCGCAATAGCAGAAGGGGGGGGAGGTTGAAGGAGGTGAGAGCTACAGGCAGCGAACAAGGACTAGGAGTAGGCAGAAGACACTTAATAGGTACCTGCCAAGTGCCCCCTTATCGTTGCGCCCTTGGCAGGTGCCTCTTCTGCCTACCCTGAGTTCCGACCCTGCTCTGAATGACATGTAAGGATGGTATGGGGATGGTGGGGCAATGCCTAACTGACATGTGCCTAACCCCCCACCTGTCCCTCTTCGATTGAGCACTGCCTAACACAGGCAGCAATCAATTTATTATGCATGGCTCAGGTCTCTTTACTAGGCATATTGCTGCATTTCTCACTTTGCACACTGTAAGGTGCATTGTAAATGACCCATTGTAGCTGTCAATGGCCTACGTACTTTACCTGAGGAGTAGTTAAAGTGAAAATGACGTATAGTTACAAGGTCAATATAGGAACAAAGGCATATCTGTTAATTTTGCATGGGTTCTGTGAGGAATACTGTGAACAAGCATGCAGGACAGAGGGAATATTTGTGATGTGCTAAAATGGCTGGTTAAGGTATAAGATGTAAAACATTATTTACTTAAATATGTAATAAAACTGATATGTTACAATAGTTCCTCTTTTGGACAGTTTTTAACAGTTTTCATATCAGCAATTGTTTAAAGGGGTTGTTCATATTTAAAGGAGAAGGAAGTTAATTTTATACTTGGGGGTGCCAAAAGTTAGGCACCCCCAAGTGATTGTATTTACTTAACTGATACTCCGGGCTAGTGCTACTATGAGCAGAAAGCTTCACGGACCCGGGGTTCTTCCAGCGAGTACTATGGAGTGATCATCTTCCTGCTTCTTCCTTCAGCTCGTGGTTGCACATGCTCAGCAGAGTGAAAAGCTAACTTTAATGAGAAAGCCGGCTATTTCATTCTACTGGGCGTGAGTCTGCCCCGGGAAGCAGGGAGAGGACTGCTCCGTGGAACCTTGGGTCTGTGCAGTTTTCTACAATCACTTGGGGGTGCCTAACTTTTGGCACTCCCAAGTATAAAATAACTTTCCTTCTCCTTTAAATTAACTTTTAATATAATGTAGAGCAGGGCTGCCCAGAACGTAGATCATGGTCTACCAGTAGATCCTGGTAATATTTATGGTAGACCGAGACCTGCCTGACCCACATACCCACCTTCAGTAGTTGAAACAGCTCTTGGTAGCCGTGATGTCACAAGTCTCACGAGATGAGACTTCGGAAAATTATGCGAAAGAAGCCTTGCTGTGGCCTAGCAGCCGCCATTTTGGTTTGTCCTGGAGTCGTGGAGAGAGCAGCAGTACTGGGCGGTGAGAGGAAAGACTCTTGGCTAAGGACAGTGATAAAGGTGTTGGCTAATGGCAGGTTGGAGAGAACTGACTGATTAGTGAAACTGGTAGCTCACTGCGGGCAGCATAGACACTGACTTTGTGGTTAGTGGGTCGTGTTGAAGAAGTTGGAAGAGCACTGACCAGAGGCTATATGCAACTATTCATGCAGCTTAACAGTGATCTGTTAGGAAGGTGTCCATGAGAGACTTGCCCATTAGACTTGTTGCACAAGTGACATAATATATGGCAGGGTCATCTAGTGGTTCTCTGGGGATTTTATGGGGTGAATCTGAATAGCATGCATGTTTGGATGATTATATGGGGTTGTGACAGCTGATATATATGTTGTGATTTGAGTGCATGAGGGAAACATAACTGTTAATAGGATGTCACTATATCTGCTTTTAAATATAAGCTCTTATATCTTCTGTGTTTATTGCCACTGTGAACCAGATTGTAGGTATGCATTGAATAACTGGAAGTTTTTTGGCAAAATTTAGTCTCTGCAAAACAGAGAACTTGTGTATCAGTTACAGGGCAAATCATAAGAAACTTGCTACTGTGCTTTTGTAATAAAAACAGCATTGCCTCTGTTTGAACAAATTTGTGTTTTGGTATTTTTTTTTCCACTGGCTGGATTACAATTTAGATAGGAACTATAATTACAGTTCTCATATATGCTAATTTTCTTGCTATTATTTCCTATTCATCTCTTTTCCACTAGACTTGGTAAAGAGGGAATGGTAGATAAAAGCATTGGCAACTAATATTAGTTTAATTATTAACAAACTATTTTATCAAGGTAAATCTATTCTTGATAGTATCATAACAATTTTATGGGCTTCTGATACTTTTTCTTGTGGTAGATCTCCTGACAGAGGCCAGGTGCCGAGAGTAGATCCCAGGTTAACAAAGTCTGTGCACCCCTGATGTACAGAGTGATATTTGCAGACAAATTGCAACTAGTTTTCACTTTTATTATTTGTGTTTTTTTAGTTATTTACGTTTTCATTCCGCAGCTCTCCAGTTTGCGATTTCAGAAATCCAGTTTCTAGGGTCCAAATTACCTTAGCAACCATGCATTGATTTGAATAAGAGACTGGAATATGAATAGGAGATGGCCTAAATAGAGTAATCAAAAATAGCAATGACAATATATTTGTAGCTTTACAGAGCATTTGTTTTTAAGATTGGGGCAGTGACCCTCATTTGAAAGCTGGAAAGAGTCAGATGAAGAAGGCAACTAATTAAAAAACTATGGGGAAAAATATAACAAAGAGCAATTGAAAATTTACTTAGAATTGGCATTCTATAATAAACTAGAAGCTAACTTAAAGGTGAACCACCCCTTTATAATTACAGCTTCATGCCATGTTCCATTTGATTACCTGGTTCTATTGATATATCCATTTTTAATTCATTCCCAGGAAGCACAACATTAATAGTATTACAGCAACCAATGACAGAGTATCTTAATGGGAACTGTTGTGACAATTAAAATTGAATGTTTGCTTCATCATACTGAAATAAAATAATCATTTAGAGAATCTAATAATCATTTAGAGAATCAGGTTACTCTTCATTATTTTCCTCTCAGCATGTCTCTGTTCATTCACTATTCATGCAGGAGGTGGGAGTCTGATTTTGACTTATAATTAGGTGTAATACAGGGGGGTGCTAGCCTAGAATATGTATCAGAGCTCACTCATAAAATCAACAGAAAACCTGTCTCTCTACATACACAATTTGTGACAAGTCAGTTTTTGAAAAGATTTTGTTTGTACTGGATTCCTTACTATTGTTATTTTAGTTAGCTCTTGTAAACCTGCTATGAAAGGGAGCCCCCCCCCCATAAAATATATTAGATCTAATCAAAATCAGATTCCCGACTATTACATGAAGGGGGGAGAGGGGGATAGTAAGATTTTAGCTTGGTTATTTCAGAAACTGTGATTATAATTGGGTAGTTTCTTATTTCAGTATGATAAATCTTCTATAAATTTTTTATTTTTACAATAGTTCTAGTTTAATTTGATTTTCAGATCACGTAAAGGGTATAATTGTTGCTATAGTAACCATCTATTCCTGTTGACATAGGCAGTCACATCACATTGGCTGATGGGGGAGTTAGCAAGATAACAGTGATAGGGAAAGAAAAAATTGGGTCCACAGCCCTTAGTCTTCTGCCTTCTCAATCTACATGGTATCCCTATGGTTTAGTCAGCAATAAGTGAATTAGAAGTTTATCTGGGATATTTGCAATATACCGACTCTATTGTGCTTAATATGGAAAGCAACTTAGTAGATAGGAGATTCAAGCTATAGCACTTATGAAGGAGAAGTGCAGCTGATTTTTGTGAGTGAATGTGAACTCTTGCATTTCTTTACCAAAATCAGCCGTGTGTGCCTGCACCCAGGCCGACACAATTGTTCCGGGTGCAGGCAGGACTGGATACTAATTTCAGCGTAGGGGCTGATTCTCAGCAAGCCAATTTTCAACGCAGTCTGGTATTTTCAACGCAGAAGTCAACCCCCAGAATACCCTTTTTTCGCCTTGCAGTAAGTCTCACGTCATGTCTAAATCAGAAGCAGCTAGTTTCCTTTTCTGTTTTGAGCTCTTCTCTCTTTGACTGTGAAGACAGTCAGTGAAGTGCTTGCTGCACATGCTTGATTGACTTTCATTGGAGTAGTAGGCACAAGCATATGTAGTAGCACCTCTTTGACCATCTTTACAGTTAAAGGGGTAAATTTAGTACAATGCAAAGTGGCTAAAACTGGCGAAAATTTGCCAGCGTGGCGTCATTTCGCCGAGCGCAACTTCGCACCCTAACGCTGGCGAAGTTGCACTCTGGCGAAGGGGGCAGAAACTATGCAAATTTACTAAGAATTTGTTTTTTGTGAACGTTACCTCCTTCGCCAGAGTTTACTTTGCCAGGTCAGAGCAGGCGAAGTTCAATAGAGTAGATAGGAGTTTGTAAAAAAAAGTTGACAAATTTTCTAAGACCCAAAACTGTTGAAAGTCCCAAAAATAACGCTGGCACTTTTTGGGTGATAGGCCGAAAAACAGTGAATTTTTTTTTTAGTGTACCCACCTTCCCCCCAAAATTTGTTAACATATTGCACTTTACATATACTGTGAGCACATGTGTAGGGCATTAGAACACCTATATAAACTTTTATTAAGTTTCCCTGGGCTTGTGTAGTGTTGCAGCATACATGTCCATTCAAATTTAAATTTGGCGCCGTATGCAAATTAGCCTTCGCTAGCGCAATTTTGCTTAGCCTGGCAAATTAACGCTAGCACAACTTCGCTACCTTTCTCCTCCTGAGAGCAACTTTGGATTTTATTAAATTAGTGGCGGCCTGGTGAAAATTCGCCAGGCAAAGTGCGGCGAAGGCTAAGCTAGCGCAACTCCGCGGGTTAGTTAATTTGTCCGAAAGAGGGATAGAGATCTCAGTAAAGGGGGGGGGGGCTTCATGCCAGGATCTAACTGAAATGAGCCGCAGTTAACCTGCTTGTGATTTCGAAATGGCATGATACTCACTGCAGGGAGAATGATATGTTATTCTGAGGGAGGTTAGCTATTTTTTATTAAATGAGTTTACTTATTTTTTAATAATTTACACAGGAATTCTTGTCATTAAAGTGAACAACAGGTGCAAATATTATACTAGGTTTAGACTATAAATTTGCAGTACGTGCTTGAGTATTATTTATCAGATTCTAACTAAGAACTTGCACTTTATAGTTACGTCACATTGTAACTTTAAGGGTTCTGACACAGGGCCCTTCATTGCCTGGTGAAAAATCTTCTCTCCCATAAGCGATAAAAAGTCCTTCACTTTTGTTTAAATTACCTTTATTTACAGGCTCTCTCTGGTAATAAAATCAGTATATATGGAGTGCAGGGGTGACATCCTGGGACCAGCGGCCATGGGAGCAGAAAGAACATTAACACAAAATGGGGCACACAAGAGAAAATTAAAAATATATGAATTTTTGTCAAGGGTACATCTGAGTCTGCTGCCGCACTGATCGGGGGGGCACTCTACTGTAGAGAGAGCAACCTGCCCAAAAAAAGAAAATCCTAGCTCACCTTTATATTGGATACTGCAAGAATGGAACATCTCTATCAGCATATCGGCCTTTAAAGAAATTATAAATATCCCTTAGGAAGGCTGTTTATAAATAGGTATCTGAGAGGTATAACTATGGGAACCTTTCTATTGGTCACACAAGGTCAGACTGTGCCAATAAACATGGATTTATAGTACATGGATATTAGATGGGATCAGCAGGTCTCCATTCAGACCACATGTTATGTGTATGGGCAGCTTTAGGCTAATGTCACGTCAAACACTTTCTCCTGTGGTGGAAAAAGTAGAAACACTGCCAATTGCCAATCCGAATCTTGTAACAGTGATGCTTCTTATTTGGTAACCTATTTACTTCTAACAGGAAGAAATAGGGTGTGTCAAGGATTAGGTAGGGGGCGCTGTAGAGTCTGAAGGGAAAGGGCGAGTCCTTGAGGCAGGGGCTGTATTTGCCAAGGGGAAACTTGAAGGGAAGCAGGAACAGGTAGATGAGGGCGAAGAGTCAGACTGGAACAGGACGTATAGGACGACGACTCAACAGGAAAGGACTGGACCTGGCAGGAGTGGAACGGCTTGGATGGGACAGGACGGTGCGGGCGTAGATCAAACTGGGGGATAGAGTGCAGAGGGAGACAGGAGCGGATAGCAAGACAGGACTGGAGCAAGATAGCAAGAGAGGACTGGAGCAAGAGAGGGAGACTGGAGCAAGATAGCAAGAGAGGGAGACTGGAGCAAGATAGGGAGACTGGAGCAAGATAGCAAGAGAGGGAGACTGGAGCAAGATAGCAAGAGAGGGAGACTGGAGCAGGATAGCAAGAGAGGGAGACTGGAGCAGGATAGCAAGAGAGGGAGACTGGAGCAGGATAGCAAGAGAGGGAGACTGGAGCAGGATAGCAAGAGAGGGAGACTGGAGCAGGATAGCAAGAGAGGGAGACTGGAGCAGGATAGCAAGAGAGGGAGACTGGAGCAGGATAGCAAGAGAGGGAGACTGGAGCAGGATAGCAAAGAGAGGGAGACTGGAGCAGGATAGCAAGAGAGGGAGACTGGAGCAGGATAGCAAGAGAGGGAGACTGGAGCAGGATAGCAAGAGAGGGAGACTGGAGCAGGATAGCAAGAGAGGGAGACTGGAGCAGGATAGCAAGAGAGGGAGACTGGAGCAGGATAGCAAGAGAGGGAGACTGGAGCAGGATAGCAAGAGAGGGAGACTGGAGCAGGATAGCAAGAGAGGGAGACTGGAGCAGGATAGCTAGAGAGCTGGATAGCAAGAGAGGAGTACAAGGTAGGGTTGGAACAAGGTCGAGGCTAGAAAGGTACAAGATAGGAAAGGTAAGCAGGACAAGACAAGGCAGACTAACAAGGGAGAAGGGGCAAGAGCTAGAAACCTAGTTAGGGGCGATGCCGCAGTACTAGAAAACCATGCAATGCTCTGGCAAGGAGTGGTCTGAGAGCTGCCCTTAAATAGGGAAGAGGCAGCCCTGATTGTTAGATTAAGATAGGCAGCAGCTGAGCTGGGGCTGGAGAGGCCAATCAGGCGGCAGCTGGGCTGGGACTGCAGAGGCCAGGTTACACACAGTGAGCAACCCTACAGGCTGCTCACCTGGCCAAATGGTTAGGGTATCGAGCCAGAAACCCAAAGGTCCCAGGCTCGACTCCCAGCAATACCTGACAGGGTGCATCTTGTGCAGCTGCTTCCCTCACCCCACCCCACCACCCAGACTGGCTGTGGGATTGGGATTGTTTTCAGGATTGGGATTGGGATGAGGGTGTGGAATTGACCTCCCTAACACTAAGATAACACTGTCCCTATTCTTAGTCAGTACAGGATGGCACAGTCACACACCCAGATTAACTGGCAGTCAATCCACGGTAGCACAAGGACCACCAGATTGACCTTTTGATACATGGCAACACATTGGCTACAGGAGCATAACAGCACACTATCCATACTTTTTTAAATTAATAAATGGAAAAAACAATAAACATGATATGTTTATTGTTGCAAGAACATACCCATAAGACAGTTATATCAAGAGATAAATCAATAATTAAAATATTTTTGGTCATGTGTGAAAAAAGATGTGGATGCAAACAAGGCGCAACACTATTTAAAGTTAGCAGTAAAAAACATTGCCAGCGGGTCCCTTCACTTTGCTCCAGGATGACCCTAGAGCAAGCAAGAGGGCAATGAAGTCAGGCCCGGACTGGCAATCTGTGGGTTCTGGCAAATGCCAGAGGGGCTGCTGTATGGTTCCATAGAAAGTTACCATATAGTGGGCTGGTAGGGGGATGCTTGGGCTGGTAAATAGGTTATTTGGGCCTCTGTGTACTTGGAATGGCAGGGCCTATTTTAACTCCCAGTCCAGGCCTGAATGAAGTGACCTGTGTGCCAAGCAAGTGAAGCAGGCACACAGGTCACCCCCACTGATGCCACCCCTCTCCGCCCCTGTATGTTTGCTAATGCTATAAAAATGTTTGTTTGCACCTTTGTCCACACCGCATCAAGTTCAAATGACCACCACAAGAACATAAAGTACTATAGAAAACGTAAAAGGACACACTCTGCATCTAAACACATTCTTAGTCAACATAAATATACTTACGTTCTTAATTTTTTTCTAGAGATAAAGAATTGTTAGTATTGGGAAGTGAAAAGTGTGCGTGACTCCTATCAATTTGATGCCATGCCCCTAACTCTGTCCCTATACTAGTCCCTAACTCTAAGCCAGTCATTGCGGATGGCTGGCTTCACCACCCAGACTGGCTGTGGGATTGGGATTGTTTTCAGGATTGGGGTTTGGATGGGGGTGTGGGATTGACCTCCTTAACACTAAGCTAACACTGTCCCTATTCTTAGTCAGTACAGGATGGGACAGTCACATACCCAAACTAACTCGCAGTCAATACACGGTAGCACAAGTACAACCAGATTGACCTCCCGATACATGGCATCACATTGACTACAGGAGCATATCAGCACACTCTCCATACTTTTTTAAATACTTAAACTGCGAAAAAACAATAAGAAAACCTGATATGCAATAACCTTTTTTGCAAAAACATACTCATAAGACAGTTATATCTAGAGATAAATTAAAGACAATAATTAAAATTAGCAATATATTTGGTCATGTGTGAAAAAAGATGTGGATGCAAACAAGGCGCAACACTATTTAAAGTTAGCAGTAAAAAACATTGCCAGCGGGTCCCTTCACTTTGCTCCAGGATGACCCTAGAGCAAGCAAGAGGGCAATAGAGAGACCTGTGTGCCAAGCAAGTGAAGCAGGCACACAGGTCACCCCCACTGATGCCACCCCTCTCCGCCCCTGTATGTTTGATAATGCTATAAAAATGTTTGTTTGCACCTTTGTCCACACCGTATCAAGTTCAAATGACCACAACAAGAACATAAAGAACTATAGAAAACGTAAAAGGACACACTCTGCATCTAAACACATTCTTAGTCATCATAAATTTACTTACGTTCTTAATTTTTTTCTAGAGATAAAGAATTGTTAGTATTGGGAAGTGAAAAGTGTGCGTGACTCCTATCAATTTGATGCCATGCCCCTAACTCTGTCCCTATACTAGTCCCTAACTCTAAGCCAGTCATTGCGGATGCCTGGCTTCACCACCCAGACTGGCTGTGAGATTGGGATTGTTTTCAGGATTGGGGTTTGGATGGGGGTGTGGGATTGACCTCCCTAACACTAAGCTAACACTGTCCCTATTCTTAGTCAGTACAGGATGGCAAGTCACACACCCAAACTAACTGCCAGTCAATACACGGTAGCACAAGTACAACCAGATTGACCTCCCGATACATGGCATCACATTGGCTACAGGAGCATATCAGCACACTCTCCATACTTTTTTAAATACTTAAACTGCGAAAAACAATAAGAAAACCTGATATTCAATAACCTTTTTTACAAACACATACCCATAAGACAGTTATATCTAGAGATAAATTAAAGACAATAATTAAAATTAGCAATATATTTGGTCATGTGTGAAAAAAGATGTGGATGCAAACAAGGCGCAACACTATTTAAAGTTAGCAGTAAAAAACATTGCCAGCGGGCCCCTTCACTTTGCTCCAGGATGACCCTAGAGCAAGCAAGAGGACAATGGAGTGACCTGTGTGCCAAGCAAGTGAAGTAGGCACACAGGTCATCCCCACTGACGCCACCCCTCTCCGCCCCTGTATGTTTGATAATGCTATAAAAATGTTTGTTTGCACCTTTGTCCACACCGCATCAAGTTCAAATGACCACCACAAGAACATAAAGTACTATAGAAAACATAAAAGGACACACTCTGCATCTAAACACATTCTTAGTCAACATAAATATACTTACGTTCTTAATTTTTTTCTAGAGATAAAGAATTGTTAGTATTGGGAAGTGAAAAGTGTGCGTGACTCCTATCAATTTGATGCCATGCCCCTAACTCTGTCCCTATACTAGTCCCTAACTCTAAGACAGTGATTGCGGATGCCTGGCTTCACCACCCAGACTGGCTGTGGGATTGGGATTGTTTTCAGGATTGGGGTTTGGATGGGGGTGTGGGATTGACCTCCCTAACACTAAGCTAACACTGTCCCTATTCTTAGTCAGTACAGGATGGCAAGTCACACACCCAAACTAACTGGCAGTCAATACACGGTAGCACAAGTACAACCAGATTGACCTCCCGATACATGGCATCACATTGGCTACAGGAGCATATCAGCACACTCTCCATACTTTTTTAAATACTTAAACTGCGAAAAACAATAAGAAAACCTGATATGCAATAACCTTTTTTGCAAAAACATACCCATAAGACAGTTATATCTAGAGATAAATTAAAGACAATAATTAAAATTAGCAATATATTTGGTCATGTGTGAAAAAGATGTGGATGCAAACAAGGCGCAACGCTATTTAAAGTTAGCAGTAAAAAACATTGCCAGCGGGTCCCTTCACTTTGCTCCAGGATGACCCTAGAGCAAGCAAGAGGGCAATGGAGTGACCTGTGTGCCAAGCAAGTTAAGCAGGCACACAGGTCACCCCCGCTGACGCCACCCCTCTCCGCCCCTGTATGTTTGATAATGCTATAAAAATGTTTGTTTGCACCTTTGTCCACACCACATCAAGTTCAAATGACCACCACAAGAACATAAAGAACTATAGAAAACATAAAAGGACACACTCTGCATCTAAACACATTCTTAGTCAACATAAATATACTTACGTTCTTAATTTTTTTCTAGAGATAAAGAATTGTTAGTATTGGGAAGTGAAAAGTGTGCGTGACTCCTATCAATTTGATGCCATGCCCCTAACTCTGTCCCTATACTAGTCCCTAACTCTAAGACAGTCATTGCGGATGGCTGGCTTCACCACCCAGACCGGCTGTGAGATTGGGATTGTTTTCAGGATTGGGGTTTGGATGGGGGTGTGGGATTGACCTCCCTAACACTAAGCTAACACTGTCCCTATTCTTAGTCAGTACAGGATGGCAAGTCACACACCCAAACTAACTGGCAGTCAATACACGGTAGCACAAGTACAACCAGATTGACCTCCCGATACATGGCATCACATTGGCTACAGGAGCATATCAGCACACTCTCCATACTTTTTTAAATACTTAAACTGCGAAAAACAATAAGAAAACCTGATATGCAATAACCTTTTTTACAAACACATACCCATAAGACAGTTATATCTAGAGATAAATTAAAGACAATAATTAAAATTAGCAATATATTTGGTCATGTGTGAAAAAAGATGTGGATGCAAACAAGGCGCAACACTATTTAAAGTTAGCAGTAAAAAACATTGCCAGCGGGCCCCTTCACTTTGCTCCAGGATGACCCTAGAGCAAGCAAGAGGACAATGGAGTGACCTGTGTGCCAAGCAAGTGAAGTAGGCACACAGGTCACCCCCACTGACGCCACCCCTCTCCGCCCCTGTATGTTTGATAATGCTATAAAAATGTTTGTTTGCACCTTTGTCCACACCGCATCAAGTTCAAATGACCACCACAAGAACATAAAGTACTATAGAAAACATAAAAGGACACACTCTGCATCTAAACACATTCTTAGTCAACATAAATATACTTACGTTCTTAATTTTTTTCTAGAGATAAAGAATTGTTAGTATTGGGAAGTGAAAAGTGTGCGTGACTCCTATCAATTTGATGCCATGCCCCTAACTCTGTCCCTATACTAGTCCCTAACTCTAAGACAGTCATTGCGGATGCCTGGCTTCACCACCCAGACTGGCTGTGGGATTGGGATTGTTTTCAGGATTGGGGTTTGGATGGGGGTGTGGGATTGACCTCTCTAACACTAAGCTAACACTGTCCCTATTCTTAGTCAGTACAGGATGGCAAGTCACACACCCAAACTAACTGGCAGTCAATACACGGTAGCACAAGTACAACCAGATTGACCTCCCGATACATGGCATCACATTGGCTACAGGAGCATATCAGCACACTCTCCATACTTTTTTAAATACTTAAACTGCGAAAAACAATAAGAAAACCTGATATGCAATAACCTTGTTTGCAAAAACATACCCATAAGACAGTTATATCTAGAGATAAATTAAAGACAATAATTAAAATTAGCAATATATTTAGTCATGTGTGAAAAAGATGTGGATGCAAACAAGGCGCAACGCTATTTAAAGTTAGCAGTAAAAAACATTGCCAGCGGGTCCCTTCACTTTGCTCCAGGATGACCCTAGAGCAAGCAAGAGGGCAATGGAGTGACCTGTGTGCCAAGCAAGTGAAGCAGGCACACAGGTCACCCCCACTGACGCCACCCCTCTCCGCCCTTGTATGTTTGATAATGCTATAAAAATGTTTGTTTGCACCTTTGTCCACACCGCATCAAGTTCAAATGACCACCACAAGAACATAAAGTACTATAGAAAACATAAAAGGACACACTCTGCATCTAAACACATTCTTAGTCAACATAAATATACTTACGTTCTTAATTTTTTTCTAGAGATAAAGAATTGTTAGTATTGGGAAGTGAAAAGTGTGCGTGACTCCTATCAATTTGATGCCATGCCCCTAACTCTGTCCCTATACTAGTCCCTAACTCTAAGCCAGTCTTTGCGGATGCCTGTCTTCACCACCCAGACTGGCTGTGGGATTGGGATTGTTTTCAGGATTGGGGTTTGGATGGGGGTGTGGGATTGACCTCCCTAACACTAAGCTAACACTGTCCCTATTATTAGTCAGTACAGGATGGCAAGTCACACAGCCAAACTAACTGGCAGTCAATACACGGTAGCACAAGTACAACCAGATTGACCTCCCGATACATGGCATCACATTGGCTACAGGAGCATATCAGCACACTCTCCATACTTTTTTAAATACTTAAATTGGGAAAAACAATAAGAAAACCTAATATGCAATAACCTTTTTTGCAAAAACATACCCATAAGACAGTTATATCTAGAGATAAATTAAAGACAATAATTAAAATTAGCAATATATTTGGTCATGTGTGAAAAAGATGTGGATGCAAACAAGGCGCAACGCTATTTAAAGTTAGCAGTAAAAAACATTGCCAGCGGGTCCCTTCACTTTGCTCCAGGATGACCCTAGAGCAAGCAAGAGGGCAATGGAGTGACCTGTGTGCCAAGCAAGTTAAGCAGGCACACAGGTCACCCCCGCTGACGCCACCCCTCTCCGCCCCTGTATGTTTGATAATGCTATAAAAATGTTTGTTTGCACCTTTGTCCACACCACATCAAGTTCAAATGACCACCACAAGAACATAAAGAACTATAGAAAACATAAAAGGACACACTCTGCATCTAAACACATTCTTAGTCAACATAAATATACTTACGTTCTTAATTTTTTTCTAGAGATAAAGAATTGTTAGTATTGGGAAGTGAAAAGTGTGCGTGACTCCTATCAATTTGATGCCATGCCCCTAACTCTGTCCCTATACTAGTCCCTAACTCTAAGACAGTCATTGCGGATGGCTGGCTTCACCACCCAGACCGGCTGTGAGATTGGGATTGTTTTCAGGATTGGGGTTTGGATGGGGGTGTGGGATTGACCTCCCTAACACTAAGCTAACACTGTCCCTATTCTTAGTCAGTACAGGATGGCAAGTCACACACCCAAACTAACTGGCAGTCAATACACGGTAGCACAAGTACAACCAGATTGACCTCCCGATACATGGCATCACATTGGCTACAGGAGCATATCAGCACACTCTCCATACTTTTTTAAATACTTAAACTGCGAAAAACAATAAGAAAACCTGATATGCAATAACCTTGTTTGCAAAAACATACCCATAAGACAGTTATATCTAGAGATAAATTAAAGACAATAATTAAAATTAGCAATATATTTAGTCATGTGTGAAAAAGATGTGGATGCAAACAAGGCGCAACGCTATTTAAAGTTAGCAGTAAAAAACATTGCCAGCGGGTCCCTTCACTTTGCTCCAGGATGACCCTAGAGCAAGCAAGAGGGCAATGGAGTGACCTGTGTGCCAAGCAAGTGAAGCAGGCACACAGGTCACCCCCACTGACGCCACCCCTCTCCGCCCTTGTATGTTTGATAATGCTATAAAAATGTTTGTTTGCACCTTTGTCCACACCACATCAAGTTCAAATGACCACCACAAGAACATAAAGAACTATAGAAAATGTAAAAGGACACACTCTGCATCTAAACACATTCTTAGTCAACATAAATATACTTACGTTCTTAATTTTTTTCTAGAGATAAAGAATTGTTAGTATTGGGAAGTGAAAAGTGTGCGTGACTCCTATCAATTTGATGCCATGCCCCTAACTCTGTCCCTATACTAGTCCCTAACTCTAAGCCAGTCATTGCGGATGGCTGGCTTCACCACCCAGACTGGCTGTGGGATTGGGATTGTTTTCAGGATTGGGGTTTGGATGGGGGTGTGGGATTGACCTCCCTAACACTAAGCTAACACTGTCCCTATTCTTAGTCAGTACAGGATGGCAAGTCACACACCCAAACTAACTGGCAGTCAATACACGTTAGCACAAGTACAACCAGATTGACCTCCCGATACATGGCATCACATAGACTACAGGAGCATATCAGCACACTCTCCATACTTTTTTAAATACTTAAATTGGGAAAAACAATAAGAAAACCTGATATGCAATAACCATTTTTGCAAAAACATACCCTTAAGACAGTTATATCTAGAGATAAATTAAAGACAATAATTAAAATTAGCAATATATTTGGTCATGTGTGAAAAAGATGTGGATGCATAAAAGGCGCAACGCTATTTAAAGTTAGCAGTAAAAAACATTGCCAGCGGGTCCCTTCACTTTGCTCCAGGATGACCCTAGAGCAAGCAAGAGGGCAATGGAGTGACCTGTGCGCCAAGCAAGTGAAGCAGGCACACAGGTCACCCCCGCTGACGCCACCCCTCTCCGCCCCTGTATGTTTGATAATGCTATAAAAATGTTTGTTTGCACCTTTGTCCACACCGCATCAAGTTCAAATGACCACCACAAGAACATAAAGAACTATAGAAAACATAAAAGGACACACTCTGCATCTAAACACATTCTTAGACAAAATAAATATACTTACGTTCTTAATTTTTTTCTAGAGATAAAGAATTGTTAGTATTGGGAAG
This sequence comes from Xenopus laevis, assembly GCF_017654675.1. Lineage (NCBI taxonomy): Eukaryota > Metazoa > Chordata > Amphibia > Anura > Pipidae > Xenopus > Xenopus laevis. The sequence continues at coordinate 69,710,272 of NC_054381.1, forward strand.
TGAAAAGTGTGCGTGACTCCTATCAATTTGATGCCATGCCCCTAACTCTGTCCCTATACTAGTCCCTAACTCTAAACCAGTCATTGCGGATGGCTGGCTTCACCACCCAGACTGCCTGTGGGATTGGGATTGTTTTCAGGATTGGGGTTTGGATGGGGGTGTGGGATTGACCTCCCTAACACTAAGCTAACACTGTCCCTATTCTTAGTCAGTACAGGATGGCAAGTCACACACCCAAACTAACTGGCAGTCAATACACGGTAGCACAAGTACAACCAGATTGACCTCCCGATACATGGCATCACATTGGCTACAGGAGCATATCAGCACACTCTCCATACTTTTTTAAATACTTAAACTGCGAAAAACAATAAGAAAACCTGATATGCAATAATCTTTTTTTGCAAACACATACCCATAAGACAGTTATATCTAGAGATAAATTAAAGACAATAATTAAAATTAGCAATATATTTGGTCATGTGTGAAAAAAGATGTGGATGCAAACAAGGCGCAACACTATTTAAAGTTAGCAGTAAAAAACATTGCCAGCGGGCCCCTTCACTTTGCTCCAGGATGACCCTAGAGCAAGCAAGAGGGCAATGGAGCGACCTGTGTGCCAAGCAAGTGAAGCAGGCACACAGGTCACTGACGCCACCCCTCTCCGCCCCTGTATGTTTGATAAAGCTATAAAAATGTTTGTTTGCACCTTTGTCCACACCGCATCAAGTTCAAATGACCACCACAAGAACATAAAGTACTATAGAAAACATAAAAGGACACACTCTGCATCTAAACACATTCTTAGTCAACATAAATATACTTACTTTCTTAATTTTTTTCTAGAGATAAAGAATTGTTAGTATTGGGAAGTAAAAAGTGTGCGTGACTCCTATCAATTTGATGCCATGCCCCTAATTCTGTCCCTATACTAGTCCCTAACTCTAAGCCAGTCATTGCGGATGGCTGGCTTCACCACCCAGACCGACTGTGAGATTGGGATTGTTTTCAGGATTGGGGTTTGGATGGGGGTGTGGGATTGACCTCCCTAACACTAAGCTAACACTGTCCCTATTCTTAGTCAGTACAGGATGGCAAGTCACACACCCAAACTAACTGGCAGTCAATACACGGTAGCACAAGTACAACCAGATTGACCTCCCGATACATGGCATCACATTGGCTACAGGAGCATATCAGCACACTCTCCATACTTTTTTAAATACTTAAACTGCGAAAAAACAATAAGAAAAACCTGATATGCAATAACCTTTTTTGCAAACACATACCCATAAGACAGTTATATCTAGAGATAAATTAAAGACAATAATTAAAATTAGCAATATATTTGGTCATGTGTGAAAAAAGATGTGGATGCAAACAAGGCGCAACACTATTTAAAGTTAGCAGTAAAAAACATTGCCAGCGGGCCCCTTCACTTTGCTCCAGGATGACCCTAGAGCAAGCAAGAGGACAATGGAGTGACCTGTGTGCCAAGCAAGTGAAGTAGGCACACAGGTCATCCCCACTGACGCCACCCCTCTCCGCCCCTGTATGTTTGATAATGCTATAAAAATGTTTGTTTGCACCTTTGTCCACACCGCATCAAGTTCAAATGACCACCACAAGAACATAAAGTACTATAGAAAACATAAAAGGACACACTCTGCATCTAAACACATTCTTAGTCAACATAAATATACTTACGTTCTTAATTTTTTTCTAGAGATAAAGAATTGTTAGTATTGGGAAGTGAAAAGTGTGCGTGACTCCTATCAATTTGATGCCATGCCCCTAACTCTGTCCCTATACTAGTCCCTAACTCTAAGACAGTGATTGCGGATGCCTGGCTTCACCACCCAGACTGGCTGTGGGATTGGGATTGTTTTCAGGATTGGGGTTTGGATGGGGGTGTGGGATTGACCTCCCTAACACTAAGCTAACACTGTCCCTATTCTTAGTCAGTACAGGATGGCAAGTCACACAGCCAAACTAACTGGCAGTCAATACACGGTAGCACAAGTACAACCAGATTGACCTCCCGATACATGGCATCACATTGGCTACAGGAGCATATCAGCACACTCTCCATACTTTTTTAAATACTTAAACTGCGAAAAACAATAAGAAAACCTGATATGCAATAACCTTTTTTGCAAAAACATACCCATAAGACAGTTATATCTAGAGATAAATTAAAGACAATAATTAAAATTAGCAATATATTTGGTCATGTGTGAAAAAGATGTGGATGCAAACAAGGCGCAACGCTATTTAAAGTTAGCAGTAAAAAACATTGCCAGCGGGTCCCTTCACTTTGCTCCAGGATGACCCTAGAGCAAGCAAGAGGGCAATGGAGTGATCTGTGTGCCAAGCAAGTTAAGCAGGCACACAGGTCACCCCTGCTGACGCCACCCCTCTCCACCCCTGTATGTTTGATAATGCTATAAAAATGTTTGTTTGCACCTTTGTCCACACCACATCAAGTTCAAATGACCACCACAAGAACATAAAGAACTATAGAAAACGTAAAAGGACACACTCTGCATCTAAACACATTCTTAGTCAACATAAATATACTTACGTTCTTAATTTTTTTCTAGAGATAAAGAATTGTTAGTATTGGGAAGTGAAAAGTGGGCGTGACTCCTATCAATTTGATGCCATGCCCCTAACTCTGTCCCTATACTAGTCCCTAACTCTAAGAACAGTCATTGCGGATGGCTGGCTTCACCACCCAGGACCGGCTGTGAGATTGGGATTGTTTTCAGGATTGGGGTTTGGATGGGGGTGTGGGATTGACCTCCCTAACACTAAGCTAACACTGTCCCTATTCTTAGTCAGTACAGGATGGCAAGTCACACACCCAAACTAACTGGCAGTCAATACACGGTAGCACAAGTACAACCAGATTGACCTCCCGATACATGGCAATCAACATTGCGCTAAGGAGGCATATCAGCACATCTCTCCATACTTTTTTAAATACTTCAAACTGCGAAAAACAATAAAAAACCTGATATGCAATAACCTTGTTTGCAAAAAACATTACCCATAAGACAGTTATATCTAGAGATAAATTAAAGACAATAATTTAAAATAGCAATATATTTAGTCATGCTGTGAAAAAGATGTGGAATGCAAACAAGGCGCAACGCGATTTAAAGTTAGCAGCTAAAAACATTGCCAGCGGGTCCCTTCACTTTGCTCCAGGATACACATAGCAGCAAGCAAAGAGGGCAATGGAGTGACCTGTGTGCCAAGCAAGTGAAGCAGCACACCAGGATTCACAAATTTTGGACGACTATCGGGTTTTGGTCATTAACCCCACCAAAAACTGAAGCATTAAATATCAACTTGCCCCCCGAGATGCTCAAGCTTTTGACGATAAAATTTTGACATTCACTGGTGCCAATCGCACATGTCTATTTTGGGAATACGATTTACTATTCAGTATCACCACCTTTATAGGGCAAACTACCCCTATATATTTGGGAAGCTTAGGAAGTTATTGGAAGATTGGGTTCAAGTATCACATCTCCTGGCTAGGTCGTATAACGGCGGTGAAAATGACGCTCCTTCCAAAGCTGTTATATTTGTTCAGGGTCCTCCAGTTGACATTGTGAAGAAAGATCTTACAGCATTTGAAAAGCATGTCCTCTCTTTCATCTGGCAGTCTAAACCTCCAAGGGTTAATAGGGCGACATTGTAAAGGAGACCTAAGGATGGGGGTCTGGGCCTTCCGAATTTGAGAAAATATTTTATAGCGGCCCAGATAGCTCAAATACCATTATTACATCTTCACAGTTCTCCCCCATTGTGGGTGGAACTCGAGGACACTCTTTCACTTCCATATTCAGCTGAAGGGTTATTATGGTCAGCCCCGACACTCCGACCTTGGACCTTGAGCCCTAGCCTGGGTTTTATGATTTCCTTATGGGACCAAAATGCCAAGTTATACCGCCTAACCTCGTCACATAATCCAGTGGCTCAATTGCAGGCAACCCATCATTCTCTCCAGGCCTCCATGTTTCCTCCTTTGCCTGGTGGTCTTCCAACAACTTCACGAGGTTGGGTAATTTGCTTATGGTTCGGGGCCCCCTAACTCTTTCCAGCCTGAAGGAACATTACAACCTACCTGACGAGGAACATTTTAGGGCAACCCAACTGCTACACTGGGCTTGGGAGGCTTGCTCACTGAGAGATCCCGATTCAGGCTAGCCAGACTTATTTTGAGCGTTGGTGCACCAATAATACCGTAACCTCGCGCACTATTTCACTGTTATACCGAAATATGGTGTCCCGGTTAATCTGCTTGACCTGACATATATCAAAGCATGGCAAACGGAACTAGGTGTCACCATTCCAGAGGATGATTGGCTGAAAGCCTGGGATAATTTGAATCATAGTTCCCTTAATACTATTACAAAGGAAGCTGGATACAAGGTGCTCTTCAGATGGTACTTGACCCCTTGCTAGACTAGCTAAAATCCACCATAGCTCTAACAACCTCTGCTTCCGGGGCTGTTCCTCCCGGGGACTATGACCCACATCTGGTGGACCTGCCGATGTCGTCAGGTTTTGGTTAGGGTCTATCACCTTATCTTCTCGGTTCTACACTTGAATTTGCCAAAGGCCCCTCAAGAGGCTTTGCTTGGAAAGTACCTCCTAAGGGGACCCAAAGATTAAACGAACTACTCAACCACATATTCTTGGCTGCTAGACAATCTATTGCCAAGCTTGGAAATCTCCTACCATTAACTTTTCCCAGTTTAAGAATAAAATAGACTGGATTTACATGAACGAAAGGCTGACTGGGTCTAGCTTCCGAGAATTCCCAAAGGACCTCGAAAATTTGGCTACCATGGCTGTTATATAGATTTAGTGGGTCCCTCCCACCTCTGCCTGAGTTAGATAAATTCCTCAGGTCCCTCCTCTATCTCTCGCCATTAAGAGATGTCTTAAGGGGTCAAGTACCCGATTGTGACACCCACTGTCAGTACCTCACGTATGTTTGACCACTCTTCTATTTTTTTGTTTTTTTATTTTCATTTTCCTTTTATTTGTATTGTTATTTCCCTGTTCAGCTTAACAATTTGTACTAGATTTTTGAGTTATTGTTTATGTGCACAAACTTAATCTGTCTAACGGCATTTTTGCTCTGGGGACTTCTTATGCGGTCAGTTATTACAGGTTTCCCATTTACAGTCTCCTAGAATATGGACTCGGTTAGCTCCCCTAGTTCTCACTGTACCTTGGCACTTACTTTGGCAAGCTATGGGGTGCTCCTGGCTCTCAAAGAGCACCAGTTTGATTGATAGTCCTATTGGCAGTGTGGAACTACTATTTTTACAACTGGGGCTCCCCCCAGTCTTGTGATGTGGTTCTGATTGATGTCTATATTGCCCATGCAACTGTGATATACTGTTTGAGCTCTGTACACTGTAACGTTTCTTTGTTGTTTACACTCTGCAATTATTCTGCTGTAAGACAAAATTCCATAAATAAAAATATTTAAAAAAAAAAATAGCAGGGTTTGCTATGACATGAGAAGAGTTAATGCTGGTATGGTGGGAAAAGCTACAAATCCACAAGCACATAGGGGCTGGAAGATTAGTCTAAATAAATGTTGTTTTTAGGGAGTGAAAGCAGAAAAATAGTGGTTTTAGAAACAAGATTCCCAAAGCCTTTGCCTCTTTAAGATCTGAAACTGGCATTATTTATGGCACTAATAATTCATGGTGGTGGAGGGCTCATTACCTCTGTGTCAGCAGCAGAAATCCAACAGAAATTCCAGATCTCTGTGGCATCTCCTCTCCATGATGCTGGTTCAACCCTCAAAGTCCCATTGCAGGAATAGGATTGGTTGGTTATTGGTAAGTTAACCTACCAGCCAATCGAATTGCTCAGAAGTACTGCCGGGACTTAAACTCTCAGGGCAAACCAATCAGTATTCAAACATGCTTGAAAGAAGGAAGATGCCTGCGTATGTGACAGAAAATACACTGACCCTTCAAACCCGTCCCCTGCTGCTCACCACTCTGTTGAGAAAGGATTTTATGGGGTTTTTTTCCTCCAATTTTTTTTTTTCTTAACTTTACTTTAATTTGCAATTGTAAAAGTGTCAAGACAGGTTTGGGGAGGCTTAGCCTCCCCTAGCCTTAAAGAAAAAAATCCACCTATGCACTTGCTGGTTTAAGAATGACATTTTATATTGTAGAGTGAATTATTTGCAGTGTAATGAGGGGTAATTACCAGCTTAGGGGCATTTACTTGTGTGAACACCTGTGCAGGGGGAAGCAGGGAGGGGGGACTATGGAGGGTAGTGGGTTTTAATTCAAAAGGGGTTTAGTTCTCCTTTAAGAAACACTACCCTGATTTATTAATTTGAGAGTTATAGTTCAATGACAATGAAAGCCTTCCTCCACTACTCCGCAGGAGAATATCGTGAGAATAAGAGTCACATGTTTCCAGGGAGTTGCACCCAAACTACCACAATTGAGGTTTTCATGAGTATGCAAAGGGAATACAAACAAAACTTGAATAGCATAAACAAAACAATCATAAAATAAGTCAGGTGACTAATATTAAAAAGACAGTATTATCTAACTTAGTGTTCCAGATGATAAATGTTCACAATACAAGTAGCAATGACATAAGGTACTGAGTGAACTACCTGTGGTCTGTGCTTTTTACGTTCAGACTTTACACATGTCATGCTGGGCAGAATTCAGTTTATTTGGTGACTCCTGAGGGTGATCCCTATGTATGTTCATTAAATCGGATAGTGTTATGTATGTATTGGTCTGCCTTGTGGACCACTGGATTATTCAATAGCAGCTCCGTGTAATACTAAGTGGTATGTCTGAAGGTATGTATCATTATTTATTTGACAGGTTTAGGTAGTGCACTGCCACCCCATTTGACTATAGGCTTACAGACATATTACATTTCAGGGGGCAAGCAGCCATCCATAATGCCACGGCATTCATGAAATGACTTTCTAAGCATGTACTGTAAAACTATTTCAACTATATTATTATATCATTGAGGTCATGATCTATATAGTAGCTTCTGAAATTATCCACTAAAAGCAATACAATTATGATTGCATTTGCATTTATAAATAATTGTGCACTAAGGCAGAATCAATCCTATGGGACTAAGAAGCTCTTTTGGCAACTTGTGGTTGCCCATTGGTATGCTAAGGGCTGTCTCACACATATGATGTCATCTACAACAATTAAGGCAGTGTGCAAAGTGCAGAAAACTCCATGCCTTCCTCTTTTGCTAATTACTATTGGCCTCCGTGCTTTGTTTTAGAGGCAGAGGTCTGCATCTGCTGAATCCTATTAAATACAGCGCTATCTGCATTCAGCACGGATGTATTCAAGGGGGCTGGGTGGGGAACATATGCATTTCCTCACCTTCCGTATCGATATCCTTCTATTAAATTAACTGGCATTAATCTAGCCATACACGCACAGATAAACATTGTATAAAATGGCATTTCCTATGATTTTCAGACCATGTGTGGGCTCTGAATAGGGTTGCCAACCACCGTTATTTTACCGGCCTAGCCGGTAAAACACCTGCCAAGGCCGGGGCCGGTATTACAAATTTACCGGCAATGTAGCCGCCGGTAAATTTGTAATAATCCTAACAAAAGCCTTTGGCCCGCCCCCAACCCGCTCCAAATTTACCGGTTTTGCTGTCTTCTGGCCAATCATGCACTTACGCCCCACCCCTTTATGACACAACACGACCCTTTTAATGTCACGAACCGCCCGTTTGCTCCCGCCCCCACCACCAGCCGGTGAGCATTTTGTCAAAAGGTGGCAACCCTAGCTCTGAACAGGCCCGGGCCTAGGACGGCAGAACTTCAGGGCAACATGCTGCATCCAAATACGAGCTCTGGAGACTGGGGTGTGGAAGATTTGAAAATCTCCTGTATCTTCAGTGCCGAAACCAGATCTTATAGCACACGTAAAGGAAGGGAACATGCAAGGGAAGTTAAAGATGAGACAGGGAGGGGAAGGAAACGAGGAAGTGGAGGGGACAGCCTAGGGACACCTGGAAATAAATCTGGGCCTGGCTCAGAATAATCGTCCTGACAATTTTCGTACAATGACAATTGGTTGGTTAGTCGATCAGTCAGGTTAAAAAATGTCTGTCGGATAACTATAATATTTTTGCACGTAGTACTGACTATATCCATTGGTGACTATCACTGGGACATAACGACAATTGTGTCTGTCAATTAAATGGCCAGAACTTTGTCTATTTTAATCCTTCAGTTTAAATCTGAATGTTGGTTTTAGATGGTGGCATTAAAATTTATGGCTGATATATGGATGTTTACTGTAGCTTTAGCTTGTCTCTAAGACCAACAGCACACTTGTTTTCAAGAGACTGATCCATCTCTTCTTCAGTTTGCACTGACAAGCACGATAAGCCTGTCAATGCACACCACTATGCAGATTTCTGTGCAAAAATGCATATTTTGTGTTTCTGCACCAAAATCATCTGCCCCAAGGGTTGCCACCTACCCGGCATTTTACTGGCCTGACTGGTAAAAATGATGGTTAATCCCAATGTTATTAATAGGGAAAAAAGATACATAGGAAGGCCGTATTTTTTTCCAGAAAAGGTGGCAACCCTACTGCCCCATGTGTGGGCTGAGAGAGGCTGATTAGTGATACCATGCCTATTAAATAGGGGGTGATGGGCGTGATTCAGCTAGGGTTGCCACCTGGCTGGTATTTTACTGGCCGTGCCGGTATTTTACTGGCCTAGCCGGTAAAAACGATGGATGATCCCAATGTTATTAATAGGGAAAAAGGATAAGTATATAGTAATTATTTATTTGCGGGAAAAGGTGGCAACAATAGATTCAGCCTTGCTGCAGGGAGATAAAATGCTGAGAGCGTCATTGGTCTAAAGGTGGCCATACACGGGCTGATAAAAGCTGCAGAAAGACCGAGTCAGCAGTTTATTGGCCCGTGTATGGGGCCCTCCGACGGGCTTCCCCAATCGATATCTGGCCGAAAGTCGGGCAGATGTCGAACAGATGGGACTAAAAATCCCATCAGATCGCGGCCGCATCTGTTCGTTGATGCGGTCCCGCGGTCCGACCGCCTGTTACCCATCGTTAGGATCCGATCGTTGGGCCCTAGGGCCCAACGATCGGATCAGCCCGAAATTGCCCACCTCAAAGTGGGAATATCGGGGAGAGATCCGCTCCTTTGGCGACATTGCCAAACGAGCGGATCTCTCCGTGTATGGCCACCTTAAGTTGCAAAAAAAAGGTTGGCATAAAGGTGGCCATAAATGCAAAGATCCTATCATACGAATCGAGGATTCGTGCGATTTTCGAACCGTGTCCGACCGATCCTGCCGGAGCCCATTGCGCTCTCATCGTAATCTGATCGTTCGGCCATAGGGCCAAATGTTCAGATTACCCCTGATATAGCCATGCCCGTTAGTGGCATATCGTGGAAAGATTGGCTCATTTGGCGACGTCGCCAAACGAGCGGATCTTTTCGTCTATGGCCACCTTTAGTGTGCACAAAACACTTTACTTTTCAACAGATCTTAAGATTTAGCCTAGGTATGTGAAATTGCTTGTGTTGCCTGAGAGGTCACAGGGCTAAGAAGAGAAAAAACTTTAATTGGACCTTGGATATAATATTGGGAGCAAAAGTTCATATGGCTGTGGCCCGGCTGTTGTTGAAAATCGGGAAAACCCGCTCTTCTGTTTGTTGCCTAGCACAAATCCGAGCTGTTATAAAAGAAAAATGTGTATTGAAATTTGTTCCCTGGCACAAGTGGTATGAACAAAATTGCGTGCGGAACCTCCCTCATTTTAGTCATGCCCCATGTAAACTGTCATCTCGCGATATTGTGAAAAAACTCTGAGTGCGGGCCGGAAGGAACAGAGGCGCCATACATGTTAAAAGTGGAGCAGGACTGCCGGATATTAGGGAGGTATGTCTTTGTGGACTTCAGCAATTACTTCCGTTATTAAAATCATCGTGCTCCTTGCAAAGAAAGTATTTTATTTTTTAATTTTTTTTGAGCTAGACATGGAAAAACCAGCCAGTGATCAGCCTCAAGAGACGCAGTTTTGGTGCTTTGTAAGTATTCATTTAATTGGCAGCACTAACAAGTGTAACTAGTGCACTTCAACAAAGATAGCACGTTATTTGTTTTTTTTTTTGTTACAGACATTAGTAGAAGGGAAAAGTGTGCCAGTATTTGTCCATTTTCCTCAGCTTCAAAAGGGCACTATACCCTTACATTACACACCTTTTCTAAAAATGAGCAGAATACATAGAATGGAATAAGTAGGAGTTGAGAATGTGTTCTGCCTATTTGCTTTTTCTTTACAAAATAAACACTTTTTCCTGATGTGTTGTCATTATAAAACACTAATTGAAAATTGGGTTGTTATTCATTCATCTCACTCTCCCCTCTGAAAGGGACAGGTTTGTTTAAACAAACCTCTGCTTAAAGTAATACTGACACTAAAAAATATATTTTTTAAAACATTAAAATATCAACATTAAAAGTTACATATAGGTCACTTTGATAGTTTTTGCTGATTGTTCTGCTTTTGTAAGTAATTATTACTTGAAGTTCCTAAACCTGTCTGTTTTGCCAACCTGACTGTCCCATCTCAGTCTGTCAGATAGAGTTTCTAATGCTAACCGACTACTGCTGCACATATATTGGCAACATTGCTGATACACCTTATATAGTACATCTGCATGTTAGGAAGTTAAAAAGGAGCTGCAGATTCTCTTCACTTTCTGCTGTTCTAATCATTCAAAGTCTATGCTGAGATTATCAGAACAATAGAAAGGCATGCTATTTCTTTCCCCTGTCTGCTCAGCTCATGAGACAAATGGTCAAATAACCATAAGTATCGGGACCTGCCTTTACATTGTTTTTATTCTAATAATCTTGCATCCTTACTAACTTTTACATATTTTAAAGATCTGCAGCATTGGATGTGTAAGATCTGCAGCATTGGATATATATATATAAATAATAGTAAAATAAAGACAGCACTCGCATAATGTTACGTAAGCCAAAGTGCTGTTACTGTTTATATATACAGTCATATGAAAATTTGGGAACCGCTCTTAATTCTTTGGAGTTTTATTTCATTGGCTGAGCTTTCAAAGAAGCAACTTCCTTTTAATATATAACATGCCTTATGGAAACAGTAGTATTTCAGCAGTGACATAAAGTTTATTGGATTAACAGAAAATATGCATAATAACACAGGTGTATAAATTTGGGCACCCCAACAGATATTACATCAATACTTAATTGAGCCTCCTTTTGCAAATGTAACAGCCTCTAGACGCCTCCTATAGCCTTTGATGAGTGTCTGGATGGCGGTATTTTTGACCATTCGTCCATACAAAATCTCTCCAGTTCAGTTAAATTTGATGGCTGCCGAGCATGGACAGCCTGCTTCAAATCATCCCATAGATTTTCGATGATATTCAGGTCGGGGGACTGACGACCATTCCACTAGTAATGTACTTCTCCCTCTGCATAAATGCCTTTTGTAGATTTTGAAGTGTGTTTGAGGTCATTGTCTTGTTGGAATATCCAACCCTTGCATTACTTTACTGACTTTGTGACTGATGCTTGAACATTATCCTGAAGAATTTGTTGAAACTGAGTTGAATTCATCCGACCCTCGGCTTTCACAAGGGCCCCGGTCCCTAAACAAACTTCCATTCTATTGGGACCTTTATTTCACCACCTCCCCTGACACTTGCTCAAAGTTCTTTCCCCAGTGGTAGCAATTTGATAAATCTGGAATGATTTTGAGAAGATTACTGTAAGATTTGTTGTAGTCCTTGTTTTTAGAAGGTCACAATGGTAAAATCAGATTATTCAAATAATCTGAGTCCTAGTTTAATAACTCATAGAAACCAGTCATACATTTGCTTTTCATTATTCCAACTGAATTCAAATATCTAAAGCTAATTGGCCATTGGCTTCTACGGGTTACTGGAGAAGAGAGAATCTGCACTATGATAAAACACAGGACTCAAAACTGTTTTTAAGAAGTTGTGCTGAAAATAGAATATTTCTACACTGAACGCTAAATTATTAATTTATAAGAGGCAAATTTATATGTTTTCATCCCTTGAGTTAATGCCTTTACTTGCTTTAGTGGCCACAGAATGACACTGCCCGTAATTAGACAAGTTTTTATCTACAAAAACCTGTAGATCCTAGCAACACTCTGCCATTTAGTGTATATTTTGCATTTATATTATTTTTGCCATAGTGCATAACATTGCATTTATGAACATTGAACCTCATTTTCCAGATTGCTGCCCAGTTTTCCAACTTAATCAAATCACTCTGCAAAGAGGCAGCATCCTGCATAGAACCTATAGTTCTGCACAATTTTGTATCATCAGCAAAAATAGAAACAGTATTTTCAATGCCCCTCCTGCAGGTAAATAAACAAGATGAAAAGCAAGGACCAAGTATAGAGCCCTGTGGTACTCCACTTACAACACTGGTCCAATTCAAAAATGTTCCATTTATCATTACTCTTTGTAATCTCTTTTAGCCAGTTCTCTATCCAGGAACAAATACTATGTTCCAGGCCAACATTCCTTAATTTAACCAGTAAAAGTGTGGCACTGTATCAAATACGTTAGCAAAGTCTAAGTAAATCACATCCACTGCTGTTCCAGAATCGAGGTCCCTGCTTACCGTCTCATAAAAAGAAATTAAGTTAGTCTGGCAAGATCTATTAAGCAAAAAAACATGCTGGCACAAACTCATAGTATTATGATTTGCTATGAAGTCCAGTAACTTGTCCTTTATTTACCCTTCAAAAAGCTTTCCTACTGCTGATGTCAGACTAACTAGCCTATAGTTTTGAGGCTTCAACAAAATACCATTTGTGAAAACAAACAAAATACAAACGTTAGTAAATCAGCCCCTGAGATTTTTCACATGTTAAACACACCCATGGTTACACAGTTGGCAAGATTGAAAAAAACTGCTACTTGTTGGTCAGCGTCACTGAACCCTGCAAAAAATAAAATAAAGACCATAAAGCTTTCAGGTGTTTAGCTTATATTTTTTTTATTTAAAGGGGTGGTTCTTTTTTCCTTATATTCTATCCAGATTTAAGCATTTTCAACAGGTTTTTCTTTTCAAAATGTTCTTTAAAAATATTTTTTGGTTTTCAAAATAAATGGCTTTGAATTTTAAATCTACAAGCCTGTCAATGATCTCATCAATGGTCTCACTGTAAGAGCTAGGTCACCAGCCATGGAAAATAAAGTGTTAACATCATAATCCTTCTGTGCAATGTTAAAAGCTTTTAGGCATGTGTATAAAAATAAATAAAATGTCTCACTGACAACATTTCCAGATTAAAGAAATAAAAAAAATATATTGAGCTAGGTATGGGAAGGTATATTAGGTATAGGTGGGAAGAACCTAGAATTTAATTCTAAGCAACTTTCCAATATACATTAGTTAAAATATATTAATCAAAAGATTTCTGTAAATCTACTTCCTATTGACAATTAGTAGTTCTAGGACTTGCTTCTCTGCACTCCTTCATCTGACTTCTAAAACATTGCTAATAACCAGATTAACATACCTTGAGGAGAATTGCTACATTGTTTTAAGAGTCAGACCAAGGGAACAAAAAGGGATAAAGAAATTCTCCAGTCAATGGCAACTACATTTACAAATAATTTTAAAGCCACTGAAAATTGTAATAAATGCATTAGCTTTTGTCCCTGTCACAAAAATATTACATTTTTTCAACCCACATCATTTTTGTGGACCATTTGCAACAAGTGGGGTTGTACTAAATTAACAAAGGGAACAAAATAAAAATACCTGCTGGTGTTAATAGATGTAGTTAACACGAATCACATTTTTTTGTATTCCAAGGCAAATACAAAACAAATATTACCCATATTATACTGCCCTCAAAGTCTGTAAACAACAATAACAGACATCGATACCACATGCATACAATTTTCAGACCAAATTTTTTCTGTGGCCTGGGTTTGTCTAAAAACCGTTTGGGTTGCCATAATTTAGAATGCTGAAAACTCTGAAAAACTGAAGATGCCAATGGGTGCTGTCCTAAAGCAACCTATTGCAATAAACCTGTGTGGTAGGGGGTGCAGTTATATTACAAAAGATACATTTGGCATACATGTTTATGTTTTGTCATTTTTTCCCAAAGCTAATAATTTGCTTTATTTATAAAGCACTGATGTATGGGACATTTCAGACAGATTACAGTGAATGTATAAAATAGATTCTGTATCACTTCACAGGGAACATACACAAAAGGGTCAAGTTAGTTACAAACAGAGGACCCCAGCACCGCAAGGCAGCACAGGGCACTAACCACAAAGCCATCCATAAATACTGTATTTGGTCTCTTCTGACTACAGTATATGCAATTAAATATTTTACTATTTTTAGCACAACATTACTATCCAACATGAAAAACGTTTACATACGTTTTGTTATTATGTCCTTATACAGGTTGTTTCTAGAATCATTTTACAAGTCCTTAATACGTATTTCCAGTTGGGTATGCTAAAAAAGTAGCCAGGTGGGGTGGAACAAAAGGTATAGGTAAAAACGTGCTATCACTTCATGGAGCCACCTTCATGGCAATCTGTATATAAACAGCACACTGCTCGAAAGAGCACAACAATATTATGCTTTCTATGTGGAGAAACAAGCAGGGTATTGAGGGGTAGTTGGGAATCCCTCGGGTCACATGTGTGGGTGACTGACACAGCAGAAACGTAGGAGTAAAGTGCCAGTTTGCCTGCAGGCAAAGATCCTCTATGTGTGGAACTAGCCTAAACCATTATGGATTGTTAAATTGTTAACACAAAGATGAAGCAAATCAGCATAAAAACTTTGTTCTCGCATAAGTCTAGAATAATAAAATATCTTTGATATGTATATTGCTAAATGGTAGTATTTAAAAAATTGTAACAATGTGATTTATAGTCTTTCACTGTAAAATATTAAATAGATAAACTTACAAAACTGACGCTTCTTTCTTTTCAAAACAGGTTTTTCTAAAGAATAATAAAAAAAACACATTTTAATTTTATTTAAATTTTTAAAGACCATATTAAAAAAAGTGCCACGACGAGTCCTCATAATAGTTGGTTAATGGTGTTAATATCTGTACAGGTCAGTTAGGCAATATGGTGCAGGTATGGAATCCATCATCCTCCAAGACATTATACAGAAGGCGCCAAAATAAAAGAATGCCCTGTTCCTATTTACGCAAACTCATTCTTATTACACAATCTAGAGTCTAAAGCAATAGGAATTTCTGAGTAATCACTAAACAATGTACTGGATTCATTCATTCAGTTCATATCATGGATGAATAAAAAGCTTCAAATGTAATTTTTTATTTTTTATTGATTTCCTTTTTATTGAGTCCCTTTTGGTGGCCAAACAATCCTAATGTGATTTCTTAGGATGCAACTGTTTTTAGTAGTGTTAATGAATGGTGCTCCAAGTTACAGAAACACATTTTAAAGAAGAAGGGAAGGCTAACATTAAGTAAGCTTTATTAGAAAGGTCTACATAAATACACCAGTAAACCCTCAAAGTTATGCTGCTCTGACTCCTCTGTCATAAAAAACACCACATTTCTTTCCTTCTATCGTGTGCACATGGACTTCTGTATCAGACTTCCAGTTTTCAGCTTAAACATCCAGGGCACGGCCTTGAGCATGCTCAGTATGCTCCTCTCCCCTTCCCTCATCCCCTCCCTGCTGTAATCTGAGCCCAGAGCTATGAGCGAGCAGGGAGATACTCAGGCAGGAAGTGACGTCACACCAAGCTGCTATCCTAAATAAACAGAGAGTTTCTAGAGCTGTTTACTAGGGATGGGTGAATTTATTTGCCTTGTTTCGCCGCGGAAATGACGCCCATAGACTTGTATGGCGTCGTGCGACCAAAAAAAAAAAAAGACACGCGTCAAAAAAATTTCTGTGGCGAATTATTGGCGAAACGGGTCAAATTCGCCCATCCCTACTGTTTACTCAAGTATGGTAAAACATTCTGCAGAATAAAAATAGTGTTATAGCTTGCACTATTGTGGCTAATCTATTTGCAATAAACCATTTCAGTAGCTTTCCTTCTCCTTTAACTCCTTTAAACACACCAGAGGCCACCCCTTAGACTAAAGATAAATAACTTTCATTTCAAGCAACATATGTGGTTCTTCACAGTGAGGACAGTGAGGTTGTGGATTTCACTGCCAGATGATATTGTGATGGCTGATTCTGTTAATGCCTTTCAAGAGTGGCTTGGATGTTTTCTTGGACAAGCTTAATTTCAAAGGTTATTGTGATACTGAATTCTATAGTTAGTATAGAGATGGGTATATACTGTCCCTATTCTTAGTCAGTACAGGATGGAATAGTCACACCCCCAGAATCACTGGCAGTCAATCCAAGGTAGCACAAGGACCACCAGATTGACCTCCCAATACATGGCATCACATTGGTTACAGGAGCATATCAGCACACTCTCCATACATTTTTAAATACTTAAATTGGGAAAAACAATAAGAAAACCTGATATGCAATACCCTTTTTTGCAAAAACCTACCCATGAGACAGTTCTATTAAGAGATAAATCATGGACAATAATTAAAATATTCAATATATTTGATCATGCGTGAAAAAAGATGTGGATGTAGACAAGAAGCAACACTATTTATAGTCAGCAGTAAAAAAAACTTGCCAGCGGGTCCCTTCTCTTTGCTCCAGGATGACCCTAGAGAAAGCTAGAGGCCAATAGAGTGACCTGTGTGCCAAGCAAGTGAAGCAGGCACACAGGTAATCCCAACTGACACCACCCCTCTAAGCCCCTATTTGTTTGATAAAACTATAAAAATGTTTGTTTGCACCTTTGTCCACACCGCATCAAGTTCAAATGACCACCACAAGAACATAAAGAACTATAGAAACTGTAAAAGGACAAACTCTGCATCTAAACAAATTCTTAGTCAACATAAATATACTTACGTTCTTAATTTTCTGCAAGAGATAAAGAATTGTAATTATTGGGAAGTAAAAAGAGTGCGTGACTCCTGTCAATTTGATGCCATGCCCCTAACACTGTACTAGTCCCTAACTCTAAATCAGTCTTTGCGGATGGCTGGCCCTACCACCCAGACTGGCTGTGGGATTGGGATTGTTTTCAGGATTGGGGTTGGGATGGGGGTGTGGGATTGACCTCCCTAACACTAACCTAACACTGTCCCTATTCTTAGTCAGTACAGGATGGCACAGTCATACATCCAGACTAACTGGCAGTCAATCCAAGTTAGCACAAGGACCACCAGATTGACCTCCCGATACATGGCATCACATTGGTTACAGGAGCATACCAGCACACTCTCCATACATTTTTAAATACTTAAATTGGGAAAAACAATAAGAAAACCTGATATGCAATACCCTTTTTTGCAAAAACCTACCCATGAGACAGTTCTATCAAGAGATAAATCATGGACAATAATTAAAATATTCAATATATTTGATCATGAGTGAAAAAAGATGTGGATGTAGACAAGAAGCAACACTATTTATAATCAGCAGTAAAAAAAAAATGCCAACGATCCCTTTTCTTTGCTCCAGGGTGACCCTAGAGAAAGCAAGAGGCCAATAGAGTGACCTGTGTGCCAATCAAGTGAAGCAGGCACACAGGTAACCCCCACTGACACCACCCCTCTCCGCCCCTGTATGTTTAATAAAACTATAAAAATGTTTGTTTGCACCTTTGTCCACACCGCATCAAGTTCAGATGACCACCACAAGAACATAAAGAACTATAGAAACTGTAAAAGGTCAAACTCTGCATCTAAACACATTCTTAGTCAACATAAATATACTTATGTTCTTAAATTTCTGCAAGAGATAAAGAATTGTAATTATTGGGAAGTAAAAAGAGTGCGTGATTCCTGTCAATTTGATGAAATGCCCCTAACACTGTACTAGTCCCTAACTCTAAGCCAGTCATTGCGGATGGCTGGCTCTACCACCCAGACTGGCTGTGGGATTAGGATTGTTTTCAGGATTGGGGTTGGGATGGGGGTGTGGGATTGACCTCCCTAACACTAAGCTAACACTGACCCTATTCGTAGTCAGTACAGGATGGCACAGTCACACACCCAAACTAACTGGCAGTCAATACACGATAGCACAAGTACAACCAGATTGACCTCCCGATACATGGCATCACATTGGCTACAGGAGCATATCAGCACACTCTCCATACTTTTTTAAATACTTAAATTGGGAAAAACAATAAGAAAACCTGATATGCAATAACCTTTTTTGCAAAAACATACCCATAAGACAGTTATATCTAGAGATAAATTAAAGACAATAATTAAAATTTGCAATATATTTGGTCATGTGTGAAAAAAGATTTGGATGCAAACAAGGCGCAACACTATTTAAAGTTAGCAGTAAAAAACATTGCCAGCGGGTCCCTTCACTTTGCTCCAGGATGACCCTAGAGCAAGAAAGAGGGCAATGGAGCGACCTGTGTGCCAAGCAAGTGAAGCAGGCACACAGGTCACCCCCACTGACGCCACCCCTCTCCGCCCCTGTATGTTTGATAATGCTATAAAAATGTTTGTTTGCACCTTTGTCCACACCGCATCAAGTTCAAATGACCACCACAAGAACATAAAGAACTTTAGAAAACGTAAAAGGACACACTCTGCATCTAAACACATTCTTAGTCAACATAAATATACTTACGTTCTTACGTTTTTTTCTAGAGATAAAGAATTGTTAGTATTGGGAAGTGAAAAGTGTGCGTGACTCCTATCAATTTGATGCCATGCCCCTAACTCTGTCCCTATACTAGTCCCTAACTCTAAGCCAGTCATTGCGGATGGCTGGCTTCACCACCCAGACTGGCTGTGGGATTGGGATTGTTTTCAGGATTGGGGTTTGGATGGGGGTGTGGGATTGACCTCCCTAACACTTAACTAACACTGTCCCTATTCTTAGTCAGTACAGGATGGCACAGTCACACACCCAAACTAACTGGCAGTCAATACACGGTAGCACAAGTACAACCAGATTGACCTCCCGATACATGGTATAACATTGGCTACAGGAGCATATCAGCACACTCTCCATACTTTTTTAAATACTTAAATTGGGAAAACCAATAAGAAAACCTGATATGCAATAACCTTTTATGCAAAAACATACCCATAAGACAGTTATATCTAGAGATAAATTAAAGACAATGATTAAAATTAGCAATATATTTGGTCATGTGTGAAAAAAGATGTGGATGCAAACAAGGTGCAACACTATTTAAAGTTAGCAGTAAAAAACATTGCCAGCGGGTCCCTTCACTTTGCTCCAGGATGACCCTAGAGCAAGCAAGAGGGCAATGGAGCGACCTGTGTGCCAAGCAAGTGAAGCAGGCACACTGGTCACCCCCACTGACGCCACCCCTCTCCGCCCCTGTATGTTTGATAATGCTATAAATATGTTGTTTGCACCTTTGTCCACACCGCATCAAGTTCAAATGACCACCACAAGAACATAAAGAACTATAGAAAACGTAAAAGGACACACTCTGCATCTAAACACATTCTTAGTCAACATAAATATACTTACGTTCTTAATTTTTTTCTACAGATAAAGAATTGTTAGTATTGGGAAGTGAAAAGTGTGCGTGACTCCTATCAATTTGATGCCATGCCCCTAACTCTGTCCCTATACTAGTCCCTAACTCTAAGCCAGTCATTGCGGATGGCTGGCTTCACCACCCAGACTGGCTGTGGGATTGGGATTGTTTCCAGGATTGGGGTTGGATGGGGGTGTGGGATTGACCTCCCTAAAACTAAGCTAACACTGTCCCTATTCTTAGTCAGTACAGGATGGCACAGTCACACACCCAAACTAACTGGCAGTCAATACACGGTAGCACAAGTACAACCAGATTGACCTCCCGATACATGGCATCACATTGGCCACAGGAGCATATCAGCACACTCTCCATACTTTTTTAAATACTTAAATTTGGAAAAACAATAAGAAAACCTGATATGCAATAACCTTTGCAATATATTTGGTCATGTGTGAAAAAAGATGTGGATGCAAACAGGGCGCAACACTATTTAAAGTTAGCAGTAAAAAACATTGCCAGAGGGTCCCTTCACTTTGCTCCAGGATGACCCTAGAGCAAGCAAGAGGGCAATGGAGCGACCTGTGTGCCAAGCAAGTGAAGCAGGCACACAGGTCACCCCCACTGACGCCACCCCTCTCCGCCCCTGTATGTTTGATAATGCTATAAATATGTTTGTTTGCACCTTTGACCATACCGCATCAGGTTCAAATGACCACCACAAGAACATAAAGAACTATAGAAAATGTAAAAGGACACACTCTGCATCTAAACACATTCTTAGTTAACATAAATATACTTACGTTCTTATTTTTTTTCTAGAGATAAAGAATTGTTAGTATTGGGAAGTGAAAAGTGTGCGTGACTCCTATCAATTTGATGCCATGCCCCTAACTCTGTCCCTATACTAGTCCCTAACTCTAAGCCAGTCATTGCGGATGGCTGGCTTCACCACCCAGACTGGCTGTGGGATTGGGATTGTTTTCAGGATTGGGGTTTGGATGGGGGTGTGGGATTGACCTCCCTAACACTAAGCTAACACTGTCCCTATTCTTAGTCAGTACAGGATGGCACAGTCACACACCCAAACTAACTGGCAGTCAATACACGGTAGCACAAGTACAACCAGATTGACCTCCCGATACATGGCATCACATTGGCTACAGGAGCATATCAGCACACTCTCCATACTTTTTTAAATACTTAAATTAGGAAAAACAATAAGAAAACCTGATATGCAATAACCTTTTTTGCAAAAACATACCCATAAGACAGTTATATCTAGAGATAAATTAAAGACAATAATTAAAATTTGCAATATATTTGGTCATGTGTGAAAAAAGATGTGGATGCAAACAGGGCGCAACACTATTTAAAGTTAGCAGTAAAAAACATTGCCAGCGGGTCCCTTCACTTTGCTCCAGGATGACCCTAGAGCAAGCAAGAGGGCAATGGAGCGACCTGTGTGCCAAGCAAGTGAAGCAGGCAAACAGGTCACCCCCACTGACGCCACCCCTCTCCGCCCCTGTATGTTTGATAATGCTATAAATATGTTTGTTTGCACCTTTGACCACACCGCATCAAGTTCAAATGACCACCACAAGAACATAAAGAACTTTAGAAAACGTAAAAGGACACACTCTGCATCTAAACACATTCTTAGTCAACATAAATAAACTTACGTTCTTAATTTTTTTCTAGAGATAAAGAATTGTTAGTATTGGGAAGTGAAAAGTGTGCGTGACTCCTATCAATTTGATGCCATGCCCCTAACTCTGTCCCTATACTAGTCTCTAACTCTAAGCCAGTCATTGCGGATGGCTGGCTTCACCACCCAGACTGGCTGTGGGATTGGGATTGTTTTCAGGATTGGGGTTTGGATGGGAGTGTGGGATTGACCTCCCTAACACTAAGCTAACACTGTCCCTATTCTTAGTCAGTACAAGATGGCACAGTCACACACCCAAACTAACTGGCAGTCAATACACGGTAGCACAAGTACAACCAGATTGACCTCCCGATACATGGCATCACATTGGCTACAGGAGCATATCAGCACACTCTCCATACTTTTTTAAATACTTAAATTGGGAAAAACAATAAGAAAACCTGATATGCAATAACCTTTTATGCAAAAACATACCCATAAGACAGTTATATCTAGAGATAAATTAAAGACAATGATTAAAATTAGCAATATATTTGGTCATGTGTGAAAAAAGATGTGGATGCAAACAAGGTGCAACACTATTTAAAGTTAGCAGTAAAAAACATTGCCAGCGGGTCCCTTCACTTTGCTCCAGGATGACCCTAGAGCAAGCGAGAGGGCAATGGAGCAACCTGTGTGCCAAGCAAGTGAAGCAGGCACACAGGTCACCCCCACTGACGCCACCCCTCTTCGCTCCTGTATGTTTGATAATGCTATAAAAATGTTTGTTTGCACCTTTGTCCACACCGCATCAAGTTCAAATGACCACCACAAGAACATAAAGAACTTTAGAAAATGTAAAAAGGACACACTCTGCATCTAAACACATTCTTAGTCAACATAAATATACTTACGTTCTCACGTTTTTTTCTAGAGATAAAGAATTGTTAGTATTGGGAAGTGAAAAGTGTGCGTGACTCCTATCAATTTGATGCCATGCCCCTAACTCTGTCCCTATACTAGTCCCTAACTCTAAGCCAGTCATTGTGGATGGCTGGCTTCACCACCCAGACTGGCTGTGGGATTGGGATTGTTTCCAGGATTGGGGTTTGGATGGGGGTGTGGGATTGACCTCCCTAACACTAAGCTAACACTGTCCCTATTCTTAGTCAGTACAGGATGGCACAGTCACACACCCAAACTAACTGGCAGTCAATACACGGTAGCACAAGTACAACCAGATTGACCTCCCGATACATGGCATCACATTGGCTACAGGAGCATATCAGCACACTCTCCATACTTTTTTAAATACTTAAATTGGGAAAAACAATAAGAAAACCTGATATGCAATAACTTTTTTTGCAAAAACATACCCATAAGACAGTTATATCAAGAGATGAATTAAAGACAATGATTAAAATTTGCAATATATTTGGTCATGAGTGAAAAAAGATGTGGATGCAAACAAGGCGCAACACTATTTAAAGTTAGCAGTAAAAAACATTGCCAGCGGGTCCCTTCACTTTGCTCCAGGATGACCCTAGAGCAAGCAAGAGGGCAATGGAGCGACCTGTGTGCCAAGCAAGTGAAGCAGGCACACAGGTCACCCCCACTGACGCCACCCCTCTCCGCCCCTGTATGTTTGATAATGCTATAAAAATGTTTGTTTGCACCTTTGTCCACACCGCATCAAGTTCAAATGACCACCACAAGAACATAAAGAACTTTAGAAAACGTAAAAGGACACACTCTGCATCTAAACACATTCTTAGTCAACATAAATATACTTACGTTCTTAATTTTTTTCTAGAGATAAAGAATTGTTAGTATTGGGAAGTGAAAAGTCTGCGTGACTCCTATCAATTTGATGCCATGCCCCTAACTCTGTCCCTATACTAGTCCCTAACTCTAAGCCAGTCATTGTGGATGGCTGGCTTCACCACCCATACTGGCTGTGGGATTGGGATTGTTTCCAGGATTGGGGTTTGGATGGGGGTGTGGGATTGACCTCCCTAACACTAAGCTAACACTGTCCCTATTCTTAGTCAGTACAGGATGGCACAGTCACACACCCAAACTAACTGGCAGTCAATACACGGTAGCACAAGTACAACCAGATTGACCTCCCGATACATGGCATCACTTTGGCTACAGGAGCATATCAGCACACTCTCCATACTTTTTTAAATACTTAAATTGGGAAAAACAATAAGAAAACCTGATATGCAATAACTTTTTTTGCAAAAACATACCCATAAGACAGTTATATCAAGAGATGAATTAAAGACAATGATTAAAATTTGCAATATATTTGGTCATGAGTGAAAAAAGATGTGGATGCAAACAAGGCGCAACACTATTTAAAGTTAGCAGTAAAAAACATTGCCAGCGGGTCCCTTCACTTTGCTCCAGGATGACCCTAGAGCAAGCAAGAGGGCAATGGAGCGACCTGTGTGCCAAGCAAGTGAAGCAGGCACACAGGTCACCCCCACTGACGCCACCCCTCTCCGCCCCTGTATGTTTGATAATGCTATAAAAATGTTTGTTTGCACCTTTGTCCACACCGCATCAAGTTCAAATGACCACCACAAGAACATAAAGAACTTTAGAAAACGTAAAAGGACACACTCTGCATCTAAACACATTCTTAGTCAACATAAATATACTTACGTTCTTAATTTTTTTCTAGAGATAAAGAATTGTTAGTATTGGGAAGTGAAAAGTCTGCGTGACTCCTATCAATTTGATGCCATGCCCCTAACTCTGTCCCTATACTAGTCCCTAACTCTAAGCCAGTCATTGCGGATGGCTGGCTTCACCACCCAGACTGGCTGTGGGATTGGGATTGTTTCCAGGATTGGGGTTTGGATGGGGGTGTGGGATTGACCTCCGTAACACTAAGATAACACTGTCCCTATTCTTAGTCAGTACAGGATGGCACAGTCACACACCCAAACTAACTGGCAGTCAATACACGGTAGCACAAGTACAACCAGATTGACCTCCCAATACATGGCATCACATTGGGTACAGGAGCATATCAGCACACTCTCCATACTTTTTTAAATACTTAAATTGGGAAAAACAATAAGAAAACCTGATATGCAATAACCTTTGCAATATATTTGGTCATGTGTGAAAAAAGATGTGGATGCAAACAGGGCGCAACACTATTTAAAGTTAGCAGTAAAAAACATTGCCAGCGGGTCCCTTCACTTTGCTCCAGGATGACCCTAGAGCAAGCAAGAGGGCAATGGAGCGACCTGTGTGCCAAGCAAGTGAAGCAGGCACACAGGTCACCCCCACTGACGCCACCCCTCTCCGCCCCTGTATGTTTGATAATGCTATAAATATGTTTGTTTGCACCTTTGACCACACCGCATCAGGTTCAAATGACCACCACAAGAAGATAAAGAACTATAGAAAACGTAAAAGGACACACTCTGCATCTAAACACATTCTTAGTCAACATAAATATACTTACGTTCTTAATTTTTTTCTAGAGATAAAGAATTGTTAGTATTGGGAAGTGAAAAGTGTGCGTGACTCCTATCAATTTGATGCCATGCCCCTAACTCTGTCCCTATACTAGTCCCTAACTCTAAGACAGTCATTGCGGATGGCTGGCTTCACCACCCAGACTGGCTGTGGGATTGGGATTGTTTTCAGGATTGGGGTTTGGATGGGGGTGTGGGATTGACCTCCCTAACACTAAGATAACACTGTCCCTATTCTTAGTCAGTACAGGATGGCACAGTCTCACACCCAAACTAACTGGCAGTCAATACACGGTAGCGCAAGTACAACCAGATTGACCTCCCGATACATGGCATCACATTGGCTACAGGAGCATATCAGCACACTCTCCATACTTTTTTAAATACTTAAATTGGGAAAACCAATAAGAAAACCTGATATGGAATAACCTTTTTTGCAAAAAAATACCCATAAGACAGTTATATATAGAGATAAATTAAAGACAATAATTAAAATTTGCAATATATTTGGTCATGTGTGAAAAAAGATGTGGATGCAAACAAGGCGCAACACTATTTAACCCTTTAAGTGCCACAGAACGTAGAATCTACGTTCTGTGGAAAAGTAACTTGAAATGCCACAGAACGTAGATTCTACGTTCTGCAGCACTTCCGGGTTCTGGAGCGGAGGAGCGGCTGTTAGAGCCGCTCGCTCCGTTCCGCTTCGATCCCCTGCCCCTAGGCAACGAGCAGAGCAGGGGATCGAGTGGCCCCTGGGGCGCGATCGCCCAGGGGCCCAAAAACAGCAGCAGGCACGTGTTCCTTACGTGTCCTGCTGCTGCAGCCTGCACTGCGCCATCCAGCTCCGCCCCCACAGCACAGAGACACGCAGATCGTCGCAGATGTCTTCCTGGGACCCCTCAACATCGTGTGCAACAGTCTTCAGCGACTTTTTCAGGTTAGTGCAACAATTACACACACAAACACACCAACACACACTTATTACAGTAATACACACTTAGATTCACACTTACACACACTTACACATACATTTTTGGGTATTGGGGGGGTCACTTACACTCACTGCACTTACACACACGTGCACACGCACACACGCGCACATAACATGTAATTTACCATTTGTACACACGCACACGCACATACATGGCATTGTGGCTTTTTTTTTTTTTTTTCTTATCGCATCGTCTCTTTTTTTTGCTGAAAAAAATGTTTTATTGCCATTACGAATAGCGTATTCGCTAACCGTACTGTGCAATATCTTTTGTATGTTATTTCGGTGATTATATTGCAATTTTGGGTATTTTGGTGCATTTTTAGCCATTTTATCGAATTTTTAGCCATTTTATTGCATTTTCAGCTCTGCATATGTTGTGTTCACTTGTTTCTAGCCGTATAACCTGTTTGGCCCAGCTAAAATATTCAAACTGTGATTCTGATGCCCGATAACACTATTCTGGAAAAAAAACATTGATTTTTGTGGTTTTATTGGATTTTTTTTCATTTCACTCTTTACTGCCTTATTTTGTTTTGCCTTGTAAATTTTATCTACTATATATCCATTTGGGGGTCTCTGTGCGCCACATAGTTTGGTATATCTATGCATATTGGGCATCAAAGTGTTCAGTAGACCCCTGGCGTTCATATTTAGGATGTTTTATGCTGATACGTTACGAAATGTGGGGCATATAATGGGGTAAAATTCAAGCTTTGTGACAATTTTCAGAAATTTGATAAAAACCGTTATGTTCAGCATTGCTTTGCAGTTTGGCAGTTTGTAGTAGAAACACTTATTTACCCATATTGGATTCGTCAGAATGTGTACTTTCTGAAAATATATGGTTTTCTGGGGTCTCTGTACTGTTAGGGGGGTCTAATGTTGCATAATATACACACCAGGTGCTTATATTGCAGCAGCCAGCACGTCAGCCGTGAAAATGTATATACACTATTGTCATTTGGTGGTCTCTGTGCGCCACATAGTTTGGTATATCTATGCATATTGAGCATCAAAGTGTTCAGTAGACCTCTGGCGTTCATATTTAGGATGTTTTATGCTGATACGTTACGAAACGTGGAGCATATAATGGGGTAAAATTCAAGCTTTGTGACGATTTTCAGAAATTTGATAAAAACCGTTATGTTCAGCATTGCTTTGCAGTTTGGCAGTTTGTAGTAGAAACACTTATTTACCCATATTGGATTCGTCAGAATGTGTACTTTCTGAAAATATATGGTTTTCTGGGGTCTCTGTACTGTTAGGGGGGTCTTATATAGCATAATACACACACCAGGTGCTTATATTGCAGCAGCCAGCGCGTCAGCCGTGAAAATGTATATACACTATTGTCATTTGGGGGTCTCTGTGCGCCACATAGTTTGGTATATCTATGCACATTGGGCATCAAACTATTTAGTAGACCCCTGGCGTTCATATTTAGGATGTTTTATGCTGATACGTTACGAAACGTGGAGCATATAATGGGGTAAAATTCAAGCTTTGTGACGATTTTCAGAAATTTGATAAAAACCGTTATGTTCAGCATTGCTTTGCAGTTTGACAGTTTGTAGTAGAAACACTTATTTAACCATATTGGATTCGTCAGAATGTGTACTTTCTGAAAATATCTGGTTTTCTGGGGTCTCTGTACTGTTAGGGGGGTCTAATGTTGCATAATACACACACCAGGTGCTTATATTGCAGCAGCCAGCGCGTCAGCCGTGAAAATGTATATACACTATTGTCATTTGGGGGTCTCTGTGCGCCACATAGTTTGGTATATCTATGCATATTGGGCATCAAAGTGTTCAGTAGACCCCTGGCGTTCATATTTAGGATGTTTTTATGCTGATACGTTACGAAACGTGGAGCATATAATGGGGTAAAATTCAAGCTTTGTGACGATTTTCAGAAATTTGATAAAAACCGTTATGTTCAGCATTGCTTTGCAGTTTGGCAGTTTGTAGTAGAAACAGTTATTTACCCATATTGGATTCGTCAGAATGTGTACTTTCTGAAAATATCTGGTTTTCTGGGGTCTCTGTACTGTTAGGGGGGTCTAATGTCGCATAATACACACACCAGGTGCTTATATTGCAGCAGCCAGCGCGTCAGCCGTGAAAATGTATATACACTATTGTCATTTGGTGGTCTCTGTGCGCCACATAGTTTGGTATATCTATGCATATTGGGCATCAAAGTGTTCAGTAGACCCCTGGCTTTCATATTTAGGATGTTTTATGCTGATAGGTTACGAAACGTGGAGCATATAATGGGGTAAAATTCAAGCTTTGTGACGATTTTCCGAAATTTTATAAAAACCGTTATGTTCAGCATTGCTTTGCAGTTTGGCAGTTTGTAGTAGAAACACTTATTTACCCATATTGGATTCGTCAGAATGTGTACTTTCTGAAAATATCTGGTTTTCTGGGGTCTCTGTACTGTTAGGGGGGTCTAATGTCGCATAATACACACACCGGGTGCTTATATTGCAGCAGCCAGCGCGTCAGCCGTGAAAATGTATATACACTATTGTCATTTGGGGGTCTCTGTGCGCCACATAGTTTGGTATATCTATGCATATTGGGCATCAAAGTGTTCAGTAGACCCCTGGCGTTCATCTTTAGGATGTTTTATGCTGATACGTTACGAAACGTGGAGCATATAATGGAGTAAAATTCAAGCTTTGTGACGATTTTCAGAAATTTGATAAAAACCGTTATGTTCAGCATTGCTTTGCAGTTTGGCAGTTTGTAGTAGAAACACTTATTTACCCATATTGGATTCGTCAGAATGTGTACTTTCTGAAAATATATGGTTTTCTGTGGTCTCTGTACTGTTAGGGGGGTCTAATGTCGCATAATACACACACCAGGTGCTTATATTGCAGCAGCCAGCGCGTCAGCCGTGAAAATGTATATACAGTATTGTCATTTGGGGGTCTCTGTGCGCCACATAGTTTGGTATATCTATGCATATTGGGCATCAAAGTGTTCAGTAGACCCCTGGCGTTCATATTTAGGATGTTTTATGCTGATAAGTTACGAAATGTGGGGCATATAATGGGGTAAAATTCAAGCTTTGTGACGATTTTCAGAAATTTGATAAAAACCGTTATGTTCAGCATTGCTTTGCAGTTTGGCAGTTTGTAGTAGAAACACTTATTTACCCATATTGGATTCGTCAGAATGTGTACTTTCTGAAAATATATGGTTTTCTGGGGTCTCTGTACTGTTAGGTGGTCTAATGTCGCATAATACATACACCGGGTGGTTATGTTGCAGCAGCCAGCGCGTCAGCCGTGAAAATGTCTATACATATTGTCATTTGGGGGTCTCTGTGCGCCACATAGTTTGGTATATCTATGCACATTGGGCATCAAACTATTTAGTAGACCCGTATGTTTATATTTAGGATGCTTTATGCTGGTAATGATACATGGACAATACGATGCTGGAAAGTTGAAGCTTTGAGGCAATTTTCATATATTTCACCAAAACCGCCAAATTTGGCAAAGCCTTGCGACTCAGTAGTTTGGAGCAGAAAAGCATGGGTACCCATTTTAGATTCTGTAGAATGTGTACTTTCCAAAAATGTATGGGTTTGGGGGGTAAACATATATTTCTGTGTTTTTACCCCACAAAAATGCAGACAATGTGCTGATTTTTCATTAGCTGAAGTTACCCACAGGACAATTTGTATGTGCTAACTTCATTTTGGGGCCTCTAAATGCCATATACTTTGGTAAACCTATGCACAGTGGGCACCAAACTGTTTGGAGGACCCCTGGCAATCACAATTTGGGTGCTTTTTTGTGATACGTAATGATACATGGGCGATATGATGCTGGAAAGTTGAAGCATTGAGGCAATTTTCAGATATTTCACCAAAACCGACAACTTTGGGAAAGCCTTGCGACTCAGTAGTTTGGAGCAATAAGGCATGGGTACCCATTTTAGATTCTGTAGAATGTGTACTTTCCAAAAATGTATGGGTTTGGGGGGTAAACATATATTTCTGTGTTTTTACCCCACAAAAATGCAGTTAATGTGTTGATCTTTCATTAGCTGAAGTTACCCACAGGACTATTTGTATGCACTAACTTCATTTTGGGGCCTCTAAATGCCAGATACTTTGGTAAACCTATGAACAATGGCCACCAAACTGTTCGGAGGAACCCTGGCAATCATATTTAGGGTGCTTTTTCTTGGTGCATAACGATACATGGGTGATATGGTGCTGAGAAGTTGAAGCTTTGAGGCAATTTTCAGATATTTCACCAAAACCGACAATTGTGGGAAAGCCTTGCGACTCAGTAGTTTGGAGCAGAAAGGCATGGGTACCCATTTTAGATTCGGTAGAATGTGTACTTTCCAAAACTATATGGGTTTTGGGGGGCAAACATATATTTCTGTGTTTTTACCCCACAAAAATGCAGTCAATGTGTTGATTTTTCATTAGCTGAAGTTACCCACGGAACTGTTTGTATGCGCTAACTTCATTTTGGGGCCTCTAAATGCCAGATACTTTGGTAAACTTATGAAAAATGGCCACCAAAATGTTCAGAGGAACCCTGGCAATCATATTTAGGGTGCTTTTTCTTAGTACGTAATGATACATGGGTGATATAGTGCTGGGAAGTTGAAGCTTTGAGGCAATTTTCAGATATTTCACCAAAACCGACAACTTTGGGAAAGCCTTGCGACTCAGTAGTTTGGAGCAGAAAGGCATGGGTACCCATTTTAGATTCAGTAGAATGTGTACTTTCCAAAAATATATGGGTTTGGGGGGTAAACATATATTTCTGTGTTTTTACCCCACAAAAATGCAGTCAATGTGTTGATTTCTCATTAGATGAAGTTACCTACAGGACTATTTGTCTGCGCTAACTTCATTTTGAGGCCTCTAAATGCCAGATACTTTGGTAAACCTATGAACAATGGCCACCAAACTGTTTGGAGGAACCCTGGCAATAATATTTAGGGTGCTTTTTCTTGGTGCGTAACGATACATGGGTGATATGGTGCTGAGAAGTTGAAGCTTTGAGGTAATTTTCAGATATTTCACCAAAACCGACAATTGTGGGAAAGCCTTGCGACTCAGTAGTTTGGAGCAGAAAGGCATGGGTACCCATTTTAGATTCGGTAGAATGTGTACTTTCCAAAAATATATGGGTTTGGGGGGTAAACATATATTTCTGTGTTTTTACCCCACAAAAATGCAGTCAATGTGTTGATTTTTCATTAGCTGAAGTTACCCACGGGACTGTTTGTATGCGCTAACTTCATTTTGGGGCCTCTAAATGCCAGATACTTTGGTAAACCTAGGAACAATGGCCACCAAACTGTTTGGAGGAACCCTGGCAATCATATTTAGGGTGCTTTATCTTGGTGCGTAACGATACATGGGCGATATGGTGCTGAGAAGTTGAAGCTTTGAGGCAATTTTCAGATATTTCACCAAAACCGACAATTGTGGGAAAGCCTTGCGACTCAGTAGTTTGGAGCAGAAAGGCATGGGTACCCATTTTAGATTCAGTAGAATGTGTACTTTCCAAAAATATATGGGTTTTGGGGGTAAACATATATTTCTGTGTTTTTACCCCACAAAAATGCAGTCAATGTGTTGATTTTTCATTAGCTGAAGTTACCCACGGGACTGTTTGTATGCGCTAACTTCATTTTGGGGCCTCTAAATGCCAGATACTTTGGTAAACCTATGAACAATGGCCACCAAACTGTTTGGAGGAACCCTGGCAATCATATTTAGGGTGCTTTTTCTTGGTGCATAACGATACATGGGTGATATGGTGCTGAGAAGTTGAAGGTTTGAGGCAATTTTCACATATTTCACCAAAACCGACAATTGTGGGAAAGCCTTGCGACTCAGTAGTTTGGAGCAGAAAGGCATGGGTACCCATTTTAGATTCGGTAGAATGTGTACTTTCCAAAAATATATGGGTTTTGGGGGTAAACATATATTTCTGTGTTTTTACCCCACAAAAATGCAGTCAATGTGTTGATTTTTCATTAGCTGAAGTTACCCACGGGACTGTTTGTATGCGCTAACTTCATTTTGGGGCCTCTAAATGCCAGATACTTTGGTAAACCTATGAACAATGGCCACCAAAATGTTCAGAGGAACCATGGCAATCATATTTAGGGTGCTTTTTCTTAGTGCATAATGATACATGGGTGATATGGTGCTGGGAAGTTGAAGGTTTGAGGCAATTTTCACATATTTCACCAAAACCGACAATTTTGGGAAAGCCTTGCGACTCAGTAGTTTGGAGCAGAAAGGCATGGGTACCCATTTTAGATTCGGTAGAATGTGTACTTTCCAAAAATATATGGGTTTGGGGGGTAAACATATATTTCTGTGTTTTTACCCCACAAAAAATGCAGTCAATGTGTTGATTTCTCAGTAGCTGAAGTAAAGTCCTGATCAATTTGGATGTACTAACTTCATATTGGTGTCTCTAAATGCCAGATACTTTGGTAAACCTATGCATAATGGGTATCAAACTGTTCAGTGGACCCCTGGCAATCATATTTCAGGTGCTTTTTCTTGGTACCTAATATAGTTTGGGATATGCGGAGCAGCAAAATAAAACCTTTGAAATGATTTTTCAGAATTTTGAATTTTTTTTTGAAAAACCGCTATGTTCAGACAAGCTTTTATGTTTGGTAGTTGGGAGTAGAGAGACATAGTTACCCATTTTGTAATCGGCAGAATGTGTACTTTTCAAAAATGTATGGTTTTCTGGGGTAAACCTACGGTTTCAGGAGTTTTTGCCTTGGAATCTAAAGCATGCCGTTTTCTGCCTTAGTGCTTTCAAAATTCGGCAATATACTGCCGGGAGTTTTTGAGGTACAGAAGTCCTAAATCTCCCTAAAACTATACATATCTGGTATTGGCACGTTCGAGAGACATAAGGCTTTCCAAATCAGTTGGATTTTCATCCGTAAAATGAAATATTTTTCTGGTATAAATTGATATACGATGAAAAATGGTAAGTTTTCATTTTTTTTTGGTATTTAGCACTATAAATTTTTTTGCACAGGTGGAAATACATGAAAACTCAGGCAGATTTAGAAAGCTCAGTTTCTATCGAAAAAAACAATGTATAGTTTTCCTAGGTAAACTATAGGTTTCCCCTCAGAAAATGCCCCTAAAGTGAGAGAGCACAAAATGTTTCAAAAACGGCTGGCATTTCGCGTAACCAAAATGTGAAATTCTGCTGGCACTTAAAGGGTTAAAGTTAGCAGTAAAAAACATTGCCAGCGGGTCTTTTCACTTTGCTCCAGGATGACCCTAGAGCAAGCGAGAGGGCAATGGAGCAACCTGTGTGCCAAGCAAGTGAAGCAGGCACACAGGTCACCCCCACTGACGCCACCCCTCTCCGCCCCTGTATGTTTGATAATGCTATAAAAATGTTTGTTTGCACCTTTGTCCACACCGCATCAAGTTCAAATGACCACCACAAGAACATAAAGAACTTTAGAAAATGTAAAAGGACACACTCTGCATCTAAACACATTCTTAGTCAACATAAATATACTTACGTTCTTACGTTTTTTTCTAGAGATAAAGAATTGTTAGTATTGGGAAGTGAAAAGTGTGCGTGACTCCTATCAATTTGATGCCATGCCCCTAACTCTGTCCCTATACTAGTCCCTAACTCTAAGACAGTCATTGCGGATGGCTGGCTTCACCACCCAGACTGGCTGTGGGATTGG
Source organism: Xenopus laevis (assembly GCF_017654675.1). NCBI lineage: Eukaryota > Metazoa > Chordata > Amphibia > Anura > Pipidae > Xenopus > Xenopus laevis. The sequence goes on from NC_054381.1 coordinate 69,743,881, forward strand.
GATTGTTTCCAGGATTGGGGTTTGGATGGGGGTGTGGGATTGACCTCCCTAACACTAAACTAACACTGTCCCTATGCTTAGTCAGTACAGGATGGCACAGTCACACACCCAAACTAACTGGCAGTCAATACACGGTAGCACAAGTACAACCAGATTGACCTCCCGATACATGGCATCACATTGGGTACAGGAGCATATCAGCACACTCTCCATACTTTTTTAAATACTTAAATTGGGAAAAACAATAAGAAAACCTGATATGCAATAACCTTTGCAATATATTTGGTCATGTGTGAAAAAAGATGTGGATGCAAAAAGGGCGCAACACTATTTAAAGTTAGCAGTAAAAAACATTGCCAGCGGGTCCCTTCACTTTGCTCCAGGATGACCCTAGAGCAAGCAAGAGGGCAATGGAGCGACCTGTGTGCCAAGCAAGTGAAGCAGGCACACAGGTCACCCCCACTGACGCCACCCCTCTCCGCCCCTGTATGTTTGATAATGCTATAAATATGTTTGTTTGCACCTTTGACCACACCGCATCAAGTTCAAATGACCACCACAAGAACATAAAGAACTATAGAAAATGTAAAAGGACACACTCTGCATCTAAACACATTCTTAGTCAACATAAATATACTTACGTTCTTAATTTTTTTCTAGAGATAAAGAATTGTTAGTATTGGGAAGTGAAAAGTGTGCGTGACTCCTATCAATTTGATGCCATGCCCCTAACTCTGTCCCTATACTAGTCCCTAACTCTAAGCCAGTCATTGCGGATGGCTGGCTTCACCACCCAGACTGGCTGTGGGATTGGGATTGTTTTCAGGATTGGGGTTTGGATGGGGGTGTGGGATTGACCTCCCTAACACTAAACTAACACTGTCCCTATTCTTAGTCAGTACAGGATGGCACAGTCACACACCCAAACTAACTGGCAGTCAATACACGGTAGCACAAGTACAACCAGATTGACCTCCCGATACATGGCATCACATTGGCTACAGGAGCATATCAGCACACTCTCCATACTTTTTTAAATACTTAAATTGGGAAAAACAATAAGAAAACCTGATATGCAATAACCTTTGCAATATATTTGGTCATGTGTGAAAAAAGATGTGGATGCAAACAAGGTGCAACACTATTTAAAGTTAGCAGTAAAAAACATTGCCAGCGGGTCCCTTCACTTTGCTCCAGGATGACCCTAGAGCAAGCAAGAGGGCAATGGAGCGACCTGTGTGCCAAGCAAGTGAAGCAGGCACACTGGTCACCCCCACTGACGCCACCCCTCTCCGCCCCTGTATGTTTGATAATGCTATAAATATGTTGTTTGCACCTTTGTCCACACCGCATCAAGTTCAAATGACCACCACAAGAACATAAAGAACTATAGAAAATGTAAAAGGACACACTCTGCATCTAAACACATTCTTAGTCAACATAAAAATACTTACGTTCTTAATTTTTTTCTAGAGATAAAGAATTGTTAGTATTGGGAAGTGAAAAGTGTGCGTGACTCCTATCAATTTGATGCCATGCCCCTAACTCTGTCCCTATACTAGTCCCTAACTCTAAGCCAGTCATTGCGGATGGCTGGCTTCACCACCCAGACTGGCTGTGGGATTGGGATTGTTTTCAGGATTGGGGTTTGGATGGGGGTGTGGGATTGACCTCCCTAACACTAAACTAACACTGTCCCTATTCTTAGTCAGTACAGGATGGCACAGTCACACACCCAAACTAACTGGCAGTCAATACACGGTAGCACAAGTACAACCAGATTGACCTCCCGATACATGGTATCACATTGGCTACAGGAGCATATCAGCACACTCTCCATACTTTTTTAAATACTTAAATTGGGAAAAACAATAAGAAATCCTGATATGCAATAACCTTTTATGCAAAAACATACCCATAAAACAGTTATATCTAGAGATAAATTAAAGACAATGATTAAAATTAGCAATATATTTGGTCATGTGTGAAAAAAGATGTGGATGCAAACAAGGTGCAACACTATTTAAAGTTAGCAGTAAAAAACATTGCCAGCGGGTCCCTTCACTTTGCTCCAGGATGACCCTAGAGCAAGCAAGAGGGCAATGGAGCAACCTGTGTGCCAAGCAAGTGAAGCAGGCACACTGGTCACCCCCACTGACGCCACCCCTCTCCGCCCCTGTATGTTTGATAATGCTATAAATATGTTGTTTGCACCTTTGTCCACACCGCATCAAGTTCAAATGACCACCACAAGAACATAAAGAACTATAGAAAATGTAAAAGGACACACTCTGCATCTAAACACATTCTTAGTCAACATAAAAATACTTACGTTCTTAATTTTTTTCTAGAGATAAAGAATTGTTAGTATTGGGAAGTGAAAAGTGTGCGTGACTCCTATCAATTTGATGCCATGCCCCTAACTCTGTCCCTATACTAGTCCCTAACTCTAAGCCAGTCATTGCGGATGGCTGGCTTCACCACCCAGACTGGCTGTGGGATTGGGATTGTTTCCAGCATTGGGGTTTGGATGGGGGTGTGGGATTGACCTCCCTAACACTAAGCTAACACTGTCCCTATTCTTAGTCAGTACAGGATGGCACAGACACACACCCAAACTAACTGGCAGTCAATACACGGTAGCACAAGTACAACCAGATTGACCTCCCGATACATGGCATCACATTGGCTACAGGAGCATATCAGCACACTCTCCATACTTTTTTAAATACTTAAATTGGGAAAAACAATAAGAAAACCTGATATGCAATAACCTTTTTTGCAAAAACATACCCATAAGACAGTTATATCTAGAGATAAATTAAAGACAATAATTAAAATTTGCAATATATTTGGTCATGTGTGAAAAAAGATGTGGATGCAAACAAGGCGCAACTCTATTTAAAGTTAGCAGTAAAAAACATTGCCAGCGGGTCCCTTCACTTTGCTCCAGGATGACCCTAGAGCAAGCAAGAGGGCAATGGAGCGACCTGTGTGCCAAGCAAGTGAAGCAGGCACACAGGTCACCCCCACTGACGCCACCCCTCTCCGCCCCTGTATGTTTGATAATGCTATAAATATGTTTGTTTGCACCTTTGACCACACTGCATCAAGTTCAAATGACCACCACAAGAACATAAAGAACTATAGAAAATGTAAAAGGACACACTCTGCATCTAAACACATTCTTAGTCAACATAAATATACTTACGTTCTTAATTTTTTTCTAGAGATAAAGAATTGTTAGTATTGGGAAGTGAAAAGTGTGCGTGACTCCTATCAATTTGATGCCATGCCCCTAACTCTGTCCCTATACTAGTCCCTAACTCTAAAGCAGTCATTGCGGATGGCTGGCTTCACCACCCAGACTGGCTGTGGGATTGGGATTGTTTTCAGGATTGGGGTTTGGATGGGGGTGTGGGATTGACCTCCCTAACACTAAACTAACACTGTCCCTATTCTTAGTCAGTACAGGATGGCACAGTCACACACCCAAACTAACTGGCAGTCAATACACGGTAGCACAAGTACAACCAGATTGACCTCCCGATACATGGCATCACATTGGCTACAGGAGCATATCAGCACACTCTCCATACTTTTTTAAATACTTAAATTGGGAAAAACAATAAGAAAACCTGATATGCAATAACCTTTGCAATATATTTGGTCATGTGTGAAAAAAGATGTGGATGCAAACAGGGCGCAACACTGTTTAAAGTTAGCAGTAAAAATACATTGCCAGCGGGTCCCTTCACTTTGCTCCAGGATGACCCTAGAGCAAGCAAGAGGGCAATGGAGCGACCTGTGTGCCAAGCAAGTGAAGCAGGCACACAGGTCACCCCCACTGACGCCACCCCTCTCCGCCCCTGTATGTTTGATAATGCTATAAATATGTTTGTTTGCACCTTTGACCACACCGCATCAAGTTCAAATGACCACCACAAGAACATAAAGAACTATAGAAAATGTAAAAGGACACACTCTGCATCTAAACACATTCTTAGTCAACATAAATATACTTACGTTCTTAATTTTTTTCTAGAGATAAAGAATTGTTAGTATTGGGAAGTGAAAAGTGTGCGTGACTCCTATCAATTTGATGCCATGCCCCTAACTCTGTCCCTATACTAGTCCCTAACTCTAAGCCAGTCATTGCGGATGGCTGGCTTCACCACCCAGACTGGCTGTGGGATTGGGATTGTTTTCAGGATTGGGGTTTGGATGGGGGTGTGGGATTGACCTCCCTAACACTAAGCTAACACTGTCCCTATTCTTAGTCAGTACAGGATGGCACAGTCACACACCCAAACTAACTGGCAGTCAATACACGGTAGCACAAGTACAACCAGATTGACCTCCCGATACATGGCATCACATTGGCTACAGGAGCATATCAGCACACTCTCCATACTTTTTTAAATACTTAAATTGGGAAAAACAATAAGAAAACCTGATATGCAATAACCTTTTATGCAAAAAGATACCCATAAGACAGTTATATCTAGAGATAAATTAAAGACAATGATTAAAATTAGCAATATATTTGGTCATGTGTGAAAAAAGATGTGGATGCAAACAAGGTGCAACACTATTTAAAGTTAGCAGTAAAAAACATTGCCAGCGGGTCCCTTCACTTTGCTCCAGGATGACCCTAGAGCAAGCAAGAGGGCAATGGAGCGACCTGTGTGCCAAGCAAGTGAAGCAGGCACACAGGTCACCCCCACTGACGCCACCCCTCTCCGCCCCTGTATGTTTGATAATGCTATAAAAATGTTTGTTTGCACCTTTGTCCACACCGCATCAAGTTCAAATGACCACCACAAGAACATAAAGAACTATAGAAAACGTAAAAGGACACACTCTGCATCTAAACACATTCTTAGTCAACATAAATATACTTACGTTCTTAATTTTTTCTAGAGATAAAGAATTGTTAGTATTGGGAAGTGAAAAGTGTGCGTGACTCCTATCAATTTGATGCCATGCCCCTAACTCTGTCCCTATACTAGTCCCTAACTCTAAGCCAGTCATTGCGGATGGCTGGCTTCACCACCCAGACTGGCTGTGGGATTGGGATTGTTTTCAGGATTGGGGTTTGGATGGGGGTGTGGGATTGACCTCCCTAACACTAAGCTAACACTGTCCCTATTCTTAGTCAGTACAGGATGGCACAGTCACACACCCAAACTAACTGGCAGTCAATACACGGTAGCACAAGTACAACCAGATTGACCTCCCGATACATGGCATCACATTGGCTACAGGAGCATATCAGCACACTCTCCATACTTTTTTAAATACTTAAATTGGGAAAAACAATAAGAAAACCTGATATGCAATAACCTTTTTTGCAAAAACATACCCATAAGACAGTTATATCTAGAGATAAATTAAAGACAATAATTAAAATTTGCAATATATTTGGTCATGTGTGAAAAAAGATGTGGATGCAAACAAGGCGCAACTCTATTTAAAGTTAGCAGTAAAAAACATTGCCAGCGGGTCCCTTCACTTTGCTCCAGGATGACCCTAGAGCAAGCAAGAGGGCAATGGAGCGACCTGTGTGCCAAGCAAGTGAAGCAGGCACACAGGTCACCCCCACTGACGCCACCCCTCTCCGCCCCTGTATGTTTGATAATGCTATAAAAATGTTTGTTTGCACCTTTGTCCACACCGCATCAAGTTCAAATGACCACCACAAGAACATAAAGAACTATAGAAAACGTAAAAGGACACACTCTGCATCTAAACACATTCTTAGTCAACATAAATATACTTACGTTCTTAATTTTTTTCTAGAGATAAAGAATTGTTAGTATTGGGAAGTGAAAAGTGTGCGTGACTCCTATCAATTTGATGCCATGCCCCTAACTCTGTCCCTATACTAGTCCCTAACTCTAAGCCAGTCATTGCGGATGGCTGGCTTCACCACCCAGACTGGCTGTGGGATTGGGATTGTTTTCAGGATTGGGGTTTGGATGGGGGTGTGGGATTGACCTCCCTAACACTAAGCTAACACTGTCCCTATTCTTAGTCAGTACAGGATGGCACAGTCACACACCCAAACTAACTGGCAGTCAATACACGGTAGCACAAGTACAACCAGATTGACCTCCCGATACATGGCATCACATTGGCTACAGGAGCATATCAGCACACTCTCCATACTTTTTTAAATACTTAAATTGGGAAAAACAATAAGAAAACCTGATATGCAATAACCTTTGCAATATATTTGGTCATGTGTGAAAAAAGATGTGGATGCAAACAGGGCGCAACACTATTTAAAGTTAGCAGTAAAAAACATTGCCAGCGGGTCCCTTCACTTTGCTCCAGGATGACCCTAGAGCAAGCGAGAGGGCAATGGAGCGACCTGTGTGCCAAGCAAGTGAAGCAGGCACACAGGTCACCCCCACTGACGCCACCCCTCTCCGCCCCTGTATGTTTGATAATGCTATAAAAATGTTTGTTTGCACCTTTGTCCACACCGCATCAAGTTCAAATGACCACCACAAGAACATAAAGAACTATAGAAAACGTAAAAGGACACACTCTGCATCTAAACACATTCTTAGTCAACATAAATATACTTACGTTCTTAATTTTTTTCTAGAGATAAAGAATTGTTAGTATTGGGAAGTGAAAAGTGTGCGTGACTCCTATCAATTTGATGCCATGCCCCTAACTCTGTCCCTATACTAGTCCCTAACTCTAAGCCAGTCATTGCGGATGGCTGGCTTCACCACCCAGACTGGCTGTGGGATTGGGATTGTTTTCAGGATTGGGGTTTGGATGGGGGTGTGGGATTGACCTCCCTAACACTAAGCTAACACTGTCCCTATTCTTAGTCAGTACAGGATGGCACAGTCACACACCCAAACTAACTGGCAGTCAATACACGGTAGCACAAGTACAACCAGATTGACCTCCCGATACATGGCATCACATTGGCTACAGGAGCATATCAGCACACTCTCCATACTTTTTTAAATACTTAAATTGGGAAAAACAATAAGAAAACCTGATATGCAATAACCTTTTTTGCAAAAACATACCCATAAGACAGTTATATCTAGAGATAAATTAAAGACAATAATTAAAATTTGCAATATATTTGGTCATGTGTGAAAAAAGATGTGGATGCAAACAAGGCGCAACACTATTTAAAGTTAGCAGTAAAAAACATTGCCAGCGGGTCCCTTCACTTTGCTCCAGGATGACCTTAGAGCAAGCGAGAGGGCAATGGAGCGACCTGTGTGCCAAGCAAGTGAAGCAGGCACACAGGTCACCCCCACTGACGCCACCCCTCTCCGCCCCTGTATGTTTGATAATGCTATAAAAATGTTTGTTTGCACCTTTGTCCACACCGCATCAAGTTCAAATGACCACCACAAGAACATAAAGAACTATAGAAAACGTAAAAGGACACACTCTGCATCTAAACACATTCTTAGTCAACATAAATATACTTACGTTCTTAATTTTTTTCTAGAGATAAAGAATTGTTAGTATTGGGAAGTGAAAAGTGTGCGTGACTCCTATCAATTTGATGCCATGCCCCTAACTCTGTCCCTATACTAGTCCCTAACTCTAAGCCAGTCATTGCGGATGGCTGGCTTCACCACCCAGACTGGCTGTGGGATTGGGATTGTTTTCAGGATTGGGGTTTGGATGGGGGTGTGGGATTGACCTCCCTAACACTAAGCTAACACTGTCCCTATTCTTAGTCAGTACAGGATGGCACAGTCACACACCCCAAACTAACTGGCAGTCAATACACGGTAGCACAAGTACAACCAGATTGACCTCCCGATACATGGCATCACATTGGCTACAGGAGCATATCAGCACACTCTCCATACTTTTTTAAATACTTAAATTGGGAAAAACAATAAGAAAACCTGATATGCAATAACCTTTTTTGCAAAAACATACCCATAAGACAGTTATATCTAGAGATAAATTAAAGACAATAATTAAAATTTGCAATATATTTGGTCATGTGTGAAAAAAGATGTGGATGCAAACAAGGCGCAACACTATTTAAAGTTAGCAGTAAAAAACATTGCCAGCGGGTCCCTTCACTTTGCTCCAGGATGACCCTAGAGCAAGCAAGAGGGCAATGGAGCGACCTGTGTGCCAAGCAAGTGAAGCAGGCACACAGGTCACCCCCACTGACGCCACCCCTCTCCGCCCCTGTATGTTTGATAATGCTATAAAAATGTTTGTTTGCACCTTTGTCCACACCGCATCAAGTTCAAATGACCACCACAAGAACATAAAGAACTATAGAAAACGTAAAAGGACACACTCTGCATCTAAACACATTCTTAGTCAACATAAATATACTTACGTTCTTAATTTTTTTCTAGAGATAAAGAATTGTTAGTATTGGGAAGTGAAAAGTGTGCGTGACTCCTATCAATTTGATGCCATGCCCCTAACTCTGTCCCTATACTAGTCCCTAACTCTAAGCCAGTCATTGCGGATGGCTGGCTTCACCACCCAGACTGGCTGTGGGATTGGGATTGTTTTCAGGATTGGGGTTTGGATGGGGGTGTGGGATTGACCTCCCTAACACTAAGCTAACACTGTCCCTATTCTTAGTCAGTACAGGATGGCACAGTCACACACCCAAACTAACTGGCAGTCAATACACGGTAGCACAAGTACAACCAGATTGACCTCCCGATACATGGCATCACATTGGCTACAGGAGCATATCAGCACACTCTCCATACTTTTTTAAATACTTAAATTGGGAAAAACAATAAGAAAACCTGATATGCAATAACCTTTGCAATATATTTGGTCATGTGTGAAAAAAGATGTGGATGCAAACAGGGCGCAACACTATTTAAAGTTAGCAGTAAAAAACATTGCCAGCGGGTCCCTTCACTTTGCTCCAGGATGACCCTAGAGCAAGCGAGAGGGCAATGGAGCGACCTGTGTGCCAAGCAAGTGAAGCAGGCACACAGGTCACCCCCACTGACGCCACCCCTCTCCGCCCCTGTATGTTTGATAATGCTATAAAAATGTTTGTTTGCACCTTTGTCCACACCGCATCAAGTTCAAATGACCACCACAAGAACATAAAGAACTATAGAAAACGTAAAAGGACACACTCTGCATCTAAACACATTCTTAGTCAACATAAATATACTTACGTTCTTAATTTTTTTCTAGAGATAAAGAATTGTTAGTATTGGGAAGTGAAAAGTGTGCGTGACTCCTATCAATTTGATGCCATGCCCCTAACTCTGTCCCTATACTAGTCCCTAACTCTAAGCCAGTCATTGCGGATGGCTGGCTTCACCACCCAGACTGGCTGTGGGATTGGGATTGTTTTCAGGATTGGGGTTTGGATGGGGGTGTGGGATTGACCTCCCTAACACTAAGCTAACACTGTCCCTATTCTTAGTCAGTACAGGATGGCACAGTCACACACCCAAACTAACTGGCAGTCAATACACGGTAGCACAAGTACAACCAGATTGACCTCCCGATACATGGCATCACATTGGCTACAGGAGCATATCAGCACACTCTCCATACTTTTTTAAATACTTAAATTGGGAAAAACAATAAGAAAACCTGATATGCAATAACCTTTGCAATATATTTGGTCATGTGTGAAAAAAGATGTGGATGCAAACAGGGCGCAACACTATTTAAAGTTAGCAGTAAAAAACATTGCCAGCGGGTCCCTTCACTTTGCTCCAGGATGACCTTAGAGCAAGCGAGAGGGCAATGGAGCGACCTGTGTGCCAAGCAAGTGAAGCAGGCACACAGGTCACCCCCACTGACGCCACCCCTCTCCGCCCCTGTATGTTTGATAATGCTATAAAAATGTTTGTTTGCACCTTTGTCCACACCGCATCAAGTTCAAATGACCACCACAAGAACATAAAGAACTATAGAAAACGTAAAAGGACACACTCTGCATCTAAACACATTCTTAGTCAACATAAATATACTTACGTTCTTAATTTTTTTCTAGAGATAAAGAATTGTTAGTATTGGGAAGTGAAAAGTGTGCGTGACTCCTATCAATTTGATGCCATGCCCCTAACTCTGTCCCTATACTAGTCCCTAACTCTAAGCCAGTCATTGCGGATGGCTGGCTTCACCACCCAGACTGGCTGTGGGATTGGGATTGTTTTCAGGATTGGGGTTTGGATGGGGGTGTGGGATTGACCTCCCTAACACTAAGCTAACACTGTCCCTATTCTTAGTCAGTACAGGATGGCACAGTCACACACCCAAACTAACTGGCAGTCAATACACGGTAGCACAAGTACAACCAGATTGACCTCCCGATACATGGCATCACATTGGCTACAGGAGCATATCAGCACACTCTCCATACTTTTTTAAATACTTAAATTGGGAAAAACAATAAGAAAACCTGATATGCAATAACCTTTGCAATATATTTGGTCATGTGTGAAAAAAGATGTGGATGCAAACAGGGCGCAACACTATTTAAAGTTAGCAGTAAAAAACATTGCCAGCGGGTCCCTTCACTTTGCTCCAGGATGACCCTAGAGCAAGCGAGAGGGCAATGGAGCGACCTGTGTGCCAAGCAAGTGAAGCAGGCACACAGGTCACCCCCACTGACGCCACCCCTCTCCGCCCCTGTATGTTTGATAATGCTATAAAAATGTTTGTTTGCACCTTTGTCCACACCGCATCAAGTTCAAATGACCACCACAAGAACATAAAGAACTATAGAAAACGTAAAAGGACACACTCTGCATCTAAACACATTCTTAGTCAACATAAATATACTTACGTTCTTAATTTTTTTCTAGAGATAAAGAATTGTTAGTATTGGGAAGTGAAAAGTGTGCGTGACTCCTATCAATTTGATGCCATGCCCCTAACTCTGTCCCTATACTAGTCCCTAACTCTAAGCCAGTCATTGCGGATGGCTGGCTTCACCACCCAGACTGGCTGTGGGATTGGGATTGTTTTCAGGATTGGGGTTTGGATGGGGGTGTGGGATTGACCTCCCTAACACTAAGCTAACACTGTCCCTATTCTTAGTCAGTACAGGATGGCACAGTCACACACCCAAACTAACTGGCAGTCAATACACGGTAGCACAAGTACAACCAGATTGACCTCCCGATACATGGCATCACATTGGCTACAGGAGCATATCAGCACACTCTCCATACTTTTTTAAATACTTAAATTGGGAAAAACAATAAGAAAACCTGATATGCAATAACCTTTTTTTGCTAAAACATACCCATAAGACAGTTATATCTAGAGATAAATTAAAGACAATAATTAAAATTTGCAATATATTTGGTCATGTGTGAAAAAAGATGTGGATGCAAACAAGGCGCAACACTATTTAAAGTTAGCAGTAAAAAACATTGCCAGCGGGTCCCTTCACTTTGCTCCAGGATGACCCTAGAGCAAGCGAGAGGGCAATGGAGCGACCTGTGTGCCAAGCAAGTGAAGCAGGCACACAGGTCACCCCCACTGACGCCACCCCTCTCCGCCCCAGTATGTTTGATAATGCTATAAATATGTTTGTTTGCACCTTTGTCCACACCGCATCAAGTTCAAATGACCACCACAAGAACATAAACAACTATAGAAAACGTAAAAGGACACACTCTGCATCTAAACACATTCTTAGTCAACATAAATATACTTACGTTCTTAATTTTTTTCTAGAGATAAAGAATTGTTAGTATTGGGAAGTGAAAAGTGTGCGTGACTCCTATCAATTTGATGCCATGCCCCTAACTCTGTCCCTATACTAGTCCCTAACTCTAAGACAGTCATTGCGGATGGCTGGCTTCACCACCCAGACTGGCTGTGGGATTGGGATTGTTTTCAGGATTGGGGTTTGGATGGGGGTGTGGGATTGACCTCCCTAACACTAAGCTAACACTGTCCCTATTCTTAGTCAGTACAGGATGGCACAGTCACACACCCAAACTAACTGGCAGTCAATACACGGTAGCACAAGTACAACCAGATTGACCTCCCGATACATGGCATCACATTGGCTACAGGAGCATATCAGCACACTCTCCATACTTTTTTAAATACTTAAATTGGGAAAAACAATAAGAAAACCTGATATGCAATAACCTTTGCAATATATTTGGTCATGTGTGAAAAAAGATGTGGATGCAAACAGGGCGCAACACTATTTAAAGTTAGCAGTAAAAAACATTGCCAGCGGGTCCCTTCACTTTGCTCCAGGATGACCCTTAGAGCAAGCAAGAGGGCAATGGAGCGACCTGTGTGCCAAGCAAGTGAAGCAGGCACACAGGTCACCCCCACTGACGCCACCCCTCTCCGCCCCTGTATGTTTGATAATGCTATAAAAATGTTTGTTTGCACCTTTGTCCACACCGCATCAAGTTCAAATGACCACCACAAGAACATAAAGAACTATAGAAAACGTAAAAGGACACACTCTGCATCTAAACACATTCTTAGTCAACATAAATATACTTACGTTCTTAATTTTTTTCTAGAGATAAAGAATTGTTAGTATTGGGAAGTGAAAAGTGTGCGTGACTCCTATCAATTTGATGCCATGCCCCTAACTCTGTCCCTATACTAGTCCCTAACTCTAAGCCAGTCATTGCGGATGGCTGGCTTCACCACCCAGACTGGCTGTGGGATTGGGATTGTTTTCAGGATTGGGGTTTGGATGGGGGTGTGGGATTGACCTCCCTAACACTAAGCTAACACTGTCCCTATTCTTAGTCAGTACAGGATGGCACAGTCACACACCCAAACTAACTGGCAGTCAATACACGGTAGCACAAGTACAACCAGATTGACCTCCCGATACATGGCATCACATTGGCTACAGGAGCATATCAGCACACTCTCCATACTTTTTTAAATACTTAAATTGGGAAAAACAATAAGAAAACCTGATATGCAATAACCTTTGCAATATATTTGGTCATGTGTGAAAAAAGATGTGGATGCAAACAGGGCGCAACACTATTTAAAGTTAGCAGTAAAAAACATTGCCAGCGGGTCCCTTCACTTTGCTCCAGGATGACCTTAGAGCAAGCGAGAGGGCAATGGAGCGACCTGTGTGCCAAGCAAGTGAAGCAGGCACACAGGTCACCCCCACTGACGCCACCCCTCTCCGCCCCTGTATGTTTGATAATGCTATAAAAATGTTTGTTTGCACCTTTGTCCACACCGCATCAAGTTCAAATGACCACCACAAGAACATAAAGAACTATAGAAAACGTAAAAGGACACACTCTGCATCTAAACACATTCTTAGTCAACATAAATATACTTACGTTCTTAATTTTTTTCTAGAGATAAAGAATTGTTAGTATTGGGAAGTGAAAAGTGTGCGTGACTCCTATCAATTTGATGCCATGCCCCTAACTCTGTCCCTATACTAGTCCCTAACTCTAAGCCAGTCATTGCGGATGGCTGGCTTCACCACCCAGACTGGCTGTGGGATTGGGATTGTTTTCAGGATTGGGGTTTGGATGGGGGTGTGGGATTGACCTCCCTAACACTAAGCTAACACTGTCCCTATTCTTAGTCAGTACAGGATGGCACAGTCACACACCCAAACTAACTGGCAGTCAATACACGGTAGCACAAGTACAACCAGATTGACCTCCCGATACATGGCATCACATTGGCTACAGGAGCATATCAGCACACTCTCCATACTTTTTTAAATACTTAAATTGGGAAAAACAATAAGAAAACCTGATATGCAATAACCTTTTTTGCAAAAACATACCCATAAGACAGTTATATCTAGAGATAAATTAAAGACAATAATTAAAATTTGCAATATATTTGGTCATGTGTGAAAAAAGATGTGGATGCAAACAAGGCGCAACACTATTTAAAGTTAGCAGTAAAAAACATTGCCAGCGGGTCCCTTCACTTTGCTCCAGGATGACCCTAGAGCAAGCGAGAGGGCAATGGAGCGACCTGTGTGCCAAGCAAGTGAAGCAGGCACACAGGTCACCCCCACTGACGCCACCCCTCTCCGCCCCTGTATGTTTGATAATGCTATAAAAATGTTTGTTTGCACCTTTGTCCACACCGCATCAAGTTCAAATGACCACCACAAGAACATAAAGAACTATAGAAAACGTAAAAGGACACACTCTGCATCTAAACACATTCTTAGTCAACATAAATATACTTACGTTCTTAATTTTTTTCTAGAGATAAAGAATTGTTAGTATTGGGAAGTGAAAAGTGTGCGTGACTCCTATCAATTTGATGCCATGCCCCTAACTCTGTCCCTATACTAGTCCCTAACTCTAAGCCAGTCATTGCGGATGGCTGGCTTCACCACCCAGACTGGCTGTGGGATTGGGATTGTTTTCAGGATTGGGGTTTGGATGGGGGTGTGGGATTGACCTCCCTAACACTAAGCTAACACTGTCCCTATTCTTAGTCAGTACAGGATGGCACAGTCACACACCCAAACTAACTGGCAGTCAATACACGGTAGCACAAGTACAACCAGATTGACCTCCCGATACATGGCATCACATTGGCTACAGGAGCATATCAGCACACTCTCCATACTTTTTTAAATACTTAAATTGGGAAAAACAATAAGAAAACCTGATATGCAATAACCTTTGCAATATATTTGGTCATGTGTGAAAAAAGATGTGGATGCAAACAGGGCGCAACACTATTTAAAGTTAGCAGTAAAAAACATTGCCAGCGGGTCCCTTCACTTTGCTCCAGGATGACCCTAGAGCAAGCGAGAGGGCAATGGAGCGACCTGTGTGCCAAGCAAGTGAAGCAGGCACACAGGTCACCCCCACTGACGCCACCCCTCTCCGCCCCTGTATGTTTGATAATGCTATAAAAATGTTTGTTTGCACCTTTGTCCACACCGCATCAAGTTCAAATGACCACCACAAGAACATAAAGAACTATAGAAAACGTAAAAGGACACACTCTGCATCTAAACACATTCTTAGTCAACATAAATATACTTACGTTCTTAATTTTTTTCTAGAGATAAAGAATTGTTAGTATTGGGAAGTGAAAAGTGTGCGTGACTCCTATCAATTTGATGCCATGCCCCTAACTCTGTCCCTATACTAGTCCCTAACTCTAAGCCAGTCATTGCGGATGGCTGGCTTCACCACCCAGACTGGCTGTGGGATTGGGATTGTTTTCAGGATTGGGGTTTGGATGGGGGTGTGGGATTGACCTCCCTAACACTAAGCTAACACTGTCCCTATTCTTAGTCAGTACAGGATGGCACAGTCACACACCCAAACTAACTGGCAGTCAATACACGGTAGCACAAGTACAACCAGATTGACCTCCCGATACATGGCATCACATTGGCTACAGGAGCATATCAGCACACT
This sequence comes from Xenopus laevis, assembly GCF_017654675.1. NCBI lineage: Eukaryota > Metazoa > Chordata > Amphibia > Anura > Pipidae > Xenopus > Xenopus laevis. The sequence goes on from NC_054381.1 coordinate 69,759,261, forward strand.
CTCCATACTTTTTTAAATACTTAAATTGGGAAAAACAATAAGAAAACCTGATATGCAATAACCTTTGCAATATATTTGGTCATGTGTGAAAAAAGATGTGGATGCAAACAGGGCGCAACACTATTTAAAGTTAGCAGTAAAAAACATTGCCAGCGGGTCCCTTCACTTTGCTCCAGGATGACCTTAGAGCAAGCGAGAGGGCAATGGAGCGACCTGTGTGCCAAGCAAGTGAAGCAGGCACACAGGTCACCCCCACTGACGCCACCCCTCTCCGCCCCTGTATGTTTGATAATGCTATAAAAATGTTTGTTTGCACCTTTGTCCACACCGCATCAAGTTCAAATGACCACCACAAGAACATAAAGAACTATAGAAAACGTAAAAGGACACACTCTGCATCTAAACACATTCTTAGTCAACATAAATATACTTACGTTCTTAATTTTTTTCTAGAGATAAAGAATTGTTAGTATTGGGAAGTGAAAAGTGTGCGTGACTCCTATCAATTTGATGCCATGCCCCTAACTCTGTCCCTATACTAGTCCCTAACTCTAAGCCAGTCATTGCGGATGGCTGGCTTCACCACCCAGACTGGCTGTGGGATTGGGATTGTTTTCAGGATTGGGGTTTGGATGGGGGTGTGGGATTGACCTCCCTAACACTAAGCTAACACTGTCCCTATTCTTAGTCAGTACAGGATGGCACAGTCACACACCCAAACTAACTGGCAGTCAATACACGGTAGCACAAGTACAACCAGATTGACCTCCCGATACATGGCATCACATTGGCTACAGGAGCATATCAGCACACTCTCCATACTTTTTTAAATACTTAAATTGGGAAAAACAATAAGAAAACCTGATATGCAATAACCTTTTTGCAAAAACATACCCATAAGACAGTTATATCTAGAGATAAATTAAAGACAATAATTAAAATTTGCAATATATTTGGTCATGTGTGAAAAAAGATGTGGATGCAAACAAGGCGCAACTCTATTTAAAGTTAGCAGTAAAAAACATTGCCAGCGGGTCCCTTCACTTTGCTCCAGGATGACCTTAGAGCAAGCGAGAGGGCAATGGAGCGACCTGTGTGCCAAGCAAGTGAAGCAGGCACACAGGTCACCCCCACTGACGCCACCCCTCTCCGCCCCTGTATGTTTGATAATGCTATAAAAATGTTTGTTTGCACCTTTGTCCACACCGCATCAAGTTCAAATGACCACCACAAGAACATAAAGAACTATAGAAAACGTAAAAGGACACACTCTGCATCTAAACACATTCTTAGTCAACATAAATATACTTACGTTCTTAATTTTTTTCTAGAGATAAAGAATTGTTAGTATTGGGAAGTGAAAAGTGTGCGTGACTCCTATCAATTTGATGCCATGCCCCTAACTCTGTCCCTATACTAGTCCCTAACTCTAAGCCAGTCATTGCGGATGGCTGGCTTCACCACCCAGACTGGCTGTGGGATTGGGATTGTTTTCAGGATTGGGGTTTGGATGGGGGTGTGGGATTGACCTCCCTAACACTAAGCTAACACTGTCCCTATTCTTAGTCAGTACAGGATGGCACAGTCACACACCCAAACTAACTGGCAGTCAATACACGGTAGCACAAGTACAACCAGATTGACCTCCCGATACATGGCATCACATTGGCTACAGGAGCATATCAGCACACTCTCCATACTTTTTTAAATACTTAAATTGGGAAAAACAATAAGAAAACCTGATATGCAATAACCTTTTTTGCAAAAACATACCCATAAGACAGTTATATCTAGAGATAAATTAAAGACAATAATTAAAATTTGCAATATATTTGGTCATGTGTGAAAAAAGATGTGGATGCAAACAAGGCGCAACACTATTTAAAGTTAGCAGTAAAAAACATTGCCAGCGGGTCCCTTCACTTTGCTCCAGGATGACCTTAGAGCAAGCGAGAGGGCAATGGAGCGACCTGTGTGCCAAGCAAGTGAAGCAGGCACACAGGTCACCCCCACTGACGCCACCCCTCTCCGCCCCTGTATGTTTGATAATGCTATAAAAATGTTTGTTTGCACCTTTGTCCACACCGCATCAAGTTCAAATGACCACCACAAGAACATAAAGAACTATAGAAAACGTAAAAGGACACACTCTGCATCTAAACACATTCTTAGTCAACATAAATATACTTACGTTCTTAATTTTTTTCTAGAGATAAAGAATTGTTAGTATTGGGAAGTGAAAAGTGTGCGTGACTCCTATCAATTTGATGCCATGCCCCTAACTCTGTCCCTATACTAGTCCCTAACTCTAAGCCAGTCATTGCGGATGGCTGGCTTCACCACCCAGACTGGCTGTGGGATTGGGATTGTTTTCAGGATTGGGGTTTGGATGGGGGTGTGGGATTGACCTCCCTAACACTAAGCTAACACTGTCCCTATTCTTAGTCAGTACAGGATGGCACAGTCACACACCCAAACTAACTGGCAGTCAATACACGGTAGCACAAGTACAACCAGATTGACCTCCCGATACATGGCATCACATTGGCTACAGGAGCATATCAGCACACTCTCCATACTTTTTTAAATACTTAAATTGGGAAAAACAATAAGAAAACCTGATATGCAATAACCTTTGCAATATATTTGGTCATGTGTGAAAAAAGATGTGGATGCAAACAGGGCGCAACACTATTTAAAGTTAGCAGTAAAAAACATTGCCAGCGGGTCCCTTCACTTTGCTCCAGGATGACCCTAGAGCAAGCAAGAGGGCAATGGAGCGACCTGTGTGCCAAGCAAGTGAAGCAGGCACACAGGTCACCCCCACTGACGCCACCCCTCTCCGCCCCTGTATGTTTGATAATGCTATAAAAATGTTTGTTTGCACCTTTGTCCACACCGCATCAAGTTCAAATGACCACCACAAGAACATAAAGAACTATAGAAAACGTAAAAGGACACACTCTGCATCTAAACACATTCTTAGTCAACATAAATATACTTACGTTCTTAATTTTTTTCTAGAGATAAAGAATTGTTAGTATTGGGAAGTGAAAAGTGTGCGTGACTCCTATCAATTTGATGCCATGCCCCTAACTCTGTCCCTATACTAGTCCCTAACTCTAAGCCAGTCATTGCGGATGGCTGGCTTCACCACCCAGACTGGCTGTGGGATTGGGATTGTTTTCAGGATTGGGGTTTGGATGGGGGTGTGGGATTGACCTCCCTAACACTAAGCTAACACTGTCCCTATTCTTAGTCAGTACAGGATGGCACAGTCACACACCCAAACTAACTGGCAGTCAATACACGGTAGCACAAGTACAACCAGATTGACCTCCCGATACATGGCATCACATTGGCTACAGGAGCATATCAGCACACTCTCCATACTTTTTTAAATACTTAAATTGGGAAAAACAATAAGAAAACCTGATATGCAATAACCTTTGCTATTGGTCATGTGTGAAAAAAGATGTGGATGCAAACAGGGCGCAACACTATTTAAAGTTAGCAGTAAAAAACATTGCCAGCGGGTCCCTTCACTTTGCTCCAGGATGACCTTAGAGCAAGCGAGAGGGCAATGGAGCGACCTGTGTGCCAAGCAAGTGAAGCAGGCACACAGGTCACCCCCACTGACGCCACCCCTCTCCGCCCCTGTATGTTTGATAATGCTATAAAAATGTTTGTTTGCACCTTTGTCCACACCGCATCAAGTTCAAATGACCACCACAAGAAATAAAGAACTATAGAAAACGTAAAAGGACACACTCTGCATCTAAACACATTCTTAGTCAACATAAATATACTTACGTTCTTAATTTTTTTCTAGAGATAAAGAATTGTTAGTATTGGGAAGTGAAAAGTGTGCGTGACTCCTATCAATTTGATGCCATGCCCCTAACTCTGTCCCTATACTAGTCCCTAACTCTAAGCCAGTCATTGCGGATGGCTGGCTTCACCACCCAGACTGGCTGTGGGATTGGGATTGTTTTCAGGATTGGGGTTTGGATGGGGGTGTGGGATTGACCTCCCTAACACTAAGCTAACACTGTCCCTATTCTTAGTCAGTACAGGATGGCACAGTCACACACCCAAACTAACTGGCAGTCAATACACGGTAGCACAAGTACAACCAGATTGACCTCCCGATACATGGCATCACATTGGCTACAGGAGCATATCAGCACACTCTCCATACTTTTTTAAATACTTAAATTGGGAAAAACAATAAGAAAACCTGATATGCAATAACCTTTTTTGCAAAAACATACCCATAAGACAGTTATATCTAGAGATAAATTAAAGACAATAATTAAAATTTGCAATATATTTGGTCATGTGTGAAAAAAGATGTGGATGCAAACAAGGCGCAACACTATTTAAAGTTAGCAGTAAAAAACATTGCCAGCGGGTCCCTTCACTTTGCTCCAGGATGACCTTAGAGCAAGCGAGAGGGCAATGGAGCGACCTGTGTGCCAAGCAAGTGAAGCAGGCACACAGGTCACCCCCACTGACGCCACCCCTCTCCGCCCCTGTATGTTTGATAATGCTATAAAAATGTTTGTTTGCACCTTTGTCCACACCGCATCAAGTTCAAATGACCACCACAAGAACATAAAGAACTATAGAAAACGTAAAAGGACACACTCTGCATCTAAACACATTCTTAGTCAACATAAATATACTTACGTTCTTAATTTTTTTCTAGAGATAAAGAATTGTTAGTATTGGGAAGTGAAAAGTGTGCGTGACTCCTATCAATTTGATGCCATGCCCCTAACTCTGTCCCTATACTAGTCCCTAACTCTAAGCCAGTCATTGCGGATGGCTGGCTTCACCACCCAGACTGGCTGTGGGATTGGGATTGTTTTCAGGATTGGGGTTTGGATGGGGGTGTGGGATTGACCTCCCTAACACTAAGCTAACACTGTCCCTATTCTTAGTCAGTACAGGATGGCACAGTCACACACCCAAACTAACTGGCAGTCAATACACGGTAGCACAAGTACAACCAGATTGACCTCCCGATACATGGCATCACATTGGCTACAGGAGCATATCAGCACACTCTCCATACTTTTTTAAATACTTAAATTGGGAAAAACAATAAGAAAACCTGATATGCAATAACCTTTGCAATATATTTGGTCATGTGTGAAAAAAGATGTGGATGCAAACAGGGCGCAACACTATTTAAAGTTAGCAGTAAAAAACATTGCCAGCGGGTCCCTTCACTTTGCTCCAGGATGACCTTAGAGCAAGCGAGAGGGCAATGGAGCGACCTGTGTGCCAAGCAAGTGAAGCAGGCACACAGGTCACCCCCACTGACGCCACCCCTCTCCGCCCCTGTATGTTTGATAATGCTATAAAAATGTTTGTTTGCACCTTTGTCCACACCGCATCAAGTTCAAATGACCACCACAAGAACATAAAGAACTATAGAAAACGTAAAAGGACACACTCTGCATCTAAACACATTCTTAGTCAACATAAATATACTTACGTTCTTAATTTTTTTCTAGAGATAAAGAATTGTTAGTATTGGGAAGTGAAAAGTGTGCGTGACTCCTATCAATTTGATGCCATGCCCCTAACTCTGTCCCTATACTAGTCCCTAACTCTAAGCCAGTCATTGCGGATGGCTGGCTTCACCACCCAGACTGGCTGTGGGATTGGGATTGTTTTCAGGATTGGGGTTTGGATGGGGGTGTGGGATTGACCTCCCTAACACTAAGCTAACACTGTCCCTATTCTTAGTCAGTACAGGATGGCACAGTCACACACCCAAACTAACTGGCAGTCAATACACGGTAGCACAAGTACAACCAGATTGACCTCCCGATACATGGCATCACATTGGCTACAGGAGCATATCAGCACACTCTCCATACTTTTTTAAATACTTAAATTGGGAAAAACAATAAGAAAACCTGATATGCAATAACCTTTTTTGCAAAAACATACCCATAAGACAGTTATATCTAGAGATAAATTAAAGACAATAATTAAAATTTGCAATATATTTGGTCATGTGTGAAAAAAGATGTGGATGCAAACAAGGCGCAACACTATTTAAAGTTAGCAGTAAAAAACATTGCCAGCGGGTCCCTTCACTTTGCTCCAGGATGACCTTAGAGCAAGCGAGAGGGCAATGGAGCGACCTGTGTGCCAAGCAAGTGAAGCAGGCACACAGGTCACCCCCACTGACGCCACCCCTCTCCGCCCCTGTATGTTTGATAATGCTATAAAAATGTTTGTTTGCACCTTTGTCCACACCGCATCAAGTTCAAATGACCACCACAAGAACATAAAGAACTATAGAAAACGTAAAAGGACACACTCTGCATCTAAACACATTCTTAGTCAACATAAATATACTTACGTTCTTAATTTTTTTCTAGAGATAAAGAATTGTTAGTATTGGGAAGTGAAAAGTGTGCGTGACTCCTATCAATTTGATGCCATGCCCCTAACTCTGTCCCTATACTAGTCCCTAACTCTAAGCCAGTCATTGCGGATGGCTGGCTTCACCACCCAGACTGGCTGTGGGATTGGGATTGTTTTCAGGATTGGGGTTTGGATGGGGGTGTGGGATTGACCTCCCTAACACTAAGCTAACACTGTCCCTATTCTTAGTCAGTACAGGATGGCACAGTCACACACCCAAACTAACTGGCAGTCAATACACGGTAGCACAAGTACAACCAGATTGACCTCCCGATACATGGCATCACATTGGCTACAGGAGCATATCAGCACACTCTCCATACTTTTTTAAATACTTAAATTGGGAAAAACAATAAGAAAACCTGATATGCAATAACCTTTGCAATATATTTGGTCATGTGTGAAAAAAGATGTGGATGCAAACAGGGCGCAACACTATTTAAAGTTAGCAGTAAAAAACATTGCCAGCGGGTCCCTTCACTTTGCTCCAGGATGACCTTAGAGCAAGCGAGAGGGCAATGGAGCGACCTGTGTGCCAAGCAAGTGAAGCAGGCACACAGGTCACCCCCACTGACGCCACCCCTCTCCGCCCCTGTATGTTTGATAATGCTATAAAAATGTTTGTTTGCACCTTTGTCCACACCGCATCAAGTTCAAATGACCACCACAAGAACATAAAGAACTATAGAAAACGTAAAAGGACACACTCTGCATCTAAACACATTCTTAGTCAACATAAATATACTTACGTTCTTAATTTTTTTCTAGAGATAAAGAATTGTTAGTATTGGGAAGTGAAAAGTGTGCGTGACTCCTATCAATTTGATGCCATGCCCCTAACTCTGTCCCTATACTAGTCCCTAACTCTAAGCCAGTCATTGCGGATGGCTGGCTTCACCACCCAGACTGGCTGTGGGATTGGGATTGTTTTCAGGATTGGGGTTTGGATGGGGGTGTGGGATTGACCTCCCTAACACTAAGCTAACACTGTCCCTATTCTTAGTCAGTACAGGATGGCACAGTCACACACCCAAACTAACTGGCAGTCAATACACGGTAGCACAAGTACAACCAGATTGACCTCCCGATACATGGCATCACATTGGCTACAGGAGCATATCAGCACACTCTCCATACTTTTTTAAATACTTAAATTGGGAAAAACAATAAGAAAACCTGATATGCAATAACCTTTTTTGCAAAAACATACCCATAAGACAGTTATATCTAGAGATAAATTAAAGACAATAATTAAAATTTGCAATATATTTGGTCATGTGTGAAAAAAGATGTGGATGCAAACAAGGCGCAACTCTATTTAAAGTTAGCAGTAAAAAACATTGCCAGCGGGTCCCTTCACTTTGCTCCAGGATGACCTTAGAGCAAGCGAGAGGGCAATGGAGCGACCTGTGTGCCAAGCAAGTGAAGCAGGCACACAGGTCACCCCCACTGACGCCACCCCTCTCCGCCCCTGTATGTTTGATAATGCTATAAAAATGTTTGTTTGCACCTTTGTCCACACCGCATCAAGTTCAAATGACCACCACAAGAACATAAAGAACTATAGAAAACGTAAAAGGACACACTCTGCATCTAAACACATTCTTAGTCAACATAAATATACTTACGTTCTTAATTTTTTTCTAGAGATAAAGAATTGTTAGTATTGGGAAGTGAAAAGTGTGCGTGACTCCTATCAATTTGATGCCATGCCCCTAACTCTGTCCCTATACTAGTCCCTAACTCTAAGCCAGTCATTGCGGATGGCTGGCTTCACCACCCAGACTGGCTGTGGGATTGGGATTGTTTTCAGGATTGGGGTTTGGATGGGGGTGTGGGATTGACCTCCCTAACACTAAGCTAACACTGTCCCTATTCTTAGTCAGTACAGGATGGCACAGTCACACACCCAAACTAACTGGCAGTCAATACACGGTAGCACAAGTACAACCAGATTGACCTCCCGATACATGGCATCACATTGGCTACAGGAGCATATCAGCACACTCTCCATACTTTTTTAAATACTTAAATTGGGAAAAACAATAAGAAAACCTGATATGCAATAACCTTTTTTGCAAAAACATACCCATAAGACAGTTATATCTAGAGATAAATTAAAGACAATAATTAAAATTTGCAATATATTTGGTCATGTGTGAAAAAAGATGTGGATGCAAACAAGGCGCAACACTATTTAAAGTTAGCAGTAAAAAACATTGCCAGCGGGTCCCTTCACTTTGCTCCAGGATGACCCTAGAGCAAGCGAAGAGGGCAATGGAGCGACCTGTGTGCCAAGCAAGTGAAGCAGGCACACAGGTCACCCCCACTGACGCCACCCCTCTCCGCCCCTGTATGTTTGATAATGCTATAAAAATGTTTGTTTGCACCTTTGTCCACACCGCATCAAGTTCAAATGACCACCACAAGAACATAAAGAACTATAGAAAACGTAAAAGGACACACTCTGCATCTAAACACATTCTTAGTCAACATAAATATACTTACGTTCTTAATTTTTTTCTAGAGATAAAGAATTGTTAGTATTGGGAAGTGAAAAGTGTGCGTGACTCCTATCAATTTGATGCCATGCCCCTAACTCTGTCCCTATACTAGTCCCTAACTCTAAGCCAGTCATTGCGGATGGCTGGCTTCACCACCCAGACTGGCTGTGGGATTGGGATTGTTTTCAGGATTGGGGTTTGGATGGGGGTGTGGGATTGACCTCCCTAACACTAAGCTAACACTGTCCCTATTCTTAGTCAGTACAGGATGGCACAGTCACACACCCAAACTAACTGGCAGTCAATACACGGTAGCACAAGTACAACCAGATTGACCTCCCGATACATGGCATCACATTGGCTACAGGAGCATATCAGCACACTCTCCATACTTTTTTAAATACTTAAATTGGGAAAAACAATAAGAAAACCTGATATGCAATAACCTTTGCAATATATTTGGTCATGTGTGAAAAAAGATGTGGATGCAAACAGGGCGCAACACTATTTAAAGTTAGCAGTAAAAAACATTGCCAGCGGGTCCCTTCACTTTGCTCCAGGATGACCTTAGAGCAAGCGAGAGGGCAATGGAGCGACCTGTGTGCCAAGCAAGTGAAGCAGGCACACAGGTCACCCCCACTGACGCCACCCCTCTCCGCCCCTGTATGTTTGATAATGCTATAAAAATGTTTGTTTGCACCTTTGTCCACACCGCATCAAGTTCAAATGACCACCACAAGAACATAAAGAACTATAGAAAACGTAAAAGGACACACTCTGCATCTAAACACATTCTTAGTCAACATAAATATACTTACGTTCTTAATTTTTTTCTAGAGATAAAGAATTGTTAGTATTGGGAAGTGAAAAGTGTGCGTGACTCCTATCAATTTGATGCCATGCCCCTAACTCTGTCCCTATACTAGTCCCTAACTCTAAGCCAGTCATTGCGGATGGCTGGCTTCACCACCCAGACTGGCTGTGGGATTGGGATTGTTTTCAGGATTGGGGTTTGGATGGGGGTGTGGGATTGACCTCCCTAACACTAAGCTAACACTGTCCCTATTCTTAGTCAGTACAGGATGGCACAGTCACACACCCAAACTAACTGGCAGTCAATACACGGTAGCACAAGTACAACCAGATTGACCTCCCGATACATGGCATCACATTGGCTACAGGAGCATATCAGCACACTCTCCATACTTTTTTAAATACTTAAATTGGGAAAAACAATAAGAAAACCTGATATGCAATAACCTTTGCAATATATTTGGTCATGTGTGAAAAAAGATGTGGATGCAAACAGGGCGCAACACTATTTAAAGTTAGCAGTAAAAAACATTGCCAGCGGGTCCCTTCACTTTGCTCCAGGATGACCTTAGAGCAAGCGAGAGGGCAATGGAGCGACCTGTGTGCCAAGCAAGTGAAGCAGGCACACAGGTCACCCCCACTGACGCCACCCCTCTCCGCCCCTGTATGTTTGATAATGCTATAAAAATGTTTGTTTGCACCTTTGTCCACACCGCATCAAGTTCAAATGACCACCACAAGAACATAAAGAACTATAGAAAACGTAAAAGGACACACTCTGCATCTAAACACATTCTTAGTCAACATAAATATACTTACGTTCTTAATTTTTTTCTAGAGATAAAGAATTGTTAGTATTGGGAAGTGAAAAGTGTGCGTGACTCCTATCAATTTGATGCCATGCCCCTAACTCTGTCCCTATACTAGTCCCTAACTCTAAGCCAGTCATTGCGGATGGCTGGCTTCACCACCCAGACTGGCTGTGGGATTGGGATTGTTTTCAGGATTGGGGTTTGGATGGGGGTGTGGGATTGACCTCCCTAACACTAAGCTAACACTGTCCCTATTCTTAGTCAGTACAGGATGGCACAGTCACACACCCAAACTAACTGGCAGTCAATACACGGTAGCACAAGTACAACCAGATTGACCTCCCGATACATGGCATCACATTGGCTACAGGAGCATATCAGCACACTCTCCATACTTTTTTAAATACTTAAATTGGGAAAAACAATAAGAAAACCTGATATGCAATAACCTTTTTTGCAAAAACATACCCATAAGACAGTTATATCTAGAGATAAATTAAAGACAATAATTAAAATTTGCAATATATTTGGTCATGTGTGAAAAAAGATGTGGATGCAAACAAGGCGCAACACTATTTAAAGTTAGCAGTAAAAAACATTGCCAGCGGGTCCCTTCACTTTGCTCCAGGATGACCCTAGAGCAAGCGAGAGGGCAATGGAGCGACCTGTGTGCCAAGCAAGTGAAGCAGGCACACAGGTCACCCCCACTGACGCCACCCCTCTCCGCCCCTGTATGTTTGATAATGCTATAAAAATGTTTGTTTGCACCTTTGTCCACACCGCATCAAGTTCAAATGACCACCACAAGAACATAAAGAACTATAGAAAACGTAAAAGGACACACTCTGCATCTAAACACATTCTTAGTCAACATAAATATACTTACGTTCTTAATTTTTTTCTAGAGATAAAGAATTGTTAGTATTGGGAAGTGAAAAGTGTGCGTGACTCCTATCAATTTGATGCCATGCCCCTAACTCTGTCCCTATACTAGTCCCTAACTCTAAGCCAGTCATTGCGGATGGCTGGCTTCACCACCCAGACTGGCTGTGGGATTGGGATTGTTTTCAGGATTGGGGTTTGGATGGGGGTGTGGGATTGACCTCCCTAACACTAAGCTAACACTGTCCCTATTCTTAGTCAGTACAGGATGGCACAGTCACACACCCAAACTAACTGGCAGTCAATACACGGTAGCACAAGTACAACCAGATTGACCTCCCGATACATGGCATCACATTGGCTACAGGAGCATATCAGCACACTCTCCATACTTTTTTAAATACTTAAATTGGGAAAAACAATAAGAAAACCTGATATGCAATAACCTTTGCAATATATTTGGTCATGTGTGAAAAAAGATGTGGATGCAAACAGGGCGCAACACTATTTAAAGTTAGCAGTAAAAAACATTGCCAGCGGGTCCCTTCACTTTGCTCCAGGATGACCTTAGAGCAAGCGAGAGGGCAATGGAGCGACCTGTGTGCCAAGCAAGTGAAGCAGGCACACAGGTCACCCCCACTGACGCCACCCCTCTCCGCCCCTGTATGTTTGATAATGCTATAAAAATGTTTGTTTGCACCTTTGTCCACACCGCATCAAGTTCAAATGACCACCACAAGAACATAAAGAACTATAGAAAACGTAAAAGGACACACTCTGCATCTAAACACATTCTTAGTCAACATAAATATACTTACGTTCTTAATTTTTTTCTAGAGATAAAGAATTGTTAGTATTGGGAAGTGAAAAGTGTGCGTGACTCCTATCAATTTGATGCCATGCCCCTAACTCTGTCCCTATACTAGTCCCTAACTCTAAGCCAGTCATTGCGGATGGCTGGCTTCACCACCCAGACTGGCTGTGGGATTGGGATTGTTTTCAGGATTGGGGTTTGGATGGGGGTGTGGGATTGACCTCCCTAACACTAAGCTAACACTGTCCCTATTCTTAGTCAGTACAGGATGGCACAGTCACACACCCAAACTAACTGGCAGTCAATACACGGTAGCACAAGTACAACCAGATTGACCTCCCGATACATGGCATCACATTGGCTACAGGAGCATATCAGCACACTCTCCATACTTTTTTAAATACTTAAATTGGGAAAAACAATAAGAAAACCTGATATGCAATAACCTTTTTTGCAAAAACATACCCATAAGACAGTTATATCTAGAGATAAATTAAAGACAATAATTAAAATTTGCAATATATTTGGTCATGTGTGAAAAAAGATGTGGATGCAAACAAGGCGCAACACTATTTAAAGTTAGCAGTAAAAAACATTGCCAGCGGGTCCCTTCACTTTGCTCCAGGATGACCTTAGAGCAAGCGAGAGGGCAATGGAGCGACCTGTGTGCCAAGCAAGTGAAGCAGGCACACAGGTCACCCCCACTGACGCCACCCCTCTCCGCCCCTGTATGTTTGATAATGCTATAAAAATGTTTGTTTGCACCTTTGTCCACACCGCATCAAGTTCAAATGACCACCACAAGAACATAAAGAACTATAGAAAACGTAAAAGGACACACTCTGCATCTAAACACATTCTTAGTCAACATAAATATACTTACGTTCTTAATTTTTTTCTAGAGATAAAGAATTGTTAGTATTGGGAAGTGAAAAGTGTGCGTGACTCCTATCAATTTGATGCCATGCCCCTAACTCTGTCCCTATACTAGTCCCTAACTCTAAGCCAGTCATTGCGGATGGCTGGCTTCACCACCCAGACTGGCTGTGGGATTGGGATTGTTTTCAGGATTGGGGTTTGGATGGGGGTGTGGGATTGACCTCCCTAACACTAAGCTAACACTGTCCCTATTCTTAGTCAGTACAGGATGGCACAGTCACACACCCAAACTAACTGGCAGTCAATACACGGTAGCACAAGTACAACCAGATTGACCTCCCGATACATGGCATCACATTGGCTACAGGAGCATATCAGCACACTCTCCATACTTTTTTAAATACTTAAATTGGGAAAAACAATAAGAAAACCTGATATGCAATAACCTTTTTTGCAAAAACATACCCATAAGACAGTTATATCTAGAGATAAATTAAAGACAATAATTAAAATTTGCAATATATTTGGTCATGTGTGAAAAAAGATGTGGATGCAAACAAGGCGCAACACTATTTAAAGTTAGCAGTAAAAAACATTGCCAGCGGGTCCCTTCACTTTGCTCCAGGATGACCCTAGAGCAAGCGAGAGGGCAATGGAGCGACCTGTGTGCCAAGCAAGTGAAGCAGGCACACAGGTCACCCCCACTGACGCCACCCCTCTCCGCCCCTGTATGTTTGATAATGCTATAAAAATGTTTGTTTGCACCTTTGTCCACACCGCATCAAGTTCAAATGACCACCACAAGAACATAAAGAACTATAGAAAACGTAAAAGGACACACTCTGCATCTAAACACATTCTTAGTCAACATAAATATACTTACGTTCTTAATTTTTTTCTAGAGATAAAGAATTGTTAGTATTGGGAAGTGAAAAGTGTGCGTGACTCCTATCAATTTGATGCCATGCCCCTAACTCTGTCCCTATACTAGTCCCTAACTCTAAGCCAGTCATTGCGGATGGCTGGCTTCACCACCCAGACTGGCTGTGGGATTGGGATTGTTTTCAGGATTGGGGTTTGGATGGGGGTGTGGGATTGACCTCCCTAACACTAAGCTAACACTGTCCCTATTCTTAGTCAGTACAGGATGGCACAGTCACACACCCAAACTAACTGGCAGTCAATACACGGTAGCACAAGTACAACCAGATTGACCTCCCGATACATGGCATCACATTGGCTACAGGAGCATATCAGCACACTCTCCATACTTTTTTAAATACTTAAATTGGGAAAAACAATAAGAAAACCTGATATGCAATAACCTTTTTTGCAAAAACATACCCATAAGACAGTTATATCTAGAGATAAATTAAAGACAATAATTAAAATTTGCAATATATTTGGTCATGTGTGAAAAAAGATGTGGATGCAAACAAGGCGCAACTCTATTTAAAGTTAGCAGTAAAAAACATTGCCAGCGGGTCCCTTCACTTTGCTCCAGGATGACCTTAGAGCAAGCGAGAGGGCAATGGAGCGACCTGTGTGCCAAGCAAGTGAAGCAGGCACACAGGTCACCCCCACTGACGCCACCCCTCTCCGCCCCTGTATGTTTGATAATGCTATAAAAATGTTTGTTTGCACCTTTGTCCACACCGCATCAAGTTCAAATGACCACCACAAGAACATAAAGAACTATAGAAAACGTAAAAGGACACACTCTGCATCTAAACACATTCTTAGTCAACATAAATATACTTACGTTCTTAATTTTTTTCTAGAGATAAAGAATTGTTAGTATTGGGAAGTGAAAAGTGTGCGTGACTCCTATCAATTTGATGCCATGCCCCTAACTCTGTCCCTATACTAGT
This sequence comes from Xenopus laevis, assembly GCF_017654675.1. Classification (NCBI taxonomy): domain Eukaryota; kingdom Metazoa; phylum Chordata; class Amphibia; order Anura; family Pipidae; genus Xenopus; species Xenopus laevis. The sequence goes on from NC_054381.1 coordinate 69,774,286, forward strand.
CCCTAACTCTAAGCCAGTCATTGCGGATGGCTGGCTTCACCACCCAGACTGGCTGTGGGATTGGGATTGTTTTCAGGATTGGGGTTTGGATGGGGGTGTGGGATTGACCTCCCTAACACTAAGCTAACACTGTCCCTATTCTTAGTCAGTACAGGATGGCACAGTCACACACCCAAACTAACTGGCAGTCAATACACGGTAGCACAAGTACAACCAGATTGACCTCCCGATACATGGCATCACATTGGCTACAGGAGCATATCAGCACACTCTCCATACTTTTTTAAATACTTAAATTGGGAAAAACAATAAGAAAACCTGATATGCAATAACCTTTGCAATATATTTGGTCATGTGTGAAAAAAGATGTGGATGCAAACAGGGCGCAACACTATTTAAAGTTAGCAGTAAAAAACATTGCCAGCGGGTCCCTTCACTTTGCTCCAGGATGACCTTAGAGCAAGCGAGAGGGCAATGGAGCGACCTGTGTGCCAAGCAAGTGAAGCAGGCACACAGGTCACCCCCACTGACGCCACCCCTCTCCGCCCCTGTATGTTTGATAATGCTATAAAAATGTTTGTTTGCACCTTTGTCCACACCGCATCAAGTTCAAATGACCACCACAAGAACATAAAGAACTATAGAAAACGTAAAAGGACACACTCTGCATCTAAACACATTCTTAGTCAACATAAATATACTTACGTTCTTAATTTTTTTCTAGAGATAAAGAATTGTTAGTATTGGGAAGTGAAAAGTGTGCGTGACTCCTATCAATTTGATGCCATGCCCCTAACTCTGTCCCTATACTAGTCCCTAACTCTAAGCCAGTCATTGCGGATGGCTGGCTTCACCACCCAGACTGGCTGTGGGATTGGGATTGTTTTCAGGATTGGGGTTTGGATGGGGGTGTGGGATTGACCTCCCTAACACTAAGCTAACACTGTCCCTATTCTTAGTCAGTACAGGATGGCACAGTCACACACCCAAACTAACTGGCAGTCAATACACGGTAGCACAAGTACAACCAGATTGACCTCCCGATACATGGCATCACATTGGCTACAGGAGCATATCAGCACACTCTCCATACTTTTTTAAATACTTAAATTGGGAAAAACAATAAGAAAACCTGATATGCAATAACCTTTTTTGCAAAAACATACCCATAAGACAGTTATATCTAGAGATAAATTAAAGACAATAATTAAAATTTGCAATATATTTGGTCATGTGTGAAAAAAGATGTGGATGCAAACAAGGCGCAACTCTATTTAAAGTTAGCAGTAAAAAACATTGCCAGCGGGTCCCTTCACTTTGCTCCAGGATGACCTTAGAGCAAGCGAGAGGGCAATGGAGCGACCTGTGTGCCAAGCAAGTGAAGCAGGCACACAGGTCACCCCCACTGACGCCACCCCTCTCCGCCCCTGTATGTTTGATAATGCTATAAAAATGTTTGTTTGCACCTTTGTCCACACCGCATCAAGTTCAAATGACCACCACAAGAACATAAAGAACTATAGAAAACGTAAAAGGACACACTCTGCATCTAAACACATTCTTAGTCAACATAAATATACTTACGTTCTTAATTTTTTTCTAGAGATAAAGAATTGTTAGTATTGGGAAGTGAAAAGTGTGCGTGACTCCTATCAATTTGATGCCATGCCCCTAACTCTGTCCCTATACTAGTCCCTAACTCTAAGCCAGTCATTGCGGATGGCTGGCTTCACCACCCAGACTGGCTGTGGGATTGGGATTGTTTTCAGGATTGGGGTTTGGATGGGGGTGTGGGATTGACCTCCCTAACACTAAGCTAACACTGTCCCTATTCTTAGTCAGTACAGGATGGCACAGTCACACACCCAAACTAACTGGCAGTCAATACACGGTAGCACAAGTACAACCAGATTGACCTCCCGATACATGGCATCACATTGGCTACAGGAGCATATCAGCACACTCTCCATACTTTTTTAAATACTTAAATTGGGAAAAACAATAAGAAAACCTGATATGCAATAACCTTTTTTGCAAAAACATACCCATAAGACAGTTATATCTAGAGATAAATTAAAGACAATAATTAAAATTTGCAATATATTTGGTCATGTGTGAAAAAAGATGTGGATGCAAACAAGGCGCAACACTATTTAAAGTTAGCAGTAAAAAACATTGCCAGCGGGTCCCTTCACTTTGCTCCAGGATGACCTTAGAGCAAGCGAGAGGGCAATGGAGCGACCTGTGTGCCAAGCAAGTGAAGCAGGCACACAGGTCACCCCCACTGACGCCACCCCTCTCCGCCCCTGTATGTTTGATAATGCTATAAAAATGTTTGTTTGCACCTTTGTCCACACCGCATCAAGTTCAAATGACCACCACAAGAACATAAAGAACTATAGAAAACGTAAAAGGACACACTCTGCATCTAAACACATTCTTAGTCAACATAAATATACTTACGTTCTTAATTTTTTTCTAGAGATAAAGAATTGTTAGTATTGGGAAGTGAAAAGTGTGCGTGACTCCTATCAATTTGATGCCATGCCCCTAACTCTGTCCCTATACTAGTCCCTAACTCTAAGCCAGTCATTGCGGATGGCTGGCTTCACCACCCAGACTGGCTGTGGGATTGGGATTGTTTTCAGGATTGGGGTTTGGATGGGGGTGTGGGATTGACCTCCCTAACACTAAGCTAACACTGTCCCTATTCTTAGTCAGTACAGGATGGCACAGTCACACACCCAAACTAACTGGCAGTCAATACACGGTAGCACAAGTACAACCAGATTGACCTCCCGATACATGGCATCACATTGGCTACAGGAGCATATCAGCACACTCTCCATACTTTTTTAAATACTTAAATTGGGAAAAACAATAAGAAAACCTGATATGCAATAACCTTTTTTGCAAAAACATACCCATAAGACAGTTATATCTAGAGATAAATTAAAGACAATAATTAAAATTTGCAATATATTTGGTCATGTGTGAAAAAGATGTGGATGCAAACAGGGCGCAACACTATTTAAAGTTAGCAGTAAAAAACATTGCCAGCGGGTCCCTTCACTTTGCTCCAGGATGACCTTAGAGCAAGCGAGAGGGCAATGGAGCGACCTGTGTGCCAAGCAAGTGAAGCAGGCACACAGGTCACCCCCACTGACGCCACCCCTCTCCGCCCCTGTATGTTTGATAATGCTATAAAAATGTTTGTTTGCACCTTTGTCCACACCGCATCAAGTTCAAATGACCACCACAAGAACATAAAGAACTATAGAAAACGTAAAAGGACACACTCTGCATCTAAACACATTCTTAGTCAACATAAATATACTTACGTTCTTAATTTTTTTCTAGAGATAAAGAATTGTTAGTATTGGGAAGTGAAAAGTGTGCGTGACTCCTATCAATTTGATGCCATGCCCCTAACTCTGTCCCTATACTAGTCCCTAACTCTAAGCCAGTCATTGCGGATGGCTGGCTTCACCACCCAGACTGGCTGTGGGATTGGGATTGTTTTCAGGATTGGGGTTTGGATGGGGGTGTGGGATTGACCTCCCTAACACTAAGCTAACACTGTCCCTATTCTTAGTCAGTACAGGATGGCACAGTCACACACCCAAACTAACTGGCAGTCAATACACGGTAGCACAAGTACAACCAGATTGACCTCCCGATACATGGCATCACATTGGCTACAGGAGCATATCAGCACACTCTCCATACTTTTTTAAATACTTAAATTGGGAAAAACAATAAGAAAACCTGATATGCAATAACCTTTTTTGCAAAAACATACCCATAAGACAGTTATATCTAGAGATAAATTAAAGACAATAATTAAAATTTGCAATATATTTGGTCATGTGTGAAAAAAGATGTGGATGCAAACAAGGCGCAACTCTATTTAAAGTTAGCAGTAAAAAACATTGCCAGCGGGTCCCTTCACTTTGCTCCAGGATGACCTTAGAGCAAGCGAGAGGGCAATGGAGCGACCTGTGTGCCAAGCAAGTGAAGCAGGCACACAGGTCACCCCCACTGACGCCACCCCTCTCCGCCCCTGTATGTTTGATAATGCTATAAAAATGTTTGTTTGCACCTTTGTCCACACCGCATCAAGTTCAAATGACCACCACAAGAACATAAAGAACTATAGAAAACGTAAAAGGACACACTCTGCATCTAAACACATTCTTAGTCAACATAAATATACTTACGTTCTTAATTTTTTTCTAGAGATAAAGAATTGTTAGTATTGGGAAGTGAAAAGTGTGCGTGACTCCTATCAATTTGATGCCATGCCCCTAACTCTGTCCCTATACTAGTCCCTAACTCTAAGCCAGTCATTGCGGATGGCTGGCTTCACCACCCAGACTGGCTGTGGGATTGGGATTGTTTTCAGGATTGGGGTTTGGATGGGGGTGTGGGATTGACCTCCCTAACACTAAGCTAACACTGTCCCTATTCTTAGTCAGTACAGGATGGCACAGTCACACACCCAAACTAACTGGCAGTCAATACACGGTAGCACAAGTACAACCAGATTGACCTCCCGATACATGGCATCACATTGGCTACAGGAGCATATCAGCACACTCTCCATACTTTTTTAAATACTTAAATTGGGAAAAACAATAAGAAAACCTGATATGCAATAACCTTTTTTGCAAAAACATACCCATAAGACAGTTATATCTAGAGATAAATTAAAGACAATAATTAAAATTTGCAATATATTTGGTCATGTGTGAAAAAAGATGTGGATGCAAACAAGGCGCAACACTATTTAAAGTTAGCAGTAAAAAACATTGCCAGCGGGTCCCTTCACTTTGCTCCAGGATGACCCTAGAGCAAGCGAGAGGGCAATGGAGCGACCTGTGTGCCAAGCAAGTGAAGCAGGCACACAGGTCACCCCCACTGACGCCACCCCTCTCCGCCCCTGTATGTTTGATAATGCTATAAAAATGTTTGTTTGCACCTTTGTCCACACCGCATCAAGTTCAAATGACCACCACAAGAACATAAAGAACTATAGAAAACGTAAAAGGACACACTCTGCATCTAAACACATTCTTAGTCAACATAAATATACTTACGTTCTTAATTTTTTTCTAGAGATAAAGAATTGTTAGTATTGGGAAGTGAAAAGTGTGCGTGACTCCTATCAATTTGATGCCATGCCCCTAACTCTGTCCCTATACTAGTCCCTAACTCTAAGCCAGTCATTGCGGATGGCTGGCTTCACCACCCAGACTGGCTGTGGGATTGGGATTGTTTTCAGGATTGGGGTTTGGATGGGGGTGTGGGATTGACCTCCCTAACACTAAGCTAACACTGTCCCTATTCTTAGTCAGTACAGGATGGCACAGTCACACACCCAAACTAACTGGCAGTCAATACACGGTAGCACAAGTACAACCAGATTGACCTCCCGATACATGGCATCACATTGGCTACAGGAGCATATCAGCACACTCTCCATACTTTTTTAAATACTTAAATTGGGAAAAACAATAAGAAAACCTGATATGCAATAACCTTTTTTGCAAAAACATACCCATAAGACAGTTATATCTAGAGATAAATTAAAGACAATAATTAAAATTTGCAATATATTTGGTCATGTGTGAAAAAAGATGTGGATGCAAACAAGGCGCAACTCTATTTAAAGTTAGCAGTAAAAAACATTGCCAGCGGGTCCCTTCACTTTGCTCCAGGATGACCTTAGAGCAAGCGAGAGGGCAATGGAGCGACCTGTGTGCCAAGCAAGTGAAGCAGGCACACAGGTCACCCCCACTGACGCCACCCCTCTCCGCCCCTGTATGTTTGATAATGCTATAAAAATGTTTGTTTGCACCTTTGTCCACACCGCATCAAGTTCAAATGACCACCACAAGAACATAAAGAACTATAGAAAACGTAAAAGGACACACTCTGCATCTAAACACATTCTTAGTCAACATAAATATACTTACGTTCTTAATTTTTTTCTAGAGATAAAGAATTGTTAGTATTGGGAAGTGAAAAGTGTGCGTGACTCCTATCAATTTGATGCCATGCCCCTAACTCTGTCCCTATACTAGTCCCTAACTCTAAGCCAGTCATTGCGGATGGCTGGCTTCACCACCCAGACTGGCTGTGGGATTGGGATTGTTTTCAGGATTGGGGTTTGGATGGGGGTGTGGGATTGACCTCCCTAACACTAAGCTAACACTGTCCCTATTCTTAGTCAGTACAGGATGGCACAGTCACACACCCAAACTAACTGGCAGTCAATACACGGTAGCACAAGTACAACCAGATTGACCTCCCGATACATGGCATCACATTGGCTACAGGAGCATATCAGCACACTCTCCATACTTTTTTAAATACTTAAATTGGGAAAAACAATAAGAAAACCTGATATGCAATAACCTTTTTTGCAAAAACATACCCATAAGACAGTTATATCTAGAGATAAATTAAAGACAATAATTAAAATTTGCAATATATTTGGTCATGTGTGAAAAAAGATGTGGATGCAAACAAGGCGCAACACTATTTAAAGTTAGCAGTAAAAAACATTGCCAGCGGGTCCCTTCACTTTGCTCCAGGATGACCTTAGAGCAAGCGAGAGGGCAATGGAGCGACCTGTGTGCCAAGCAAGTGAAGCAGGCACACAGGTCACCCCCACTGACGCCACCCCTCTCCGCCCCTGTATGTTTGATAATGCTATAAAAATGTTTGTTTGCACCTTTGTCCACACCGCATCAAGTTCAAATGACCACCACAAGAACATAAAGAACTATAGAAAACGTAAAAGGACACACTCTGCATCTAAACACATTCTTAGTCAACATAAATATACTTACGTTCTTAATTTTTTTCTAGAGATAAAGAATTGTTAGTATTGGGAAGTGAAAAGTGTGCGTGACTCCTATCAATTTGATGCCATGCCCCTAACTCTGTCCCTATACTAGTCCCTAACTCTAAGCCAGTCATTGCGGATGGCTGGCTTCACCACCCAGACTGGCTGTGGGATTGGGATTGTTTTCAGGATTGGGGTTTGGATGGGGGTGTGGGATTGACCTCCCTAACACTAAGCTAACACTGTCCCTATTCTTAGTCAGTACAGGATGGCACAGTCACACACCCAAACTAACTGGCAGTCAATACACGGTAGCACAAGTACAACCAGATTGACCTCCCGATACATGGCATCACATTGGCTACAGGAGCATATCAGCACACTCTCCATACTTTTTTAAATACTTAAATTGGGAAAAACAATAAGAAAACCTGATATGCAATAACCTTTTTTGCAAAAACATACCCATAAGACAGTTATATCTAGAGATAAATTAAAGACAATAATTAAAATTTGCAATATATTTGGTCATGTGTGAAAAAAGATGTGGATGCAAACAAGGCGCAACACTATTTAAAGTTAGCAGTAAAAAACATTGCCAGCGGGTCCCTTCACTTTGCTCCAGGATGACCCTAGAGCAAGCGAGAGGGCAATGGAGCGACCTGTGTGCCAAGCAAGTGAAGCAGGCACACAGGTCACCCCCACTGACGCCACCCCTCTCCGCCCCTGTATGTTTGATAATGCTATAAAAATGTTTGTTTGCACCTTTGTCCACACCGCATCAAGTTCAAATGACCACCACAAGAACATAAAGAACTATAGAAAACGTAAAAGGACACACTCTGCATCTAAACACATTCTTAGTCAACATAAATATACTTACGTTCTTAATTTTTTTCTAGAGATAAAGAATTGTTAGTATTGGGAAGTGAAAAGTGTGCGTGACTCCTATCAATTTGATGCCATGCCCCTAACTCTGTCCCTATACTAGTCCCTAACTCTAAGCCAGTCATTGCGGATGGCTGGCTTCACCACCCAGACTGGCTGTGGGATTGGGATTGTTTTCAGGATTGGGGTTTGGATGGGGGTGTGGGATTGACCTCCCTAACACTAAGCTAACACTGTCCCTATTCTTAGTCAGTACAGGATGGCACAGTCACACACCCAAACTAACTGGCAGTCAATACACGGTAGCACAAGTACAACCAGATTGACCTCCCGATACATGGCATCACATTGGCTACAGGAGCATATCAGCACACTCTCCATACTTTTTTAAATACTTAAATTGGGAAAAACAATAAGAAAACCTGATATGCAATAACCTTTTTTGCAAAAACATACCCATAAGACAGTTATATCTAGAGATAAATTAAAGACAATAATTAAAATTTGCAATATATTTGGTCATGTGTGAAAAAAGATGTGGATGCAAACAAGGCGCAACACTATTTAAAGTTAGCAGTAAAAAACATTGCCAGCGGGTCCCTTCACTTTGCTCCAGGATGACCCTAGAGCAAGCGAGAGGGCAATGGAGCGACCTGTGTGCCAAGCAAGTGAAGCAGGCACACAGGTCACCCCCACTGACGCCACCCCTCTCCGCCCCTGTATGTTTGATAATGCTATAAAAATGTTTGTTTGCACCTTTGTCCACACCGCATCAAGTTCAAATGACCACCACAAGAACATAAAGAACTATAGAAAACGTAAAAGGACACACTCTGCATCTAAACACATTCTTAGTCAACATAAATATACTTACGTTCTTAATTTTTTTCTAGAGATAAAGAATTGTTAGTATTGGGAAGTGAAAAGTGTGCGTGACTCCTATCAATTTGATGCCATGCCCCTAACTCTGTCCCTATACTAGTCCCTAACTCTAAGCCAGTCATTGCGGATGGCTGGCTTCACCACCCAGACTGGCTGTGGGATTGGGATTGTTTTCAGGATTGGGGTTTGGATGGGGGTGTGGGATTGACCTCCCTAACACTAAGCTAACACTGTCCCTATTCTTAGTCAGTACAGGATGGCACAGTCACACACCCAAACTAACTGGCAGTCAATACACGGTAGCACAAGTACAACCAGATTGACCTCCCGATACATGGCATCACATTGGCTACAGGAGCATATCAGCACACTCTCCATACTTTTTTAAATACTTAAATTGGGAAAAACAATAAGAAAACCTGATATGCAATAACCTTTTTTGCAAAAACATACCCATAAGACAGTTATATCTAGAGATAAATTAAAGACAATAATTAAAATTTGCAATATATTTGGTCATGTGTGAAAAAAGATGTGGATGCAAACAAGGCGCAACACTATTTAAAGTTAGCAGTAAAAAACATTGCCAGCGGGTCCCTTCACTTTGCTCCAGGATGACCCTAGAGCAAGCGAGAGGGCAATGGAGCGACCTGTGTGCCAAGCAAGTGAAGCAGGCACACAGGTCACCCCCACTGACGCCACCCCTCTCCGCCCCTGTATGTTTGATAATGCTATAAAAATGTTTGTTTGCACCTTTGTCCACACCGCATCAAGTTCAAATGACCACCACAAGAACATAAAGAACTATAGAAAACGTAAAAGGACACACTCTGCATCTAAACACATTCTTAGTCAACATAAATATACTTACGTTCTTAATTTTTTTCTAGAGATAAAGAATTGTTAGTATTGGGAAGTGAAAAGTGTGCGTGACTCCTATCAATTTGATGCCATGCCCCTAACTCTGTCCCTATACTAGTCCCTAACTCTAAGCCAGTCATTGCGGATGGCTGGCTTCACCACCCAGACTGGCTGTGGGATTGGGATTGTTTTCAGGATTGGGGTTTGGATGGGGGTGTGGGATTGACCTCCCTAACACTAAGCTAACACTGTCCCTATTCTTAGTCAGTACAGGATGGCACAGTCACACACCCAAACTAACTGGCAGTCAATACACGGTAGCACAAGTACAACCAGATTGACCTCCCGATACATGGCATCACATTGGCTACAGGAGCATATCAGCACACTCTCCATACTTTTTTAAATACTTAAATTGGGAAAAACAATAAGAAAACCTGATATGCAATAACCTTTTTTGCAAAAACATACCCATAAGACAGTTATATCTAGAGATAAATTAAAGACAATAATTAAAATTTGCAATATATTTGGTCATGTGTGAAAAAAGATGTGGATGCAAACAAGGCGCAACACTATTTAAAGTTAGCAGTAAAAAACATTGCCAGCGGGTCCCTTCACTTTGCTCCAGGATGACCCTAGAGCAAGCGAGAGGGCAATGGAGCGACCTGTGTGCCAAGCAAGTGAAGCAGGCACACAGGTCACCCCCACTGACGCCACCCCTCTCCGCCCCTGTATGTTTGATAATGCTATAAAAATGTTTGTTTGCACCTTTGTCCACACCGCATCAAGTTCAAATGACCACCACAAGAACATAAAGAACTATAGAAAACGTAAAAGGACACACTCTGCATCTAAACACATTCTTAGTCAACATAAATATACTTACGTTCTTAATTTTTTTCTAGAGATAAAGAATTGTTAGTATTGGGAAGTGAAAAGTGTGCGTGACTCCTATCAATTTGATGCCATGCCCCTAACTCTGTCCCTATACTAGTCCCTAACTCTAAGCCAGTCATTGCGGATGGCTGGCTTCACCACCCAGACTGGCTGTGGGATTGGGATTGTTTTCAGGATTGGGGTTTGGATGGGGGTGTGGGATTGACCTCCCTAACACTAAGCTAACACTGTCCCTATTCTTAGTCAGTACAGGATGGCACAGTCACACACCCAAACTAACTGGCAGTCAATACACGGTAGCACAAGTACAACCAGATTGACCTCCCGATACATGGCATCACATTGGCTACAGGAGCATATCAGCACACTCTCCATACTTTTTTAAATACTTAAATTGGGAAAAACAATAAGAAAACCTGATATGCAATAACCTTTTTTGCAAAAACATACCCATAAGACAGTTATATCTAGAGATAAATTAAAGACAATAATTAAAATTTGCAATATATTTGGTCATGTGTGAAAAAAGATGTGGATGCAAACAAGGCGCAACACTATTTAAAGTTAGCAGTAAAAAACATTGCCAGCGGGTCCCTTCACTTTGCTCCAGGATGACCCTAGAGCAAGCGAGAGGGCAATGGAGCGACCTGTGTGCCAAGCAAGTGAAGCAGGCACACAGGTCACCCCCACTGACGCCACCCCTCTCCGCCCCTGTATGTTTGATAATGCTATAAAAATGTTTGTTTGCACCTTTGTCCACACCGCATCAAGTTCAAATGACCACCACAAGAACATAAAGAACTATAGAAAACGTAAAAGGACACACTCTGCATCTAAACACATTCTTAGTCAACATAAATATACTTACGTTCTTAATTTTTTTCTAGAGATAAAGAATTGTTAGTATTGGGAAGTGAAAAGTGTGCGTGACTCCTATCAATTTGATGCCATGCCCCTAACTCTGTCCCTATACTAGTCCCTAACTCTAAGCCAGTCATTGCGGATGGCTGGCTTCACCACCCAGACTGGCTGTGGGATTGGGATTGTTTTCAGGATTGGGGTTTGGATGGGGGTGTGGGATTGACCTCCCTAACACTAAGCTAACACTGTCCCTATTCTTAGTCAGTACAGGATGGCACAGTCACACACCCAAACTAACTGGCAGTCAATACACGGTAGCACAAGTACAACCAGATTGACCTCCCGATACATGGCATCACATTGGCTACAGGAGCATATCAGCACACTCTCCATACTTTTTTAAATACTTAAATTGGGAAAAACAATAAGAAAACCTGATATGCAATAACCTTTTTTGCAAAAACATACCCATAAGACAGTTATATCTAGAGATAAATTAAAGACAATAATTAAAATTTGCAATATATTTGGTCATGTGTGAAAAAAGATGTGGATGCAAACAAGGCGCAACACTATTTAAAGTTAGCAGTAAAAAACATTGCCAGCGGGTCCCTTCACTTTGCTCCAGGATGACCCTAGAGCAAGCGAGAGGGCAATGGAGCGACCTGTGTGCCAAGCAAGTGAAGCAGGCACACAGGTCACCCCCACTGACGCCACCCCTCTCCGCCCCTGTATGTTTGATAATGCTATAAAAATGTTTGTTTGCACCTTTGTCCACACCGCATCAAGTTCAAATGACCACCACAAGAACATAAAGAACTATAGAAAACGTAAAAGGACACACTCTGCATCTAAACACATTCTTAGTCAACATAAATATACTTACGTTCTTAATTTTTTTCTAGAGATAAAGAATTGTTAGTATTGGGAAGTGAAAAGTGTGCGTGACTCCTATCAATTTGATGCCATGCCCCTAACTCTGTCCCTATACTAGTCCCTAACTCTAAGCCAGTCATTGCGGATGGCTGGCTTCACCACCCAGACTGGCTGTGGGATTGGGATTGTTTTCAGGATTGGGGTTTGGATGGGGGTGTGGGATTGACCTCCCTAACACTAAGCTAACACTGTCCCTATTCTTAGTCAGTACAGGATGGCACAGTCACACACCCAAACTAACTGGCAGTCAATACACGGTAGCACAAGTACAACCAGATTGACCTCCCGATACATGGCATCACATTGGCTACAGGAGCATATCAGCACACTCTCCATACTTTTTTAAATACTTAAATTGGGAAAAACAATAAGAAAACCTGATATGCAATAACCTTTTTTGCAAAAACATACCCATAAGACAGTTATATCTAGAGATAAATTAAAGACAATAATTAAAATTTGCAATATATTTGGTCATGTGTGAAAAAAGATGTGGATGCAAACAAGGCGCAACACTATTTAAAGTTAGCAGTAAAAAACATTGCCAGCGGGTCCCTTCACTTTGCTCCAGGATGACCCTAGAGCAAGCGAGAGGGCAATGGAGCGACCTGTGTGCCAAGCAAGTGAAGCAGGCACACAGGTCACCCCCACTGACGCCACCCCTCTCCGCCCCTGTATGTTTGATAATGCTATAAAAATGTTTGTTTGCACCTTTGTCCACACCGCATCAAGTTCAAATGACCACCACAAGAACATAAAGAACTATAGAAAACGTAAAAGGACACACTCTGCATCTAAACACATTCTTAGTCAACATAAATATACTTACGTTCTTAATTTTTTTCTAGAGATAAAGAATTGTTAGTATTGGGAAGTGAAAAGTGTGCGTGACTCCTATCAATTTGATGCCATGCCCCTAACTCTGTCCCTATACTAGTCCCTAACTCTAAGCCAGTCATTGCGGATGGCTGGCTTCACCACCCAGACTGGCTGTGGGATTGGGATTGTTTTCAGGATTGGGGTTTGGATGGGGGTGTGGGATTGACCTCCCTAACACTAAGCTAACACTGTCCCTATTCTTAGTCAGTACAGGATGGCACAGTCACACACCCAAACTAACTGGCAGTCAATACACGGTAGCACAAGTACAACCAGATTGACCTCCCGATACATGGCATCACATTGGCTACAGGAGCATATCAGCACACTCTCCATACTTTTTTAAATACTTAAATTGGGAAAAACAATAAGAAAACCTGATATGCAATAACCTTTTTTGCAAAAACATACCCATAAGACAGTTATATCTAGAGATAAATTAAAGACAATAATTAAAATTTGCAATATATTTGGTCATGTGTGAAAAAGATGTGGATGCAAACAAGGCACAACACTATTTAAAGTTAGCAGTAAAAAACATTGCCAGCGGGTCCCTTCACTTTGCTCCAGGATGACCCTAGAGCAAGCGAGAGGGCAATGGAGCGACCTGTGTGCCAAGCAAGTGAAGCAGGCACACAGGTCACCCCCACTGACGCCACCCCTCTCCGCCCCTGTATGTTTGATAATGCTATAAAAATGTTTGTTTGCACCTTTGTCCACACCGCATCAAGTTCAAATGACCACCACAAGAACATAAAGAACTATAGAAAACGTAAAAGGACACACTCTGCATCTAAACACATTCTTAGTCAACATAAATATACTTACGTTCTTAATTTTTTTCTAGAGATAAAGAATTGTTAGTATTGGGAAGTGAAAAGTGTGCGTGACTCCTATCAATTTGATGCCATGCCCCTAACTCTGTCCCTATACTAGTCCCTAACTCTAAGCCAGTCATTGCGGATGGCTGGCTTCACCACCCAGACTGGCTGTGGGATTGGGATTGTTTTCAGGATTGGGGTTTGGATGGGGGTGTGGGATTGACCTCCCTAACACTAAGCTAACACTGTCCCTATTCTTAGTCAGTACAGGATGGCACAGTCACACACCCAAACTAACTGGCAGTCAATACACGGTAGCACAAGTACAACCAGATTGACCTCCCGATACATGGCATCACATTGGCTACAGGAGCATATCAGCACACTCTCCATACTTTTTTAAATACTTAAATTGGGAAAAACAATAAGAAAACCTGATATGCAATAACCTTTTTTGCAAAAACATACCCATAAGACAGTTATATCTAGAGATAAATTAAAGACAATAATTAAAATTTGCAATATATTTGGTCATGTGTGAAAAAAGATGTGGATGCAAACAAGGCACAACACTATTTAAAGTTAGCAGTAAAAAACATTGCCAGCGGGTCCCTTCACTTTGCTCCAGGATGACCCTAGAGCAAGCGAGAGGGCAATGGAGCGACCTGTGTGCCAAGCAAGTGAAGCAGGCACACAGGTCACCCCCACTGACGCCACCCCTCTCCGCCCCTGTATGTTTGATAATGCTATAAAAATGTTTGTTTGCACCTTTGTCCACACCGCATCAAGTTCAAATGACCACCACAAGAACATAAAGAACTATAGAAAACGTAAAAGGACACACTCTGCATCTAAACACATTCTTAGTCAACATAAATATACTTACGTTCTTAATTTTTTTCTAGAGATAAAGAATTGTTAGTATTGGGAAGTGAAAAGTGTGCGTGACTCCTATCAATTTGATGCCATGCCCCTAACTCTGTCCCTGTACTAGTCCCTAACTCTAAGCCAGTCATTGCGGATGGCTGGCTTCACCACCCAGACTGTCTGTGGGATTGGGATTGTTTTCAGGATTGGGGTTTGGATGGGGGTGTGGGATTGACCTCCCTAACACTAAGCTAACACTGTCCCTATTCTTAGTCAGTACAGGATGGCACAGTCACACACCCAAACTAACTGGCAGTCAATACACGGTAGCACAAGTACAACCAGATTGACCTCCCGATACATGGCATCACATTGGCTACAGGAGCATATCAGCACACTCTCCATACTTTTTTAAATACTTAAATTGGGAAAAACAATAAGAAAACCTGATATGCAATAACCTTTTTTGCAAAAACATACCCATAAGATAGTTATATCTAGAGATAAATTAAAGACAATAATTAAAATTTGCAATATATTTGGTCATGTGTGAAAAAAGATGTGGATGCAAACAAGGCGCAACTCTATTTAAAGTTAGCAGTAAAAAACATTGCCAGCGGGTCCCTTCACTTTGCTCCAGGATGACCTTAGAGCAAGCGAGAGGGCAATGGAGCGACCTGTGTGCCAAGCAAGTGAAGCAGGCACACAGGTCACCCCCACTGACGCCACTCCTCTCCGCCCCTGTATGTTTGATAATGCTATAAAAATGTTTGTTTGCACCTTTGACTACACTGCATCAAGTTCAAATGACCACCACAAGAACATAAAGATCTATAGGAATCTCAAAAAGGCACTCTCTGCATGAAGAGTGACTATAACTCTATATCATTTTTATTTGAAAGATAAAGAATATTTTTCATGCAATCTGATGCAATGCCCCTAACATTGTCCCTATTCTAGTCCATAACTCTAAGACAGTCTTTGCAGATGGCTGGCTTCACCACCCAGACTGCCTGTGGGATTAGAATTGGGGTTGGGATGGGGGTGGACCTCCCTAACACTAATTTAACACTGTCCCTATTCTTAGTCAGTACCGGATGGCACGGTCCCACACCCAGACTGACTGCCAGTCAATCCACTGCAGCACGAGGGCCGCAAGATTAACCTCCTTATACATGGCATCACATTGGCTACAGGAGCACTCCAGCACACTATACAAACATTTTCTAATCAATAAACATGATAAATTATAAGAAAATATGATATGAGTATGCTTTTGCAAAAAGCTTTTTGGCATAAGATAGTTATATCAAGAGATGAATTCAACACAATAATCGAAATGTTAAATAATTTTGGTTATGTGTGAAAAGATGAGGATGTAGACAAAGCACAATACTATTTAAAGTCAGAAGTAAAAAAAATTACCAGCAGGTCGTTTACTTTGCTCCAAGATTATACTAGAGCAAGAAAGGGCAATGGAGCGACCTGTGCACCAAGCAAATGCTGCAGGCACATGGGTTGCCCCACCGATGCCACCCCTCTCCTCCCCTGTATTAGCAAGAAGACTCTAAACTTGCCTATTTCCACCTATGACCTCCCAATACATGGCATCACATTGGCTACAGGAGCACACCAGCAAACACTACATAAATATTTTAATGAATAAATGGGACAAAAAATAAGAACACATGATACGGGTATGTTTTTGCAAAAAGCTTATTGCATAATACAGCAATATCAAGAGATAAATCCAAGACACTAATGAAAATATTAAATATTTTTGGTCATGTGTTTAAAAAAAGATGTGGATGTAGACAAACCGTAACACTATTTCAAGTCTGACGTAAAACAACTTTGCCAGCGGGTCCCGTCACTTTGCTCCAGTATGATTCTAAAACAAATGAAATCACAATGGTGTGACCTGTGTGCTCACTCCTCTCCATCCCTGTGTTTCCCTTAATCCTACCTTACCACAAACACATGAAAAAGGCTAAGGTAGTCTTTTTTAAAGTGATGTGTTTTCCACAGCATGGTTTGAACAGCTACCACAGTGATATAATTATTTCAAGGTGTGGTTCACCTTTAAGTTAACTTTTGGTATGTTATATGGTCAATTCCAATCAACTTTTTAATTGGTCTTATTTATTTATTTTGTATAGTTTCTGAATTATTTGCCTTTTTCTTGTGACTCTTTACAGCTTTCAAATGGGGCTTACTGTCCTGATATAAAATAGCAAATGCTCTATAAGGCTACAAATGTTTTGTTATTGCTAATTTCTATTTCTCATCTTTTTATTCAGGCCCTCTCCTAATTCATATTTTAGCCTCTTATTCATATCAGTGCATGGTATTTTGGACCCTAGCCACCAGACTGCTGAAACTGTAAATTGGAGAACTGTTGAATAAAAAGCTATAACACAAAAACTACAAACAGTAAAAAATGAAAATCAACGGTAGATTGCTACAGAATATCACTTTCTACATCTTACTAAAAGTTATGTCAAAGGTGAACAATCACTTTAAGGTCTTTCATGAATTTTATAGAGATGAACAATCCATAGACATTATTTGCTATAACACAAAAGTTGATACACAAAATTCATCACAAACTAGACCAAAGAGATAAACACAAATCCTAATTCATATTGCCATTTTTTCAGCACAGATGCAGCCCTTTCTGAAAATGTTATCACATTGCTGTATCTATTTCCACACTGTTCAGCCCCAAATGGGATGATATTTTCGAATTTTAAAATTCAGTTACTACACCTCTCATACAGGTGATTAAATTACCAGATTAAACGTCCTAAATATGAATGCCAGGGGTCCACTGAACAGTTCAATACCAAATTTGCAGAGGTTATTCAAAGTATGTGGCATGTACAGACTCCATAATAGAAATAGTGCAAAGTCAAGGAGGAAATAATGCATAGGCTATCCTAGATATTAGCAGTTAGGGGGGATAATCTGATGCATTCAACCGTCTATAATGTCTGTTTAACTACCCTGCATTTAACTCATAACTAATCAATGTTTTGAATCAGTCCTTTTGGAGAAACTGTGGTGTGGGGAACACTGGATCCTCTTTTAGCACAATATCTAAGTGGTGTGAATGGCCATGATGCCCTCATGTATTTAAAAATATGAAAATATTGAAGGTCTCTTATCTGCACATCTGCACTCTTCAGCTTCCTCTCTCACACTGACACAAGTGACAGATACCAGATATTGTTTAACTGGAGCAAGCATTATGACATCAATGCTATCATTATGACATCATTGAGTAAGCCAGTTGTTAATCTGCAGTGACCATTATGACATCAGTGGTCACATGATCACACATTGAGTAAGCCAGTTGTTTATCTGGAGTGATGATTATGACATCAGTGGTCACATGATCAATTATAGAAAAAGACGGTAGGAAAATAGTAGGATGCATCTAATCAAAACAGTTATAAACCATATACTTGTTTTGGGCATATCAAGGAATATTATCAATCAGTGCTTCTTCATAAAGGAAAGGGCCATAAGTCCTCTAGCATTAGAATTTTATATATATATATATATATATATATATATATATATATATATATATATATATATATATATATATATATATATATATTGTTTTGTTCTTTGTTATATGAACACATTTCTTAAGATTTCCATTAAAAAGTTGCCACAAGTTTAAGCAAGGCTTAAATCCTGGGGCTAGCACCACTTCAAAATGGACCATCCCAAAGCTTTTCTGCTAGGTTTGCTGCCTATTCTCAGCCCCTCTCCTGCTCCTGTCCTTCTGCTACCTCTTTGTTTCTGCTTTAAGCCCACCTTTGCCTGTTCCTCCCCACAATGTAAGTAATGTACTATCATGCCTTCTATTTGGATCTTTTAACCCTTGGCCTTCTAAACCACCACACTACTCTGGTAATAATGCAGCTTTCTCCTAGCTAACGGAATGCTTAAACATAAATTCTACACTTTTGTCATTATGTTAACCCCTTTGCCAACTACCTATAAAGTAGGTTGTTGGCAGCCAAAGTAAAGGAATTTGTTGTACACATCTTCCTGCTACTTGTTAGGGGGGATAATCTGATGCATTCAACTATCTATAATGGCTGTTTAACTCCCCTGCATTCATCTTATAACTAAACCATGTTTTCAGTCCTTTTGGAGAAACTGTGGTGTGGGGAACACTGGATCCTCTTTTAGCACAATACCTAAGTGGTGTGAATGGCCATGATGCCCTTGTGTATTTAAAATCTCCTAAAAATATGAAAATATCGAAGATCTCTTACCTGCACATCTACACTCTTCAGCTATCTCTCTCACACTGACGCAACTAACAGACACCAGATATTGTTTATCTGGAGCAAGCATTATGACATCAGTGGTCACATGATCACGCATTGTGTAAGCCAGTTGTTTATCTGGAGGCACCATTATGACATCATGGTTCACATGATCAAGCCGGTAGGAAAATAGTAGGATGTATCTAATCAAAACCATTTTAAACCATATACTTTTTTTTGGCCATATCAAAACCATTTTCAACCATATACTTTTTTGGGCATATCAAGGAATATTATCTGTGCTTCTTCATAAAGGAAAGGGCCACAAGTCCTCTAGCATTAGAATCATTAAACAGCATGGGAAGCAATCCAGGGCAGGTAGTTGCATTCTGACCATTGCCACAAGCCACAGCAATCAAAACAGATGGTCTATTTATTATGCTGTGTAAAAAAAACATTACAATTTTCCACACATTGGCAGGCATTGCCACATTAAAACTTATCGAACTTTTGGCTAAACAAGTTGTATTTGGTGTTACAAGCAGTCTAATACATTGTATGAGATTATGCCTCCTTAGTATGGGACAGGTTAAGCCATTGTTGCCCACTCCTGTTTTGGTAATAGAACCAAAAATCACATTAAGGGGCAGATTTATCAAGGGTCGAATTACGAATTAAGAAATACTTTGAATATAGCAGTCAAAGGATTTGTTACCGAATTTGACAATTCGAATTGAAGTTGGAGTAAATTTGAAGTCATAGTATCCTATTCGATGGTTGAAGTATCCAAAAAATTACTTTGAATTCCATATTTTTTACTTCGAAAATTCCCTCGAATTCACTTCGACCCTTGATAAATCTGCCCGTAAGTATCATAGGATTTTTCACATCATGCCAAGTCTGTGGCAAACAGCCAAGATAGAAGGAGCATTCATAATACTTTCTCGAAACAGTGACATGATAATGCTAGTGATGTCAACAGGCACTGCAAGTCAGGTTCTAGTGTAGCTGTGATGCTTAGGGCCACATTGCATTTTCTCCAGCAGTGTATAAATGCTGGAGATAACTCAATACTCTTCTGCCCCGACATCAACATGTGACACTAAGCCTAGCGACTGCTGAGGTGCCCAGGGTGTGTAAGGGCCCCAAGAAGCCAAAACCTCTAAAGTTATTCTTAGCTGTCTATAATATAGATATTTAAACAAGGAATGTGTAAATCTAATTGAAATATATGTTTAGACTACATTTAGGTTTTTGGAAACCTACTTGTCTATGTTCTAAGTTTATTTTGAATTTGTTATAAATAAAAGTGTGATATATCACAGTGGCTCTTCTAGAAAACATGACAACTTGTGTCACAGTTGTAGTATTTTTTTTCCTTTCAAATCTCAAACTACCTTGTTTTTAGATAAAACATTTATTACTTCATAGCAGGAACAGGAATACAACGACACAAATAATTTATTTTCATATTTATTTCGACTCACTTGCATTTTCCTTCATGCCACAAATAAACTTTACTATTGAGATTACTAGCCAAACCTGATAAAACAGTGAACAGTGAAACATTTTTAAAAAATTATTTCAATTTATGTCTCCCTGGAGCGATTTTTGTTACTGTAAATGTGGCCTTCATGGCTGGGGAAGGAATAACTATTTGGGTTGTTGTTAGGGTTGTCACCTTTTCTGGAAAAATTACCGGCCTTCCTATATATTTATCTTTTTTCACTATTAAGAACATTGGAATCAACCATCATTTTTACTGGCCAGGCCAGTAAAATACAGGCCAGGTGGCAACGCTAGCTGTGGTTGAATGGAAAGCTTTCTCATGACTACAGCTAACATAAGAAAATCAGTCATTTGTCAGACACCTCATTTTATTCCACCTTGAACCATTTGGTTAATAAAAAGAATTTGCCACATAACCATTTGTGTTTGGATTAATAGGAGTTACATTGTTTCCTCTGAGACGTGCTACTTTCTCTACAAAACTGGCACTGTCTAACAACGCAATCTGTCTGTGGTCATCTTCAAAACTTTGCACACTAGTCTCGTCATACTCAGAGAATTATTGCAACAACTTTCTCAATTCGGTCAAAGCAAACTTGCCTCAACAGTCAGTTTTAATAAGGAAGCCTTTTGTAGCAGTGGCTATTACTGCAAAACGTTTTTATGCTATTTTGGAAAGGCGGTCAGCAAACGTTTACGAGGATTACTCAAACTGTGAGAAGACTAAACACCATCCACCGTCCGACCCAAAGCGCATTCCCGGAAGTCATGTATTTCCGGGACGTTCTTCCGGCCTAACACGTACGTAACATATTTTGACACCCAGAAGTGCCGTCACTCCTGGGACGGGTCGATAAGGTCCTCAAACATTTACTTTTCCTTACAGCGCCTTACACTAGTAATCCCAGCGCCTACTCTATTATTGACATTGCCCATGCGCTGCTGCTGTCTGTCGCTCAGGGCCAGAGATGTCTGGCTCTGTAATATTAGCGAGCTGTGGCGAGAATAACACGCGGGTTGTGCTCAAAGCGGTGTGAGCTGATGCTGTATTATTATGTTCTAGCTGACATGGATTATGCAATGGACGATGACATCTGCGTCCTGACCCACGAGAAAGCCGTACGGAAACCCTTTTAAGACAGTCGAGGACGGAGTACTGAAGGCTGAGGACCGAGAAATAACACTTATGGGGAATGGCCAGGGTAGAGGTGTGACTGCAGCCTCTGAACATGTGCGGAAACAACAGGCGAGCCTGCCTGCATGCCACTTCCTTATGAGAGCGCATACAGGAGACTTCGCCTGAGAATGTCCTAAAAGGGTTTCCGTACTGGTGTGATGTCACATCCCTCCTACATCTTGATCGCATGGCCTGGACAACACAACTTCCTGGAAGCGGCTCCATTCGATTATTTAGTGTAATGAAGTGTGAAATTTTCCCGTCGGGATTAAGAGGATAGTTGCAGCAAAACTTTTAAGCATAAACGAATATCAATATTTTTTTTTAGGAACAATTAGAACAGGGAATGGCACTGTCACACCATTGACTCAATTATTGTTACCGTGTAAATGTAGTCTGCAGTGCTGCACAATATCATGTTGGATACATATAGACCTTCCTGTTTTTCTGTGCCAGTCAGTTGCCCCCAAATCCCGAGCAATAGCAACCTTTACTAAGGAAACCTCTTAACAACAGTATCAGATTTGTTAATATTCATTTATGTTTCTTTAACAATATATATATATATAGAGCGGCTATTAAAACCTTGACTGCTGACACCAACATTGTCATCCGCCCAGCGGACAAGGGAGGGGGGATTGTAATACTGAATTATCAGGACTACAGCAAAGATATCAAAGACCAATTGAGTGATATTAAAGTTTATAAATGTTTGCAATGTGACCCTATATCCCAATTTAAGAAAAAGGTTGATACATTGGTAAATTTGGCTTTTCAACAGGGCATTATTGATGCACATCTGAATAATTTTTTGTTACAGGACCACCCTAGTTGCCCTTTATTGTATTCTTTGCCCAAGGTTCATAAGAGTATGACGTGTCCTCCTGGCCGCCCGATAGTGTCGGGGCGGGGTTCATTATTACACCCCATTGGAATTTACCTTGACAGGATACTGCAACCGGTGGTTCGTAGCACCCAGACTTATCTTAAGGATACCCCACATTTGTTGGAGTGTATTAAACAGTTGAAATTGCCCACTGATGGACCCATCATGCTAGCAAGCATGGATGTGGTCAGTTTGTATACTGTCATACCGCATGAAGCAGGGTTGGAGGCGGTTAGACGCTCTTTACTTGAATATGAGTTATATGCAGGCCCATCGATTGATTTTGTTTTGGAATTGTTAGAGTTAGCTTTATCGCTAAATTATTTTCGCTTTGAAAATTCATTCTACTTACAGCTACTTGGGACGGCGATGGGAGCGGCCATGGCGCCGGCATATGCTAATCTTTTTATGCATCAATATGAACAGCATCACATTGTACCCAAATATGGTGATAATTTGATTTTTTTCCGTCGTTTCATTGATGATTTGGTGATTGTCTGGAGGGGCACGGAGGTGGAGTTCAGTGCAATGGTTACTGATTTGAATACTAGAGAGAGCCCAGTGAAGTTCACGTTTACCGTACATCCAATAAGAATACAATTTTTGGATGTGGAATTAATACGTGATGGAGACCACATTGCCTATACTTTATTCCGTAAACTGACCGATAGAAATACCCTCCTCCACTATAAAAGCTTTCATCCGCGACATCTGAAGAATTCCTTACCTGTTAGTCAGTTTTGCCGGGTTTTAAGGAACAATTCCGATCCCCACCAGTGTGAGCAACAGATTGAGGATATGTGGGTAAGGTTTAGCGATAGAGGGTACCCTGACGAAGTTTTACGAACGGCCCTGGACACGGCACATAAAAAATGTAACGATACATCTGAAAGATGTAAACAAAACCCAAAACTAGTCTTTAGCACCAAATACAATGTGGGCACTAAAGATCTAGGGAATATGGTCAAAAGGCACTGGAACATTATTGGGGCAGACAGTGACTTGGCTAATGTACTCTCTGAACCGCCTATGATTAGCTATAAACGTGGAACTAACCTACGTGATTTACTGGTTAAGACTGACCCAGTGAATTGTTATATTACTAACAAAAAAACATGGTTAGCAGATTTAAAACAAGGATGTTTCCGCTGCCCAAGCTGCACGTCTTGTCGCTACATGACTCCAGGCACATCCTTCTTACATCCTCATACGGGTAAACGCTTCCAGATCCGACACCATATAACATGCACTACCACACATATAATATACTTAGTAACATGTCCTTGTGGGCTTTCCTATGTAGGAAAAACGGATCAAACCCTCAGGCTACGAATGGATGGCCACCGATCTGCGATTAGCACGGCTTTTAGGGATGGACAGACACAGAAACCAGTGGCCAAGCACTTCCTTGAGAGGGGACATAGGCTGCCCACCTTTAAATATATAGCCATTGATCACATTCCCCCCTTGAGTAGAGGTGGGAATAGATCTAAGATGCTACTGCAACGGGAAGTGTTTTGGATCAAAAAATTGAACACTCTGGCCCCCTCGGGGTTAAATGAATACTGTTCCTTTTTATGTTTTTTGAATGAGCGTTGACAATCTTTTTGCCACACGAGACATACTGATTGAATTCGGATAGCGGATATATATAGATCTTTTGGGTCTAGTAGAATAACTAATTACTGGAACAGTGTAACTTTGAATATTGGTTTAAGATTTCATAACTTCACATTTTGCCCTGAAAAATCAGGTTTCTGTATGGTCCAATTGTCCAATTTTTGTTTTTATTTTACAATTTCTCTTGTTTGGTTTACCCGGGGCTGCACCTAATGTTGTTTGAAACAGCCTGCATACATATAACAGGGCCAAATATTTTGATTTAAAGTAAGCAGCGGCAGGGTAACTATTTGTGGGTGGGATTAATGTATCTATATATGTGCTCTTTTTTAACCAACCATTTGGGTCTTGACAAAGGTCTAAGATGGAGACCGAAACGTTGACCTGACCATGTTTTAAGTATTTAAATAAAAGCGAGTTTTAACTTTTTTTAAAAAATCCCGGTGTGCATCCATTTATCCACATTCTTATATATATATATATATATATATATATATATATATATATATATATATATATCACTATACATACCTCATTACAAAACAAAAACGTAGATGTATTCATTTACATTCTTGAGAGTAACCTATAGTAACTGATTTTGCAGGACCCTACATATTTTGTTGAATACAAAACTGCAAATATTGTTACAATTAGTGATATTTAGAGTTTTATCAGAATTGTCACTATGCACATTCTTGACTCACCTATGCTATATTATAAAAATGTAAAGCATCATACAATACAAATGCCACAGGTCTTTTGAGTCTTTTTGAAACAATATATTCCAGGCATAAGATGGTACCGCATTAGTGGATTTTATTTGTGGGTGTGCATTAGGGTTGCTACATCGCCCCTTTAAAACCAAACACATATGGAATACACAGTCTACATGGATAATTAGCAAGTAATTTAGATGCATGGCTGCTCATAAATCAGTTCAGCCTGCAGCATGCATCTAAATGATCAGGCTGTGTATTCCATATGTCTTCGGTTTTAAAGGGGCGAGGTTGCAACCCTAATGAGCATGCTCACACATATACATGCACAATTCACAATTTTCAAGTTTACACATACACAGTTTTTTACCTTTTATGCACTGTATTGTGTGTTTTTGCTCTAAAATATTGTTTTCTTGCCATGTAAACAGTGTATTCCTGTATACATTTTGTATATTATTTCATTGATTTTATTTTTTGCATTTAGTGATTTGTGTTATTTTGTTAGACATTCTATTACATATTTACAGCCTAGCCCATGTTTTATCCCCTTCACTGCGCCCCTCCAAGTTTCTCCCAACATCAATTCATTTGAAGAAAAGTTCCCTTGTGTCCCAACCTGCCATAAATCTGCAGAGTCGTGTGGAGGATTTCAAACATGTAATTTTTCCTATCCTAGGATCCTTATCTGTAATTTTCTTCAACATGGATCTTGCAGGAGCATGCATGGTTGAAGCTGATTTAACTGCACATGCTCCTCCAAGATCCTTGTTGGTGAAGTAACAGAAGAGGACAAGAAGACAGTGGAGGATGGCACTTTTCAGTGGAATAGATGTTGAGGGGAGTGAGCTGAGGGGCAGTGAGGATAGCTGATGATGGGCTGAGGTTTAGTTTTTCCTTTAAATGCTTATTTGTGTCTGTTAAGCTTCACTAGTAGGAGAGTGTTGTACTGTGTCAGCCATAGTTCAGAAAAACAAAACAGAAAAAGATGTGGCAATGTGATAGCATTTATTGGCTAACTGATATAAAGCTTCAACAGGTCTTAAGCTTAAAAGTTTATGGTTTGATGTCTGTATGAGAGCAAGGTCGGGTCCAGTAATATATTTTGCAACCTTTCATCTGGTTGCAGCTCCTTTGAGATTTTCCTTAGGAGTCCCAGATGATGTTTGTAAGTAACCACTGGGGGACGGGTACATAACTGTCCTTTTTTCCCCTCCTTGTTTTAGAAGGTTTTTTCTTGGGATTTTACTTTCTTTTTAATTTACCAATAGTCTATATACCTAATTAATAATTGCTTGCCAGGGATTGATAGATTCTGGTTGTTGTGCATGTCTTTAGAACAGCATCAGTCTTCACCTATGCCCTTTTGGGGCCCTGGGAATTTCTGCTATGAAAGAGGAAAAATATTTGGTTTTATCAATTTGCCCTCATTCTGTTACTTGGTTGCACAAAAATATTGAGACCCTCAAAGTACAAAGAAACCAAAAAGATGACTTAATTTATCCTAGTTTGCATAAATACTCCAACCTTTTTTGTTATGCTGTCTCAAGAGGCTCTGATGGCAGCAGGTACTGTTGGCAACAAGTCATAAATCTAAAGCACATCTGAGAGGAAATATTGGGAGCTGAGAAATACTTTTTTCTATTTTTTGTTCTGTAACAAAAGTAATAGTAGAGGTGCAAGCAGACAAAACAAAAGATTGGGAAAAGACCAACCACCATTTACTAGTCCAATTGTGTAATGCACTAAACTGAGTTGCATTGTCTCTGCTCATCACTCCCACTTTGTGAATCAATACTCTGCTTATGTGTAGTTGTGACGACACTGTCTCATGTGAGGAGATTTGTGGTGTCAGGATTTTCTGCAAGACAGGAGGCCAGGAGCTTCATGTTAACAGCTTTGTGGGAGGAGTAAGTAGTGATCCATGACTTTGGGCTGTGAATATCACTTAAAAGGGAATAAAACCCCCCGAAAAAATGTCTTGTCTAATTGAAGAAAACATAATTCCAAGCAAATTTGCAATATACATTCATTACAAATTTTCTATGTTTTTTTAAGTAAGTTGTATATTTATTCTAGTTTCTGCTCTGATGGCTCAGACTTTGAAACAATGTAAGACGAGGCAGCTGACTAACAGACCTGTCTTTGCTGGGGTACTAAGATTTCTGCAACATTGTTTAAAAAGTAACAAGAGGAGTTAAGTAAATGATGCTTTTAATAGCAATTGTTTTTGGGGTGCCCCACAGGGAGAATTGGAAATCCC
Source organism: Xenopus laevis (assembly GCF_017654675.1). Lineage (NCBI taxonomy): Eukaryota > Metazoa > Chordata > Amphibia > Anura > Pipidae > Xenopus > Xenopus laevis. The sequence continues at coordinate 69,801,494 of NC_054381.1, forward strand.
CAAGAGGGAGTATGAAAGGGTGACTGATAAGTGTGAGTTTTAGAAGACTTATGTACAACCTGTATCTATGTAGGTGCTCCCTGTTAGCGAATAAAACGTATCTGATTTATTTTATCTTGTTTTCAGGTGGCATTCTTGAAAGAGCAGATTTTCTCATTAGAATAAAAAGTTGCCTGACAACAAATAACTTTAAAAGCACTAAAAAAAAATTTAATAACTGTACATTGAAAATTTGCTTAGACTTATGTTTTATTTTATTAGGCAAAGTTTTATTTTGGGGTTGAATTGTCATTTAAGAAATTAAGCCGTTCTTTAACAATAGTGGTAAAAAAATTGTAAGCTACCACAGCTAAGGATCTGTGTTATCCCTTGAACTTTTCTTACCAGTGATATTAAACTTTGATATAGGAAAGTGGAGTAGGCCTGTATTGGCTTAAATATTGAGTTTTCACAACTGATTTTTAAGAAAGTCCCCTCTGACAGATGCAATGTAATGTCACTTGGGATATATATTTATATATATACACACACTGGCTGCTGGAAGTAGTCTTTAGAGCTATGTGCATCAAAAAATGCTTGACTAGCACCCAACTCTGTCTAATCATTTGGAAGACATTGAACACTGTTGTCGAGATCTGCAAGCTGTTAACAAATTCAGCTGGTTAAGCGTCTGCTACCCACATCTGGGCCTGCTGGTTTGACCCCCGATCTGCTCATCACTATTGGCCTTGGGATTTGCAGTGATAGGGTGTAAGAGTGAAAAATGTATACCATTTTTTCCAACTGTACCCACCTCTGATATGGTTAGCTTTTTTAGTGGGGTGGAGGCAAAAATCTTTTATTTTAAATTTTTTGTGTGTTTTGTTTCCTTTTTCTTCTTTTCCATTTTTGGTTCATTTTTTTTTTAAATCGTTCTTTATGAGTGTTCACAAAACCCTTAGGGCCCAGACTGACTGAATGCTTTAGGCTAAGGCCACACTAGGCGATAGCGCCGCGATTTGACTCGCGGCGACTTTTCGCTGCGACTTTTAAGCCGCAAACGCTGGCGTCTATGGGGAATCGCGAAAAATCGCCAGCGTAAAAACACACGCGGCGATCTTTTCTCTACTGTCGCTCGAAATTGCCTCGCTAGGCGATTTCGAGCGACAATAGAAAAAAGATCGCCGCGTGTGTTTTTACGCTGGCGATTTTTCGCGATTCCCCATAGACGCCAGCGCAAAAGTTTCCCCAGCGATTGCGGCTTAAAAGTCGCCGCGAAAAGTCGCCGCGAGTCAAATCGCGGCGCTATCGCCTAGTGTGGCCTTAGCCTTAACACCTGCGCGGAATATCCTCTCCTGCAGGTAATAAAGTGACCTGCCCCTTTGCTGCATATGGCAATCCCAGGTGATAAAGCAAAAGTCTTTTTCTGCATGTGTCCCACTTTGCTTCATAAAGGGGCAGATTTATCAAGGGTCGAATTTGAAAAACTTTGAAATTTGAATTCAAAAAGACCAACTGAAATTTATTTTAAAAAAATAGTTTTTTTTTTGGCTGAATAGGTCAGTTTTCGATCAAATTCAAATCGTACAAATAAAAGTAATCGCGCATTCGGTCGAATTTGATTAGAAGTTTTTCCAAAAAAACTTCAATTTTCCACCAATGACTCCAAAAAAAAAGTTCTAGGAGGTCCACCTTAGGCTAAAACAGCAATTCGGCAGGTTTTAGATATTTTAGAAATTCTAATTTTCTAATTTTTTTCAAATCGAATTGGGACTGTTCCCTAGTTGAAGTACACAAAAATTAGCTTTAAATTCAAATTTTTTAAATTTGAATTTTCACTTCGACCTTTAATAATTCTGCCCCTAATTGATGCATTTTGCATGATTACCTGGTTAGCAGTGTTTTCGTTCATAGTAAGTCTGCAGCTTTATGGCCTCTCAGAAATGATCATTGGTGGATTTCTTCCCAACTGTCAAAAGGGTGAACATCTTCTGGGGATGTTACTTTTTTTTTTTTTTTCAATTTGCAAATTTATTGTGCATCAAAGTTACACAGAATATAAACATAGCATTAATCTACATGTAGTCTATGTAGATATTTATACAGAGATGTATAGCGCATAAAAAAACTAGAACCTAAATCATAAACAGGTTGAAATAAGAAAAAGAAAACATAAAAGATTGTACATGGTATAAAGGTTAGGTTAGGCTGTATCCTGGTTTATCAGAAATTTGTGTCTACTTAAGTCTTAAGGTGAGGTACATATTGAGAATTTCTTCTTATGTAACTTGGATGGGATGTCATGTGTCCCAAATTTGGGCACATTTGTATTTAGCCTCCAGTGATCCCGCTGCCATTCTCTCCATGCAGTTCAGCTGTTGGATGGGGTGTTGAATGCTAGGAGATTCAGTTTGTTTCCAAGTTTTTGCAATCAAAGTAGCCGCTGAATTGAACACATGGCACAATAGCTTTTTGTTAAGGTATGCAGTATTTTCTGTATAGATTTGTTGGAGAGCTATTTGAGGCTGGCAAGGGAGTATGTAATTAACCACTCATGGAGCAAATCAAACCTTTGTCCAAAAGGGGTGCACTGTGGGGCACTGCCAACACATATGTAAAAATGTTCCAACTTGTCCACATAGTTTTCAATATTGTGAAGAGTACTGGGGATTTATAGTTGCTATATGTTTTGGAGTGAAGTACCACCTATGTTTAATTTTATTATGCGTTTCCGCATGGTTTGTGCAGCTGGTACCTCCTTTAGGTGCTGATAGAATTTTTTGCCATTGTTTCGATGAGAATTGGATTTGGAGGTCCTCCTGCCATTTTCACATATATGAGAATTTAAAGTCATCTGGTAACTGGAGCTGCTGCCTGTGGCAGTCTGAAATGTTTGCTTTACAGTTCCATGCTTTACCACGCAGATGTTCCATTCTGGTACCCAGTCCTACATTTTCAACTTTTGTAGCCTGAGATTTCAGAAGGTGTACTATTTGAAGGTGTGTATAATGTTGGGAGCGTGGTAGTTCGAACTTTTCAACCAGGTCTTCAAATCTCCTCAAAGTGTTTGCAAAATAAAGGTGTCCAATAATGGTTATCCCTCTGACGCTCCATTCCTGAAGGTTTATATTCGGGAATGTACCTCAGTGCTGTAATATGAGTTGTTGGTAACAAGGGCACATTGGAGGTCTGTTACGTTTGGGCAGCCAAAATAGCTGAACTACATTTCTATCTTTAGCAAAACCTGTTTCTAGATCTACCCAATTTCTCATACCTGGGGGAGAATGTAAGCGCACCACCGTCTCCAGTATTGTTGCAATATAATACATTTTTATGTTTGGAATTCCCAGTCCTCCTGAGCTTCTTGGGAGTTGAGAGCAGCAGAAAGCTATACTTGGGGGGTTTATTAGCCCATATGAATCTGTTAATGATTCATTGTATGGCTGGGTTGTACTGTGGAGGTAATGCTATATGAAGTGTCCTAAATAAGTACAATATTTTTGGTAATATATTCATTTTTATTGAAACTGTCCTGCCCAGCCAAGATATTGAGTATGATTTCCACGTTGCACATTCTGATTCTACCATCTTCAATAATGGCTGATAATTTAGCTGGATCCTTGGGCAGCTTCAGGCCTAAAAAGGTTAAATAGGAATCTCTCCAATCAAATTTATACGCATATTTGTAACCTTGTAAAATGTGGAATGTTAAAACAATGTTAAACGATGTTAGACAATGTTAGAACATTTTGTAATAACTATTCGAAAACCCATCAGGGTCTGGGGCTTTATGTTTTTAGGTTTTTTCTAACCGTTGTAATTTCTTCTTCAGATATTGGTGCGTTTAAAGTTTCTATTTTTGATTGTGTTGGTTGTGGGAGGGTTAGGTTGCTGAGATACATTTTTATAGTGTCTAGGGTTGGTTGCACTACCGTACTATCCGTTTTAAGATTATAAAGGTTAGAATAGTACTTGGCGAATTCATCTGCTATGATCTTGGGGTCTGTTAGTTTCCCTTGTGTAGATAAATTCTGCTCTGGGCTTGTCGTTTTTTTTTAAAATTGTGTTGCAAGTAGTTTGTCTGCTTTATTACTGTTAGTGTAGAATCATTTTTTAAGTAGTTTTAGTCTGTAAGCTGTTTTTGCTTCTAGAATTTTATTCAATTGACGCCTTAATGCAGCCACTACTTGCAGAGGTGGGGTTTTATTTTGTTGGAATGCTTGCCTTTCCAGAGCTTTTATTTTGGTTTCTAATTGTAGTTGGGTCTCTTCTCTAGTTTTTTTTTTTTGCTAGAGATATAAGTTCTCCCCTTAAGACTGCCTTATGTGCTAACCAGACTGTTTGCGGATTAACTTATCCATTGGAATTTTGATTAAAATATTGAGTGATAACTTGTTCTATTTGAGGCTTGTTTTCCTCTCTGAGTAACAAACTGTCATTTAACCTCCATGGAAGTTCACCACTAAGAGGAGTATTGTTTGGAATTTGTATTCCTAGGGGTGCATCATCCAACCATGTTCTTAACTCTATCCAGGTTTGTGTAGTTTGAGTGGTGGTTTGGGGATCCGCTAAAAATGCATCTATTCTCGTATGTTTGAAATTGGGGTGAAAAATAAGTAAAATCCTTGGCTATAGACTTTTTCGCCCTCCAAACATCTATTAACCCTTGAGTATGTAGTAGACTATTAAAGTCTTTAGCATGGCTTCTTTGTGCTTTTGAGATAGAGCCCCTTTTACCTTTAAGGACAGCCATATGTGGGTCTGAAATCATATTGAAATCCCCTGCTATTACACATTTCCCTATCTTATACTGGAGAAGTTTTGAAAAATCATTCCTTAAAAAAGTATTCTGGTTTTCATTTGGGGCATAGATGTTAATCAGGGAATACGTAACATTGCCTAGTTTACATATTAACATCAGGTGTCTACCTGCAGGGTCAGCATGCATGCCTTTAAACTGGAATGGTGTTTTAGATGATATGAGGATGAAAACACCTTTAAGATTTGTTTTTAGCCTGGGCGTGATAATTATGTAGAAATCGTTTGCTATAAAATTTAGGGGGGGGGGCTGCTCTGCAGAAATGTGTTTCCTGGCAAAACAGAATATCTGTACTTGATTTATAAGCGTCATTAAGGATTTAGTTAGGTTTGTTGGGGGAGTTTAGACCCCGACAGTTTAATGAATAAAAGCATACCATTTCTGCTGCCAGCGTGCATGCTTTTCCCTAAAAATATCAATACAGCCAAACACAAAAAAAGCTGATATACCCATGTACTAAACATTTCCAAACCTATAACATAATTAACTATTTATAAACATAGAACATATATGTAAACCATATATTGCATAGTAAACCAAATGGTTTGTGCGGTTGTCTGCTGGTAACCACTATACGACTCCAGTTAAGATGTTATGGAGTCAGTGGGGTAGGAGTAAGATTTTAATCTCTTGTCATAGGCGTTAACATGTCACATAAAGCTAGAGTTGGTGTGGGAGTGATCTGTAAATGATAGAGAGAACGTCACACTTTTTGCCATTCCTTTTGAAGTTTCCTCTGTGTATGCAAAGGTGTTTGCCGTCTTGGAGGTAGTGCCTGATCATCAATGGTTGTTAGGTCCCATCTGGCAAGAGCTTTTTTAGCCTCAGTCACCGTAGAAAGTGTAGGAGTCCCATTACGCTGAATTATTAATTTAACTGGATATTCCCAATGATATGGAATGCTGTTTTGCCTCAATATTTTGGTGATCTTGGCAAAGGACTTGTGTCTTATGAAGGTTGCAGGGGATAAGTCCATATATATTTGTACTTGCTGATAATGTCTTGGCCAGTTTTCTTTTTACGAGCCAGGGATAGTAGTTTGTCTCTTGTTTTGATAAACACAAATCTGGCCAATGCATCATGACATGACATCAGGGGCTGCTCTGGGCTTTGGAACCCTATGTGGTCTGTCGCCATTGCTAGGACATGTAAATCCGGTAACACAGCTTTAAGCAGCTCAGTAATGTGGTTCTCCAAGTCTCTAGGGAGTACAGACTCTGGGATGTCCCTAAAATGTAGGATGTTCCTATGGGATCTATCCTCCAGGTCTATCACCTTGTCCGACAGGCACTCTAATTCCGTCTGGGTCTTACTCTAGGAGTCTGCTAACTCATTATGGGGTTCTGCAAACTCGCACATCTTGTCTTCCATATGAGCTGTGCGATCGCCCTGATCATCGGAGAGTCGTTTAATATCACTCAGCAACGTGTGTTTTTCATGTCTTGTAGCATCTCTTTGATTTGAGCTGCCGTAGCCAGTGCCTGTTCTGAAAGCTTGTTCGCCATGGCTTGCGGTACTGTATTTTCTTTTGGGCTGCGTCGTGGATCCATGATGGCGCCGGTGTCCGCTCCTTCACATGAATTTTTAGCTGAAGCTGGATTAAAGAAAGTAGTGACTGCTTTCTGTTGCTTTTTCTGCACTTTCTTGGTCCCCCTCATTTATTCGATGCTGAGCTGTAATATTATGCACTTTGAGGGTAATGCTCTCTTATTTCTCCCTCATCGTGTCCTCCTTAAAGTGATACTGACACTAAAAATTTTCTTATCAATCTGCATTAAAAGTTACCTATAGGTCATGTTGATCATTTTTTCACGGATAGTACTGTTTTTGTAAGTAATTACAAAACTTAACCTGACTGTTTTGCCAACCTGACTGTCCCTTCTCAGCCTGTCAGTTAGAGTTTCTAATGCTGACTAACTGACTACTGCTGCACAAATATGGCAGCCCCCTCATAGAGAAACATGGGGGTAAGAAAGGTAATGTAAAAGCATCTGACAAATACTTATATGACAACATTATAAATAGTATGCAAAGATACATGATATAAAAAAAGGTTATTTTCTGGTGTCTCTTTAATGACGGAGCACACACTTCAAGCGTCCATCTTAGTTAGCAAGCAGACTCCGCCCCTGGGATGTTACCTCTTTATGAAAGCAATGATTTAATAATCTTTTAGAATCCATCCCAGACAGTGAATGCATGACAGCCATGTGCCTACTGTTAGGACATTTTCCTACAGTCCAGCACTGACTCCACACTTCCCGATGCACCAGCAGTCCTCCACTGATCAAGATTTATTGATTTGAGGTGGAAAGTCATGTATATTATATCGGCCTTCACTGCTCCATTCTTAGCAATCTGTTTCTTTTCATTCTCTCTTCATGCTGGAGTCTAGGTCAGTTAGGTCCAATACATTTAGGGCAGGGTTGCCCAGGACTTCAATCTTGGTCTACCCCAACATGAAGGGAAAGTGGGGGACAAGCACAGCACAGAGGGAAGGGGGGACAAGCACAGAGGGAAGGGGGGACAAGCACAGCACGGAGGGAAGGTGGGCAGAAGCACAGCACGGAGGGAAGGTGGGGCAGAAGCACAGCATGGAGGGAAGGTGGGGGACAAGCACAGCACAGAGGAAGGGAGAGGGATCAGGCTGCAGGCACGGAGGGGAAGGACACAGGAGGCAAGGCTGAGAGAAGGGAAAGCTGAGAGCAGCAAGCACGGAGGGGAAGGGAGTGTGTTCAAACTTTCATATTCTGCCAAATTTTGTAAAATGAATATGGTAATAAGGGGGTCTGGCCACAAAATGGGCATGGTCAAAAATGGTCGCTGCACGTTATCAAGGTAGATCTCCTGATGGGGGCCAGGGTCGAGTAGATCCCAGTGTAATAAAGTCTACCACAAATAAAATCTAACAAAATAACTGACTTTGGCACAAATCCTGCATGTAGAGAGATACAATTTCTGTCAAGAGTCTGGTTTTCTGAAAGCATGAGTTCTAATTACATCTTTTTGGTAAAGTGAAGCTTTGGTAAAAGCTAGGTCTAGCTGTCCATCTGACAACTCCTGCATGAAGAGATACTGCTGTGTAGAAGACTAATTTCATTGTTTCAGAAAAAGTCCATGATATTTAATCAATTATATTTGGAAATATTCTTATTTCTGTAATATTAAGATTATATTCCATTTTCATTTTTGGGATAGTTCATCATTAAAAGAACAGTAACATCAAAAAATGTTGTTTAAATAATTTGTTAGTATACATAGAAGAAAAAAAAACACCAAGACAAATTAAAATCACAAAGCCTTTATTAAGAAATAACTTACCTAAACTACGATTCCGCTCCAATTCAGGGCTATCATATATAAGGAAGGCAGGGAGGAGAAATCGAGCGCCGCACAATGGATCGCCATTGACTTTCTGAAGAAGAGCGCAAGTGGAGTTTCGGTAAGTTATATCTTAATAAAGACTTTGCGATTTTAAAGTTTAATTTGTTTAAATTGTGTTTTTGTTCCGATGTATACTAACAATTTTTGTTTTTTTTTAAAAATGTTGATGTTACTGGTCCTTTAAGAATTACTTTGCAGAGGCAGCATTTTGCTTTTTTAACATACTGCTAACCCCTGTTTTCATATGGGGTTGGATGTTTTTTTAGTCAGAAAGAAAATAGAATAAAACTAAAATGATCTTATAGCTTAAACTGGTCTGATTTCCCTCTTGGAATTTTTTGCCCCTTTGTGGCTAATTCGAGAGACTTCAGTTGGGGTTTTCTGCCATGCTCTGTATCAATTAGCAGCTAGGATCTGTCTTTTTCAACTTAAATTTCTATATTACAATGTAAGTACAGTATAATAGAATTATGAGAACAAATTTGAAAATGTATTTGTAACTTTTGCAGGGCGTCCACCTGGCTTTTATATTTAATTTAGAAATACAGATGAATGGAGGGCACACCTTATTCAAAAAATACAAGAGAAAACAATGCAGTGGGAGGTGCAAAATAACCTTTAGGTCACCCCTACAGAGCAACCAAATATAGTACATGCAAAAAGTCAGGTCTGCACACTCAAATACGAATCTTGAGACTCAGGTGGTAAAATTGAAATATGTTTTACTGGTTAAAAAAGAACAAGCAAACAAGAAGCATAATGTTTAACAAAAACAGAAAACATTTCACATGATGCTAATATACATACCACCCTTAAGGTACAAGCAAGGCAGAAAAGAAGACTACAAGGAGCGAATACACCTGCCAAAATGAGAATAACCCCAACGTTTCGGCAAATAGCCTTTGTCAAGGGGATTCTGATGTGTAAGGGGATTAGCAATGAAATAAATACCCTCTTCAATAATGCGTTCATTTCTGTTTTCGCGCGCTACCCGTACGTTCGTGTCTGTGACGTCACATGCGCCTACGTCCCTTCCGACGTTGATACGTTCGGCGTGGTGACGCGGCTCCCTAACCGATCGTTTCCTCGGGTAAACATCGCGCGAGAATAGACTATGGGTGCTCTTTCTTAAAAAAAATATAAATGTGCAATGAGAACTACATTGGCAGTCACGCCGTATCCTAGCAACCCCAATATTTTCGCAACAGATAAAAGATTTAGACATTGGATCTAGTGTTATAATAAAAATCTCAACCCCCTTAAGGTTACATAATCCATTTAAAGTGATATTGCAATAATTAATACAAACAGTGTTTAGACATTATTCTATACATATCATTCATAGATTATATATCGTGATAATCAATTGATCATATTATACTCATAAAATTACAGAATAAGTATAAAAATTAAGTGTCAATATTAATAAATACATGTAGTAGAATTATATACCATAAAGTGCAAGTGCATAGTACCATAAATAGAGGTTATTAGAAAAAGAGGTTATTAAAATATTTCATACAAAAAAATACATATTACAATTCCTCAGGTACTAATCTAGTACAAATATGGTGTCCAGTGCAAATCGATCACCAACGTGGTATGTCCTCATCAAATCCATAATAAAAGTTAACGTGAAGATACTCATAAAAAATGTTCATGTCAATCATAGATAGGGGTAAATAGCACAGATTCAAATCCGTCACCAATGTCCTATTAAATCTGAAAGAATAACGGTATTCGTTACGATCAAAACCACAAATATACACAAAATACTACACAAACACCAGAATACAAAATAAAACCCATTTTATACACAGGCTGAGGTCATAGACAATTAATAACTATCACAGCGGAGTCAGAAAAATAGGGACAGCTCCCTGTCCTCATTTAGGCCATTAGGGGAGAGGCAATTCAATTTGTATATCCATTTCAATTCCCTCTGTTTGAGAAGTAGCTCTCTATTGCCACCTCGAGTTGGTCTCTTGACCAGCTCTATTCCCATGAATCGTAACTGATTCACTTGATGTTGTGCCTGCATGAAATGTCTAGCTATCGGGGACGAATTTTTACCCAGTCTCACATCGCTCCGATGTTCTCCAATTCTCACAGTTAGGGATCTAGTTGTCTCCCCCACATAGATCTTTCCACATGGACATTTCACCATGTAGATGACATGATCTGACTGACAATTGATGTAGTCCCTCATTTCATAGCTTTTGCCACTCATTGGATGATAAAATTTGTCAGTACGAACTACAAAGTTGCAGTTAACACACCTCCCACATTTAAACATCCCCTTAGTTCCACTCAGCCAAGTACCTTGTTTTTTAGGAGGTTCACTCAGGGCATGTACCAGCTGGTCCCGCAAGTTTGTCGCTCTTTTGTACGCCATCATTGGAGGATCAGCTACCCACGGTCGTAACCTATGGTCCATCTGTAACAAATGCCAATGATGATTTATTATATTCTTCACCTGCCCTGATTTAGTGGAATATGTGGAAACAAAAGGCAATCTATCTGTCTTTTTATTCTGTGTCTTCGTCAATAAAGTAGATCTAGGTTTTTCCTTAGCCCTCTGTTTGGCCTCCAAGAGGACACCAGTCTCATAACCCCTGCTCTTAAAGTGGGTCAACATTTCTCCTGCTCTCTCATCAAACTTGGTATCTGTACTTACAATCCGTCTCACACGTAATAGCTGGCTATAGGGTAAACCCCTTGTGGTTGAAGGTGGATGGAAACTGCGGGGATCAAGGTAGGTAATTCTATCTGTAGGTTTCCTATAGATATCCGTCATAAGTCTCCCTCCTTGTACCTCTATAGTCACATCCAAAAAATGTACTTGACATCGATCAAATTCTAAGGTGAACTTAATGGTCGGAATTCTTGTATTGAGTGGAACTAAGGGGATGTTTAAATGTGGGAGGTGTGTTAACTGCAACTTTGTAGTTCGTACTGACAAATTTTATCATCCAATGAGTGGCAAAAGCTATGAAATGAGGGACTACATCAATTGTCAGTCAGATCATGTCATCTACATGGTGAAATGTCCATGTGGAAAGATCTATGTGGGGGAGACAACTAGATCCCTAACTGTGAGAATTGGAGAACATCGGAGCGATGTGAGACTGGGTAAAAATTCGTCCCCGATAGCTAGACATTTCATGCAGGCACAACATCAAGTGAATCAGTTACGATTCATGGGAATAGAGCTGGTCAAGAGACCAACTCGAGGTGGCAATAGAGAGCTACTTCTCAAACAGAGGGAATTGAAATGGATATACAAATTGAATTGCCTCTCCCCTAATGGCCTAAATGAGGACAGGGAGCTGTCCCTATTTTTCTGACTCCGCTGTGATAGTTATTAATTGTCTATGACCTCAGCCTGTGTATAAAATGGGTTTTATTTTGTATTCTGGTGTTTGTGTAGTATTTTGTGTATATTTGTGGTTTTGATCGTAACGAATACCGTTATTCTTTCAGATTTAATAGGACATTGGTGACGGATTTGAATCTGTGCTATTTACCCCTATCTATGATTGACATGAACATTTTTTATGAGTATCTTCACGTTAACTTTTATTATGGATTTGATGAGGACATACCACGTTGGTGATCGATTTGCACTGGACACCATATTTGTACTAGATTAGTACCTGAGGAATTGTAATATGTATTTTTTTGTATGAAATATTTTAATAACCTCTTTTTCTAATAACCTCTATTTATGGTACTATGCACTTGCACTTTATGGTATATAATTCTACTACATGTATTTATTAATATTGACACTTAATTTTTATACTTATTCTGTAATTTTATGAGTATAATATGATCAATTGATTATCACGATATATAATCTATGAATGATATGTATAGAATAATGTCTAAACACTGTTTGTATTAATTATTGCAATATCACTTTAAATGGATTATGTAACTTTAAGGGGGTTGAGATTTTTATTATAACACTAGATCCAATGTCTAAATCTTTTATCTGTTGCGAAAATATTGGGGTTGCTAGGATATGGCGTGACTGCCAATGTAGTTCTCATTGCACATTTATATTTTTTTTAAGAAAGAGCACCCATAGTCTATTCTCGCGCGATGTTTACCCGAGGAAACGATCGGTTAGGGAGCCGCGTCACCACGCCGAACGTATCAACGTCGGAAGGGACGTAGGCGCATGTGACGTCACAGACACGAACGTACGGGTTGCGCGCGAAAACAGAAATGAACGCATTATTGAAGAGGGTATTTATTTCATTGCTAATCCCCTTACACATCAGAATCCCCTTGACAAAGGCTATTTGCCGAAACGTTGGGGTTATTCTCATTTTGGCAGGTGTATTCGCTCCTTGTAGTCTTCTTTTCTGCCTTGCTTGTACCTTAAGGGTGGTATGTATATTAGCATCATGTGAAATGTTTTCTGTTTTTGTTAAACATTATGCTTCTTGTTTGCTTGTTCTTTTTTAACCAGTAAAACATATTTCAATTTTACCACCTGAGTCTCAAGATTCGTATTTGAGTGTGCAGACCTGACTTTTTGCATGTTTTATATTTAATTTGTCACAGGTTACAAAAGAATAAGAAAATGTACAGACCAAGAAGTGGAAGGCATTTAAGAAGCAGCCACTACCCGTATTATAGAAGATATGTAAGTAATGCATCTTATAATACATATAGAGGTAATATGTATGTGTATAAAAAATAAAAGCCTGTGAGGATATTTTTAAATGTACATGAACTGTTTCTGGAATATTTTTTTCTGGCACTAACATTACATCTTAACCCTATTTCAGACATATGACACTTCTGATTACTTTTCTAAAGATGATGAGCTGTTTGATATGAAGAGGGCAAAAGGACCTATGCAGGTAACTTTAACAGTATTCAGACTTTGTGGACACGAATATGGGTGTTGACTAAAATGACTATACAGTATAGTTGCATTGTTTAAATCAACATTTTGTTAATGTTAATAAATCTGCATATTAAATTACAAATCATATTTTTATATGGTAAACCACAAACATAACTTCATTCAGTCTCTTTTTTTGGTTTCTCTAAAATGTAGTTTTTAAAAAATTAACTATTTTACACCCTCCCCATCATATCAGAAGCTGAGTTTCTAAACTGTTGGTAACTTGTTGCTGGTAAATCTAAGCAGGTTCAAGTCCAGGAGCATGTTCAGTAAGGGCTGAAACAGCTGGTACTAAGAAATATCAGTATCTTGGATCATGACAAAGAAACATGCTAGTGGTGCTCATTTACTAACACTGGAAAAACATGTACCAGGGCATTAACACTTGACAACCAATCAGACATTGGTTTGTTCAGCCATATGCAAGTAAAGTACTTTAAAATTAGTTCAAAGATATAGGGTGGAGCATAGCTATGAGCTGCTTTGAATATGAGGGCATTAAGTGGATGAGATGGAGTGGTGACAGTCTCTGCAGAAGAAGGTCAATTAATAGACAGTGACATACTTTTGCTATTTGGGTATGGAGGACAGGGTAAAATCAAAGATAATCAGTAAGTCACTGAACCTGAGGAGACAAGGTGCAAGTGGAGTCATTAATGGTAATATATGCTTTCAGAATGTTATTGGTTCTTATGGTTAGGAGTAAGACATCCATTCCTTGATCTAAATACATCTACACAAGGTAACCAAATAAGCAGATTTTTCTGTTATGGCTATCTTGAGCTTGGTGATATGGGATCATATAGATTGTAAATGTGGTTCTCATCCTGAGAGAAGAATTAGACCTGCCCGATTAGGTAGCTGGCTGATTTTTGGCCAGATAACAGCCAGTCAGGCAGGCATGTCAGTAGGTCCGATGCACAGGTTAATAAGCTGCCAACTAGGTCTGGACTGTAGGGTCAGTAGCTTTTATTGTCTCGTGGGTCACCTTTTAGATGGCTTTAAACTAAAGGTAAAATAAACCTTTCCAGAGATTCCGAGCACCACCTAATAAGGAACACAGAGGGACTTGCATCCTACTCTGCTAGATCATAACCAGGGAGGCAACATTATCATATCATATCAATAAACATTGTAAGAGCAACTGTATCTGAATATAAGCTAATATAGAGGAAACATGCATATGATAAAAACTAAGCAAAATAATGCTAATATTTATATTAAAGCCCTATTTACATACATATTGTGTGACTAGTAAATGAATACATGTAGATTAATAGATCTAGATTGATGCCTTCATTTAAACTATTTGATAAAAGGTTTAAATGACTGACTGAGGAGATCTGAGTTAATAGATCTGGATTGAGATTGGGAGGTGATAGTTGAATCTGAGTATCATCAGTTCAGAGATGGTATTAGTAACCAATTAATGTATTAGTTGGTCAAATCAGGAAGTATACAGAAAAAATAGCAAGGGTTTTAGGACAGAGCCTTGAGGAGGCATGAAGAAGAATTCAACTTCTATAAAAAATATAGGCTTCTAAGTGTCTAATAAAATGAAAAAAATCACAAATGAAAATAGTGCATATGAGTTGTCTCCGGTGCCGATTCGCCTTCTGTGAACATAGAACCTTGAATTCATATAATGTGCCTCAAGACCCTCCTAACAGCAAAGACCCCCCCCCCATAACCATATATCTTTGGAAAGTACACATTCTGATGAATCCAACAAAGATAAAGACATCTTTCTACACCAAACTGCAAAGCTTTTCTAAACGTAGAGGTTTTTATGGAAAGCATATATTCTGGCGGATCAAACTAAGTAAAATATATCTTTCTATACCAAAGCACCAAACCGCAAAACTATACTAAAGATACATAAGGAACAATAATGCAGGGATAAAATTGCAATAAAACCACAAAAATAGCGTAA
The DNA here is from genome assembly GCF_017654675.1 of Xenopus laevis. Taxonomy (NCBI): domain Eukaryota; kingdom Metazoa; phylum Chordata; class Amphibia; order Anura; family Pipidae; genus Xenopus; species Xenopus laevis. The sequence continues at coordinate 69,816,533 of NC_054381.1, forward strand.
ATCAATGAAATGACAAAATGACTGATCCGACAGCGTAATTAGTGGCCAAATTTGATTATCCAATCGTCACGCTTCCAAAAAGATAACAGTACAATGAATAAGTAAAAAAAAAACCTGTTTGTGAGTTTGTGTGTATATGTTTGTGCACTTCTAAGTGTGAAAATAAGTGTACAGAAGGAAGCAAGTGTGCTAAAATAAAAAATAGAATTAAAATAAAAAATACCAATCTTTACTAAAATGTGTGCGTAAGTGTATAAATGTACTGCAAGTGTGTAGAAAAAAGAAAAAAGTGTACTTGCCGTTTCTGTAGCAGGAGGATCACTGGAGGCAGCCTGGACAGTGTGTCTGCAGAGTTATCGCGTTGCAGATCCGACTTGACAGCCCCCCAGCCTCGTTGCACCTGACTCTCTGTGGAGGCAGCAAAAGCCGCCGATGCAGAATGAAGGGCTCAGCTGCAGCAGAACATACGGTGTACGTTCTTGGCAGCCTGAGCCCTGAACCACCAGCACGTATGCCGTACGTGCTTGGCGGTTAAAGGGGGAAGGAGTGTATGGAAGCAATTTGCTCCAAGGTATTACTGTTTCAATGCCCACCTCCGGGTCATTAATAAACAAGTTGAAAACAAAGGACCTAGTACAGAGCCCTGCGGTACTCCACTAACAACACTGGTCCAATTAGAAAATGTTGCCTTCTTGTTTTGCAGCATTGCTCACCTCCCATCACTTGGGGAGGGGAGCCTTTAGGCTGTGCATGAAAACCCATTTAGGCTTGACATGTCCTTGATCTATCTGAAACGCCACCCCCCCATAAACCCCCTTGCTTTAGAGGGTCAGTGATTTAGGACTGTCCTACCTACATTGGAAGCATTGGGTGTGTATGGCAATGTCATTTTCTCTGTTGAATCTGTATCAAATATATATACAATGCTCTCTCTTGCCTGAAATTCAAAAATAAAACTTGGATTTTTTGCTTGTTTTTAGGCCAATCCTCGATATGGACATAAATGTGACGTAAGTATTTTTGTCTTTTTTAAATTTCTCTAAATATGTTGACGCTTTATAAATGTGTTAAAAATAATCGGTAGTATTGTACATTGTGCCAGGCACTTCAGAACACCCAATGGGAGAAATGTAACCCTCAAACAAGCCCGATTTGGTAATCCCCAAGTCCAGGGATACATCATTCACCCAATGTAGCCGTGACTTAGCTTTCATTTGAAAAGTTTGCAATAGCAAACTATACAACATTCAAATACCAAATATAGCATGAGCTTCTGTAAAGAAATATGTTTTAAAGGGGTGGTTCATCTTCAAGTTAACTTTTAGGATATTATAGAATGGCTAATTCTAAGCAACTTTTCAATTGGTCTTCATTATTTATTTTTTTTATAGTTTTTTAATTATTTGCCTTCTTATTTTGACTCTTCCATGCTTTCAAATGGGGGGTCACTGACCCCATCTAAAACAAATGCTCTGTAAGGCTATAAATGTATTCTTAGTGCTACTTTTTATTAGTCAGTAATATGCCAGTCTCTTTTTCAAATCAATGAATGGTTGCTAGGGTAATGTGGACCCCTAGCAACCCGATTGATGAAATTGCCAACTGCTGAATAAAAAGCTAAATAACTAAAAAAACACAAATAATAATAAATGAAAACAAATTACAAACTTTCTCAGAATATCACACTCTACATCACACTAAAAGTTAATTTAAAGGTGTACACCCCCTTTAAGAAATCATTTAAATGCAGAGAGATTGGGAAATGGAAATAAGTTAAGTAATATGGTGGGGCAGAGTTGAGATCTGCTTTGAACTTTGTCAACAGTAGCAGAAGCCATTGCAGGGATTTGCTGGGTCGCATGACCAAAGAAGAGAAATTGATAAGGCGTGTGCTACGGAAGAGGTTAGCCAATACAGAATTGCAGTAGTTAATCTGTAACATGATGAGAAAGTGAATTAACATTTTGCCAGCCAGCCTATGTTATAAATGGTAGTATTAAAAAAAAAAAAAAAGTGACATTTATATTTTTCAGGTCATGGCATGTGTGTGTCAGAAAATGTGTGAGCAGATTGTGAGAGAGGGGGAAAGGGGAGTAAGTTGAAAATTGTGCAGCATATAAGAATATAGGCTTAAAGGAGTTCTTATTGGAGCAAATGTGGGAATTGGAACAGTCAAAAGAGGGTGTTAGTGAATTATACAAGGGGTGTAAAAGGAAATATCTGGAAAAAAACAGGTAGTATAGTTGTAGAAAAAGTTGTCTAGGAGTTTGAATGATATTAAAGAAATGTATAGCATTGCAGGAGAAATTAGGTGAATGCAGTGAACTTCAAATAAAGAAATTGAGATGGTGGAAGAAATCCTTCCCATAGTCCTGCACTTGGGGCAAGTGCTATCCTAGCACCAGACCTCAGACTGTCCCTCCCCTTGCCAGTCGGAGCTTGCCTAGAATGGTCTGTGTATGTGGCAGTTGTGGAAGCGAAAGGTAAAACCCCTCTGCTTTGCTACCACAAGTCTCCTTCAGAGAATAGTCCCCTCCATATGACAGGGCAGCAGGTGAGGCAGTGCAGATAGGTAGAAAGTCAGGTTTCTGTTACAGCAAGCAGGCTGAAGGAATTGATTTCACTGTTGCAGACAGTGACATTCTAGATGACATGTGGCTCTAGTTGCCTGTAAAAACACTCTGCTTTTATAAAGGAGGAGGAGGTTACTGTAACTATTAAATGCAGTAACGTAACGAATTTACTTTGAAATACAGATGCACAACCTAAAGCAAGTGATTTGTACATGACTGTATGAGGGGCAGACTAATCAGACTTCACTATTTACAGACAGAACCACGGCAACATATGCAGCTGGTTAGTATTTTAAACCGCTATTTAACTAGTAATAACTTTCGTAGAGGGCAAACAGTAATTTTTGGGAACATTAGTACAACATTTTATGTAAATCCGGGAAAACGTGAAAAATAAGGGAAAAGCACCCATTGAAATGCATTATAAATTGGTGGGACTTTTAAAAACATGGGTGGAGAGGAAAGCTGAGGGTACTAGAGAAGATTCCAATTTTATAATTTTGTGAATTGTTGTAATTCACTCAAAGAGAGTGTCATTTCCATAACAACCTGTGTGGGAACAGAAAGAAGTGTTCCAACACCAGAAAAGAAATTTGGGCCTGGAAAAATATCCTTTCCTGATTGAGAAGTAGACAGAGATGTTAGTATTAATGCGCAAAGGACTGAATAGGAAAATAATGAATAAATAGCAACCTTTAAAGTGTAGTTTCATTAATTTTTTGAACTTTAAACATTTGAAAAAAAATCCATTCTTCAGATTCAGAAATGTGGCTGTTTTTAGTTACCAAGATTTTTCATTAAAAGTTTGCATATTTTTCTGTAATAAAATAAATCATAATAAATTAATGAACTAAATGAGGTAGCGACTATTTGATTAAATTAGTTAAACAGGGCATAAGTAACAGAACTGGGTTTTCTTGAGCCATTAGTAGAATAAACCGCTTTGATCTCCTACATTCTTCGCTCAGTAAATCCTTTTTGCCCGATCAAATTAACTAAAACAAAACACGGTAAAACTAGTTCACAAGTCATCCTCTTCAGGTAGAGAAGTTCCACCGAACTACTGCATGTATCTAACATCCTTCTTATTTTGAACTAGACATTTGATGTTTACTATGCAGTCTGCAATAATTCTGCTCTATTTCAGCAGACAATCAGACTCCCGATTCAGTGCTTTTATTTTTCTTTTAGTAGTCATAATAGTTTTCTGGTAGTCAATTTTTTTTCCAGCTATTATTAATTTGGCCACAGGGTTTACCATTGCCTATAGATAATCACCAGCTAGCTGGCTCACTGCCAGTTGTCAAGTAAGCCTGTTTGTGGGAACTTCTGATCTGAATCTGCAATGCTCTGGTTTCTATCTGGTTATTCGTATTGCCCTGGTCCAGAACTTGTGTTGTTGTGGTTATTGTCACAAACATTCAGTGGTTTGTCTGGTTCTGACTTAACTTGGTTGATATAGACAGAAAAGCACACCTAGACTGCAATCCAGATACTTCCTTGGGGTTTGGGTTTGCCATATGTGCCACCATATTACACTGATCAAACTTGTGATAATGAAAACTATAGCTCCAAACTATATAGGTCTCTATAAAAATATATTACATCTCATGTAAATGCCTGCTTCATCTGAATAAACCATTTTCATAAAAATTTACTTTTGTAGTAGTATGTGCCATTGGGTAATCCTAAATAGAAAAATGCCACTTTAAGAACTAAGTGCTGCCTCCCAGGACCATTTGATCCACAGTGCACACAAACAAACCACATATGTAAGGTCACATGAGCCAATTAATGGACAGTGTTCTGTCTATTACTCCTACACTTCTTCCTGTTGCAATTAGTAAGATGTAAAAGGGCAATATTTGCTGACATCTATATTCCAGTTTAAGATTCTTTAACAGGCCACTTAATGTGATATATACTGTTGGTTAAAAGGGTCATCGGAAAACATGTTTTTTCAAAACACATCAGTTAATAGTGCTACTCCAGCAGAATTTTGCACTGAAATCCATTTCTCAAAAGAGCAAACAGATTTTTTTATATTCAATTTTGAAATCTGACATGGGGCTAAACATTTTGTCAATTTCACAGTTGCCCCTGGTCATGTGACTTGTGCCTGCACTTTTGGAGAGAAATGCTTTCTGGCAGGCTGCTGTTTTTACTTCTCAATGTAACTGAAGGAGTCTCAGTGAGACATTGGTTTTTTACTATTGAGTGTTGTTCTTAGATCTACCAGGCAGCTGTTATCTTGTGTTAGGGAGCTGTTATCTGGTTACCTTCCCATTGTTCTTTTGTTTGGCTGCTGGGGGGGGGGTCATATCACTCCTACTTGCAGCAGTAAAGAGTGATTAAAGTTTATCAGAGCACAAGTCACATGACTTGGGGCAGCTGGGAAATTGACAATATGTCTAGCCCCATGTCAGATTTCAAAATTGAATATAAAAAAATCTGTTTGCTCTTTTGAGATACGGATTTCAGTGCAGAATTCTGCTGGAGCAGCACTATTACCTGATTCATTTTGAAAAAATAGTTTTTTCTCATGACATTCTGGGGGTATAGTTTTCCTTTAAGTTTATCCTTTGGTACTCTGCTAACATTGTTGATTCAGTTCAAATTTATTCAATTTACCACTGCTCTTTTTAATGAGCCTTTGAGTCTATAAACCTATGCTAAAGATGTTTAAACTCCTTTTTTTTTACAACTTTACTCTTTTTATGTTACCATACATTGCCTATGTTAAGTTAAAATAGGTGTCTACTTTAATACTCTGAGATCAATTTAAAAGTAATAGCTTAGAGACCAATTTCATGTGACTCAACATTATCCTTTAGCCAGTTCTCTATCCAAATACAAATATTATCTTCTAGGTGAATATTGCTTAGTTTAACCTGTAACTTTCTTTGTGGTAGGTCACATTAACTGCCACACTATTGTCTAGGTTTGTGCTTATAGCCTCATAAAGGCTATAAAAAATGTGTGTGGCAAAATCTAGTGTGCATAAACTATGCTGGTAGTGATTTTAAATTTGCAAAACAGTATATTAATCTCATAAACAGATCTCCTTTAAATAGTTATTGTTTATTTTAATAATTTCCTTTTGCAGGTTTGTAATATTGTTTGTACATCTGCTTACCAACTGGATGAACATTTATTAGGAGTTAAACATAAGGTAAGATCCAAATTACTGAAAGACCCTTAAGGTAGCCATAGACGCACAATCCTCTCGTTTGGAGATGTTGCCAAACGAGCAGATTTCTCCCCGTTCTGCCCACATTGAAGTGGGCGATATCGGGCTGATCCGATCGTGGGCCTATCACAATGCATCCGAAGTGGGCATTCGGATCGCGGGACCCCATACACGCACAGATGCGGCCGCAATCCGACGGGATTTTTTAACCTGCCAGATATCAATCGGGAAAGCCTGCCAAATGGCCCCACACATGGGCCAATAAGCTGCCAACTCGGTCTGTCGGCAGCTTTTATCGGCCCGTTTATGGGGGCCTTTATTATGTTTTAGCTGCATGATTAGCTTTGCCTCATTACATATGTATTTATAAATAAAAAGTTAAGGAAACATGTTGTCTTCTTTTACACCAAACTCTGGCCTATATTTAGCAGTACAAAGTTTACTTAAATTATTAGGAAATGGTAAAAGATGGTAAGGCTAATGCCAGACATGGCATATTCTTGGCCTGCGGAAGAAAGAAGGCTAAGAATCAGCCCCTACACCTGGAACCAGGCAAGGAAAAGGGCTGACACAGATGTAGGGGCTGATTCTTGGCCTGCTGGCTGAGAATACACCATGTCTGTCATTAGCCTTAGGAATAACAGAGAAAAAAAATCACACTAAAATATTATCTTGTGTAAAGACATGTTATTTAATTAATACCAGTATATTTCTACTTATGTAAAAATAATTGTTTAGGCTATATAATGAATATTAGCTACTTGAGGGTACATATTGTGAAAGCAATACAAGCAATAAAACTCCCCATGCTATTCCCCATTTTACAAATTGGGATAATGGGGACTAGTAGTTACGATAACTAAAAATAATTATAAATATGTACGCCGATTGCTGTATTTATATATTAGTGTCAGAAAAAAAGATGTAACTAGAATATATATATCTATCTATATACACACACACACACACACACACACACACACACACACACACACACACACACACACACACACACACACACACACACACACCCCCCCCCTACACACAGGGCTGTTTTTCGGGTACATCCACTTGAGGCAACAGCCCCAATGCTGCCCACTACCTGCTCACCACTTGAAGCAAGTCAAGGTGGCCACATCGCTAGTGCAGAGAGAGCTATTGCCATGAGGCAAGCCAGTTACTAGAGGAAGCTTTTTTGCCACCCCGGCTGCTCGCTGCTGCCTGAGTCAGGGTTCTCACCTTGCCTTGTGTCAGAACTGACCCTGCCAACACAAATTCAGAAGGTGTTGTTATGGAATAACTGGAACAGTAGTAGCAAACAGTAGGGGTAATGTGAATGTTTGAATCCAGAATTTCTTGAAATTACTGATTTAGGAGAGGAAGGTAAATATCCAAAAGTATTAGCTGCTGCTGGTTTTAGAAGAACTGCATGGATGACTTGAGTCCAAGTAGATACCATGAGTAAAATGAATACCGTATATTCCCGAGTATAAGCCGAGTTTTTCAGCATCCAAAATGTGCTGAAAAAGTCTACCTCGGCTTATACTCGGGTCAGCGGTACCCGACCCGAGTAGCTGAGATTGCAGTCACTTTTAATCATTCCTATACCAACAGTACACTTGGGGAGAGACTGCAATATCCCACAATGCCCTCTCTTGGTTATATGAAAGAATAACAGTGCGCCCTCTGTTGGTTATATGAAAGAATAACAGTGACTGCAATATCACACAGCGCCATCTGTTGTATGAAAGAATAACAGTGCGCCCTCTGTTGGTTATATGAAAGATTAACAGTGACTGCAATATCGCACAGCGACATCTGTTGGTTGTATGAAAGAATAACAGTGTGCCCTCTGTTGGTTATATGAAAGAATAAGTGACTGCAATATCACACAGCACCCTCTGTTGGTTATATGAAAGAATAACAGTGCGCCCTCTGTTGGTTATATGAAAGAATAACAGTGACTGCAATATCACACAGCCCCTCTGTTGGTTATATGAAAGAATAGCAGTGCGCCCTCTGTTGGTTATATGGAAGAATAACAGTGACTGCAATATCACACAGTGCCCTCTGTTGGTTATATGAAAGATTAACAGTGACTGCAATATCACACAGCGCCCTCTGTTGGTTATATGAAAGAATAACAGTGACTGCAATATCACACAGCGCCCTCTGTTGGTTATACGAAAGATTAACAGTGATGGCAATATCAAACAGCACCCTCTGCACATGGTAGTGGGACAGTGGGACAATGCACACAGTAATCCGTTTGGCAATTCTCTGCCACCATCAACTTTGCAAAGAAGTCCGGTTGATCGCTGGGGGGGTCGCTTTGGCAGAATGTGCGCTGCTGGGAGACAGGGCTGTAGTTGTGTCTAGGCTTATACTAGAGTCAATAAGTTTTCCCAGTTTTCGTAGGTAAAATTAGGTACCTCGGCTTATACTCGGGTCGGCTTATACTCGAGTATATACGGTAACGCCTATAAATGAAATTGGTTGACCAGAACCCCCTGTATAATATTCCTGCATTGTCAGAACTATATATACCAGCTGTATGCCTGGCAGCAAGTGCTAAAAGCATATCCACCCATGGATATGTTGTGTGTTTATGCAATGAAGCACTTTTTGCTTGCTACAAGTGTTCAATCTGCCATTTTCAACTGAAATGTATTCTTATTTGAGAAATCTAAATTTTCAAAACTCTAAAGCTAGCCACGCACACAAATAAAAACATGAAAAAATAAGTTGCATACCATTTTCTGGACATATATGAAGCCCTGCCATTTCTGACCAATATTCATGTACTATAGGATCAGGCAAGTTTGAAAATGTTGCAAAATGCTGGAATCTACCAAAATGATAATTACAGTTTGGCACAGATGGAAGGAGAAGAAAAACCTAAGCTCTCCCTTATCACTGTTGACCCCATTTCTTAAGAACTCGAGATTTACTCTAGGGACACAGGTCTCCTTTTATTGTAATTTGGGAACTAAGGGCCTCTTCAAGATTTATGATGTAATATCTCAAGATAATCATAAGATGCTTCAATTTGCTGATCTTCAAGCCAAGCTACCTGAAGTTCCTTTAAAATTGTATGAATATCTCCAAGTAAGACATTTTGTGCAACCATTTCTTCATACCCAAGGTAATCTGGCTCTCTCACCTTTTGAGAAAATAATTATTGCAGGTTGGCCCCAAAAAGCATTGCTGTCAAAAATGTATAAAATTTTGACTACGATACCATCTACAGCTTTCATAAAATATATATATATATATATATATATGTCGCTGGGAGCAGGAACTTAATGTCACCTTGACATTGGATGACAGGGAAGCTATTTGGTCAAATGCTAAGAAAGGAGTTACATGTGTAAAACAAAAGGAAAATATATATAAAGTCATGATGCAATGGTATGTGATGCCTGTTAGGCTTAATAAAATATATCCACTGATCTCTAATCAATGCTGGAGGGGTTGCCCTAAGACAGACTTGTTATACCATCTATTATGGGCCTGTCCAGTTATTACCGCTTACTGGGATGAAATCCACGGCATAATGTCAAAGGTCACCTGCAAAGATGTAAAAAAAAATCCTCTAACTTTTCTGTTGGGGAAACCTATTGAAGAGATCTCTAGATCATCACAGGTATTGGTTAATCATATATTAACTATAGCACTTATAATGTTAGCAGCTAAATGGAAATTAACTGAGCCCCCATCCATTAATAACCAGTGTAGTAACCACATTTTACAAGGTATAGCTTTGTTTTTTGTTAATTGTTGTTTCAACATACCGTATATACTCGCGTATAAGCCGACACGAGTATAAGCCGAGGTACCTAATTTTACCTACGAAAACTGGGAAAACTTATTGACTCGAGTATAAGCCTAGACACAACTACAGCCCTGTCTCCCAGCAGCGCACATTCCGCCAAAGCGACCCCTCCAGCGATCAGCTTCTTTGCAAAGTTGATGGTGATAGAGAATTGCCAAACGGATTACTGTGTGCATTGTCCCACTGTCCCACTACCATGTGCAGAGGGCGCTGTGTGATATTGCCATCACTGTTAATCCTTCATATAACCAACAGAGGGCGCTGTGTGATATTGCAGTCACTGTTCTTCTTTCATATAACCAACAGAGGGCGCGGTGCGATATTGCAGTCACTGTTAATCTTTCATATAACCAACAGAGGGCGCACTGTTATTCTTTCATATAACCAACAGAGGGCGCTGTGTGATATTGCAGTCACTGTTATTCTTTCATATAACCAACAGATGGCGCTGTGTGATATTGCAGTCACTGTTATTCTTTCATATAACCAACAGAGGGCGCACTGTTATTCTTTCATATAACCAACAGATGGCGCTGTGTGATATTGCAGTCACTGTTATTCTTTCATATAACCAACAGAGGGCGCACTGTTCTTTCATATAACCAACAGAGGTGATATTGCAGTCTCTTCCCAAGCGAACTGTTGGTATAGGAATGATTAAAAGTGACTGCAATCTCAGCTACTGCCCGCTGACTCTAGTATAAGCTGAGATAGACTTTTTCAGCACATTTTGGTTGCTGAAAAACTTGGCTTATACTCGAGTGTATGTAAAAAGGGCATGAAGCAGTGTTTACATATGTGGCAGTAGACAGACTTGTATTATATCATGTTCATATGCAATGTACCATACGCATGGAATGTACAGTATTATGTCTCTCTTCTGGAAAAATCAATACTTAATAAAAAAATGTAAGTTACAAAAAAGAAAAGAAAATGTAATTTGCTGATGCACCATGTCGGCCAGTGCATTGACAGATGAGGAAGTAGAGTGGAGCTAATATTCACTTCCTGCCTTCAGGCACGTTTCAGGGGCTGCTGCCGCCTGAGGCAGCAGCCCCAATGCCGCCCCTCCTCCTGCTCCGCTCTTCTAACTACCAGCGTCGGAGCGGGTGGAGGAGGGGCCGCATCGCTAGTGCAGTGAGCGCTATTGCGCTCGCTGCGCTAGAAGAGCCGAATTTCCGTTTTAAAAAACGGAAATTCGGCTCTTAAAGTTACCAGAGGCGGCTTTTTGCCGCCCCTGGTAACTGGCCGCTCCGTGCCGCCTGAGGCAAGATTCTCACCTTGCCTCATGGCCGGAGCGGCCCTGCCTGCCTTTCCATTTGTTTGGCTATTTGCTGAAAAATTGGAAGATCAGGAATGTGGCCATGGCGTCTCTGGCTCCTTGCTCCAAAAATAATGGCATAAAAACCCCACAAATTATTGCCTATTTATCAAATCAACGCTACATTGTTTTGCATGGACTAATGGCAGTTAATATTATATAAAAAAAATTGTTAATGCCCATAATTGTAATAAAATATGAATAAATTACTAATGATTCCTTTTTCATATACATTTGCAGTGGCATTAACACAAATAATGAAGATTTATTGCAGATTATCAATATAATAAAAATTTAGAGTGTTAATGGGCAATGAGTTAAAGACAAATTTCCCTCAATTTAGTAAATGGACACCTTCCTTAAACAGAGTTACCAGAGCATACAGCTGGTGGGAGTTTATTCTGAGATCAGAATGGATGAGGATGGTAGGATTCTCATGGTTTAGTGGCATCACAGCAAGTGTGTGGCTACATCAATTCTAAATTGTGCATCCACAACTTTTACTCACCTCCTTAAAGCTTTTATTTTTTTCATACACTAGCTGTGTAAATTCTAATTTTGATTGTCTTGAGATGCACATTGATGCATATTATCTGTATCAGGCCTTGCAGTTGGGGTGTTGTGGTGGAGGAATGAATCAAGTATTTGGTGCAGTTGTGAAGGAAGTTTGAAGAGTAGCGTCCTGGTGAAGGGGAAGCTAGTCAAATTGGGCACTAGGAGCAGAAGTGTGAGGGCAGGGTTCTCTAATGGGGAAGTTAGGGTAGTGATGTGCAGCTGTAGAAGGGAAAGGGAGAACTGAGATGTGGACATAGGAAGGGACTACACTATTATTGTGGGTCATAGTGAAGACTACGAGTGGCATGGAAGTGGGCAGAAGGGTGATTTTTGGGTGTGTTATAGTGTTGATGTGTGTTAAAGGGCACCTATCACACCCAAAATCAAACGCATATTAAATCTGACCAGTACAACACAAACACGTTTAATCAAACTACATATATCGTTTTTTGAAAAAAACTGCAGGTTTTAAAAAATCCCTTACTTTGTCAAATGGGTTCTTTCACTGAGGGAGGCCATACTGAGACTATAACAGACTATAATATGCAAAGTTCAGGAGCATGCTCAGATTGTAACTGCTTTGAGTATTCTACCCAGAATGCCTTGTTTTAGTAAACTCCTCCACTAGAAGTATCAGGAGATTTCCCTATCTTGTCCCCTGCTGGTGATGTTATTATGCAAATAAAGGGCACGCTAACTTCCAGCAGGTGGCAGCACTACTGAACAGCAGCTACCACAGAGGTTTGGCTGATTTGAAAATAGCTTAGAAGGGTTGATAAGCAAACAAGGAATTTCAACTGAGCATGTGCGAGATTTCAGAGCTGCAGTTGGCTGGGAAGATATAGGTAGGAGGAGCCAGTGAATTCCAAGATGCCTGCTTCAGCTAGAACTGCAGTGGTGATAGGGGAGATCTTGCAGAAGGTATAGTGAGCTGATGATTTACATTATACAAACAATTCTAACTGTTTTAAAAATCGGATTTCTTGAACTTTCACATAGTGTATTTACTTAGGAAATGATTTTAGTTATGATTGGTGCCCTTTAATGAGAGAATCTTAACTGTGTAGAGAAAAAGGATTGCTATTTACAAATGGGCAAGCACTGCATCGAAGAAATTCAGCAGCCATTTGGTTAATTTGACAAGCTTATAGCCTACTCCTAGCAAACAGTACTGTATAAATTGCTTTGTTTTTTACCTACATTTTTCACTTGCACATTTTTCACACTGACTAGCAACTTACACGCTGTATATTTTTTTAATGACTTCGGTCAAGTCTCAAGCTTTTTTTATGACAACTTTTAAAGCACAGCTTTTTAAAGGACCCTGAAGCTGCAAGAATCATAGGAAAAAGACAAAATGTTTTACTTTTTTATGAGATCGTAGAGAAATCTTTGTACCTCCTAGTAAACTGCACACAAAATCTAAAAAATTAGGTAATTAAAGGCAGTGATAGGGCTGCATGTGGTAAGAGAAAATGTAGGGTGTATCACATATTTTTATTAATGTGAGGTTACTACCTTTTTTTAAATTTTTTTTTATTTTCTTCACAGGCAAATGTGGAAGAAAATATCTCCAGAAGGTAATAGCCTCTTGTATATTTGTTGGGTTGTATTGATATCAGTTATCCAGTATTTAAACTTAATTTATAGATGGGCTGTGATATCTGTGGTGCCCTAAATACACAACAAATGTATTTTAATTGGAAAAAGAAATGTGGTGTTGTTTGGATATGTCCTATACAAATCAAGAGAGAAAAATGTTGCTTTGGCCCAAGATTTGGGAGTTGGGTTCTTTTTCTTATACTTGAAAGTGACAGCCATTCTTACAGTGTGCTCTAGTGAGTGATTTCAATATCCTTAAGTCTTCAAATAGGGGGTATATTATTCTTTTTCTATGTCTGCCTATCATCAATGATGCAGTGCTCTAGAGTTCAACAGCTCTAGCAAAGTTTTTAGGTGCATAATGAAATGGCCCAAGTGCTGCCTATGTTAAACAAGTGAGAATTGTGGGAATGGGAGGCGGGAGCCTCTGGTCTACAAAAAAGTTATTTGGTGGCTGTAATTCTTGAATAAAAGGAAGTGTGTAACATAAACACTTTTTGAGCAGTAAACCCTGCGTTATAGCCCTACTTTTGTACTAGTGTAATTATCTTGTAGCATCTGGGCTACACCATATTAAGGTTCATGGCACAAGTGGTGGTTAAACTTGCAATGTCTTAAATTTGATAAAAAAAAAATGTGTTCCTAATACAACATACATAAATATACTCAGCATTATATTTTTTATATTTATCAATTAGGGTCAAACCTGAATACAATATTAGTATATTGGGTCTGCCTAGTGTACAACCAGGTATCCTGTAGTTATGTTTGCTTCGAAAGCTAACATGTATATCATGTACAAAATGTCTTTGGCTGCGGTTTTGAACATTTTGCCATGCGTCAAGTATTTGAAACAGCATTACACCAGTGATTTAAAGTGAGTGTCCCCAATCCTGGAGGGCCATTGTGCCCATGCAAAGATTTCCACACTTTCAAATGCTCTGGGCCCTGATAAGCCAAGCACACCAGTCAGTCTCTCTTTCCCATTTTTTTCACGGCAGATAGAAAAATGCACTCCCCTCACATTTTTTTGCACACCTGAGCCTTTCCTGCTGCACATATCCCTGCAGTGTCACAAAACAACTATGCTTGACATCACTGATTTGGGTAGTGTCATTCACGTGGAGGTGAAATTAGGGAGCAAAATGGAAAACTGTAGTAGATGCTGGAAAAAACCCTCTAAGAACTGCATTGTGTGGATGAGCTGTCATTGTCAGAGAATGGCTGCCAGCATCTGTATCTGCCTGGTCACTGAACAAACTTTATACAAAATGCTGGGGATTAAAGGGGTTCTTCACCTTTGAGTTAACTTTTAGTATGATGTAGAGGGTGATATTCTGAGACAATTCGCTGTTGGTTTTCATTTTTTATTATAATGGTTTTATTATATTTAGGTTTTTATTCCGCCGTCTTCAATTTTAGCGATCCCCATTTGAAAGCTGGAACGCTGGAACGAGTGTAGAAGGCATCAAACTAATAAAACTATTCAAATTAAATAATTAAGACCAATGAAAAATTAGCTTAGAATTGGCCATTCTATAACATACTAAAAGTTAACTTAAAGGTGAACCACCCCTTTAAGGTATACAGTGCAGGTGAGCCATTAGTATGTAATTACCCTTCTAATACTCCACTACCACATCTGTATTTCTGAAACACAAACTTTAAGCTGGACTGTGCCTGTTCCTTCAAACCCAAAGTAAATTACCCAACGTGTAGTCTTTACAACACCAGATTAACCTCTTAAAATGAGTGCCACCCAATACTGGAGTAAACCATTTCAACAGAATAAGCAGTCTGAGAGAGCTGACCACCAGACCACACCTCTTTTAATTACATAATAATTACATTCATAATAACATCAACCCCAACATCAACTTAATAAGCACAATATAACACTAACAACTATATATATCAAAGCCATGATAGCAAGTATGGAAAAAAATAAAAATGAGAACCGGTCTCTCCAGGTCCCTGTGTATTTGAATAATGTATGTATATTGTAGAAAGCTGTGGAAAGGGAGCGGAGTCCAAGGATACCCCTGTCATTTGAGGGGTTAGGTTTTATGCGTGTGTGAAGATTTAATATTTTAGTAAACATTTAAAGGTTTCAGGGAAATTATCTAAAGCAAAGCAAAATTTTGTGAGCATCTGGATCTGGGTAGTGAATGGCATTCTCTTAAATAAATTTTTGTCAAGTATCGGAAAAAGTAAAAACTGAATAAAAACCATAATCACAACTAAAAATATGAAAACAACAAACAATGGGCCAGACGTGTTATAGAACATAGCGTGTGGAGCAGTCCTGAGTGAAGCCACTATACCAAATTGTTTTTAAATTTTAGAATATATAATTATCTAATATAGTTTTGACCAGTTACATATCAAGGGTAGGTGCCAATATGTTAGGCAGCCCCACTCATATTAATTTACCTGATACGCCGGCCTGGTATACCTGTTTTCTGAAAAGGGCATTGGCCCAGGGTACTCCTGCAAGAGTACCACACTGCTACCATCTTCCATTGGATCTTCCAGGTTCTGGTCCTGGTACGCATTACGATTAAAAGCCATCTTCTCACTATATAGTGCATTCATACCTTGCATGAGGTTGAAGAAAAGATCGAAGAAGTGGAAGAACTTTGCAAATTGGTGCTCCTACAGAAGTACCCAGAAGTAGTGCATTTTTTCAGTGAACAGGAACTATGTCCTGGGTATAATGTAAGTGATTATAGTAACGTGGGGGTGCCTAACATTTGGCATCCCTGTGATTATAACTTCACTTCTTTATAGGTAAGTTTGTTTTTTTTTTCGTGTTTTTATTTGATGCTAACAAATATACCTATTCGAGGGGGAGACTGTACTGATAATCATAGACAAGTAAATAACAAGTTTAAAAAACAATCTAAAATTTTGTAACCTCCTAGGTAATAAGGGATTTACAGGAGAACGCAAGGTTGAATCATTGGGAGGTGCCAAAATGTTAAGCACACTCCAGTGGTTATAGTTGCTTAGCTGATACCCCAGGCTGCTGCTCCTTTTAGCAGAAAATTGCACTGGCCCAGGATATTTATGTAGAAGCTCTTACGGCGCAGTCTTCTTCCTCATCATTTCTTTCGGCGTCGGCAAGTACATGCACATTAGATCAAAATCTATACTGGAATAAAAAAAGAGGACAGTAAAAGAAGATGGCGATAAGGAGCTTCTTCAGAAATACTTCAGTCCTATGTATTTTTATTGAACTAGAGCCCCGGCCTGAGGTATCAGGTAAGCTACTACAATAACTGAGGGGTGCTTAATATTTTGACACCCCAATTGATTTAACCTTTCATTCTCCTTCAAGGAAAATTGTAAATTTTTTTGGAACTTCCCACTAGAATGACCAAACCTTCCTGAATTCTTCTTGCATGTCTCTCTCGTAATATTAGTAGGGTTATAACGAATGTTCCCGCTATGCTGTGTGTTGTACACTAAAATATTGTGTGGAAAAAAACAGTTTTCTACCTATTCACACAGCCAAAAACACACTGTTCAATAGATTTAGGGTCAGTAAAACTGAAAATTAATGTTCTTTAATATACTTAGTGCTAAGGGCTTTGGAAACCTACCATATACCGACTGTATTTGCCATAGTCTTATACGTGGAAGCTATATATATCTTGTAAATGCTTTTTTGTTTTGTTTTGTTTTTTTGCTTTTCTTACAGAAGCAGAAAATACTTCAGTAGAGACAGAGAAACTGGACAGGTAAGGCAAAAGTCTTTGTATGTCTGGAATATATTGACGATATCCATGGTTATAGTCAATACTATTACCTGGACATAACTTCCATATGATTGTTGTCTGTCAATTAATGGTCAGAACATCATCTGATTTTGTTTTCCTACTTTAATCCTACAATTTAAAGCTGAATGGTTGGTTTTAGATTGTTGCATTAAAATTAACTCTTGAAAATTTGTCGTACACTAAAACTCTGAACCTGTACAGCCAGCTATAGAGAAGTAACTGCTGCTAGGTTGTTTCAAAAATCACAACCAGGAGAAAGTGTCATGAACAAAAATCCTGTCTGCCTCATGTTAGTGATTCACACACACACATGCAAACTAATACACAATTTATTACTTTTATTTTTAAACTTTAGCCTAATCACTAATATTGCTATTCAATTACTTTTATATTTTTTATTATATTGCATTTTTAGTGATTGTATTTCTTTTTAAAACTATTTTATTGCATTTTAATTTTTTCAAGTGAACATTTTGTGGGCAATGTTGGCATTTTGGGGGCTCAACAGGTCACACAGTTGTGTAATTCTATGCATCACACTGTTTAGAAAATCTCTAGCAGCAATACCTTACCATAGGCTCCTGGAACAACATACTAGACACTTAAAGTGGGGTGTGGGGAGAACCTCCTTATTTCTGCAGCTGCACAAACAGAGGAATCCTCTCTATGCAGGGGGATTTGAGCAACGAAGTGAATATATTGTAGTGACCAGTTTCTTAGAGGAGGCAACTTGGAGAGTTCGTTACATATGGGGTGTTGTGTTTTGTCAAAACTGAATGCCTGCGCTAGTTGAAGGTATGATTACTAGTGGTCTCTGGGCAATAAGGTTTCATCACGTAGCACATTCCCAATTGTCTTGTTATACTATTTTCTGACAGGGACTAAAATAATGGATGCGGTTTGGGATTTACAGAAGTAAACTAGAATGTTCCTTTTCCCTTTATTAAATGTCTTCAGGGTAGCCAAAGCAATCTTTTTGGGTCCGTTTTGTGTGAGTACCTGGGCCCATGTTCTCTATGTATTTTTGTTTAGCTTACATTAATATTTTCTGTCTCTTCTCTTTCTGATTTACTGAACAAATGATCATAGAACAGACTGCATATGGAAACTGTCATTCTATCCATAACAATATTTCTTTAACCCTGCTACTGGGCACTTAACTATCTGTTATTCTGTATAGTTCAGTATCATTAAGTGTAGCTGTTTAATGACACTAATGTATCAACGAGGGAAGCAGAGTGAGAGAGGGAGAGAGAGAGAAAAAAAATATAGCCCTGCTACTATGGGTCAATTTGTATAGTTCAGCCATACCTTCTTATTGCAGCATGCACTCTGGAAATGTTCTGCACATTCTGGGTTTCTTTTAATCTTCCCAATGATTGTAAAGAATGCAGAACAAACTTGTGTTGTGCTGGTACATAAGACATGGTGTCATAAAAATGTGTTGCTGACCTATACAAAGTGCATGACACAATTGTGTACCTTTTAGCAGTGAGATTTTTTTCAACACAGCTACTGTAATACAAACTCACAAATTGATTTACTGTAAAAGCAAGGGTGGCGCAAAAGAGGAAACACACCCTGCAACTACAAGGGGGGCCCCAGTAGGACTCTATAACCATGTGCAATATGAGTTTATGAAAAATATCTTGTTCCCAAAGTTTAGGGGCCCAGTGATCTCGCTGTGAGTCCCAATAACTAGTCTTTAGTGATGATTGAATATGTGCCGATAAATTGGCATTTTCTGTGTCAACTTTATCTGTGATGACATTTTTTTTTGTTGTTGCAACCTTTTTTGCACAGAATACATAGTCCATGAATTTTTTAGTGTAAAATACATTGGGGTATATGTGCGTTTTATATATCCATCCAGTACATATCCCTTCTGACCTGTAAACATGTGTATCGGTATAAGGAAAATCATCTTAGATGAGGATGTAAATGTCAGAAGGAAAAGTAGTAACCTCTGCTGAATGTTGGCACATTAGTTTGTCAAGGAAAAATGGGAGAGCTGAAGTTTATTGTACGTGCTGGAAATTATGATATAATTGCTAACTTGCACTGGGCAGGGTATGGAATCCCTTTGGGCTGGGATAAAGGTTATAAAATTAAATTATCATTAGTGTATGCCACAAACCACCAAGTATAAGTGAGGTGAATTAAGCCTAGCTAGTATTGCAAATGGTATTTTTAATGATTACCAAGTCCAAAAAACAAATCGAGTTCATCTCTAGTATTTGCATGGGTGAGTATTTAGGGAATAGTGATTATAATGTGGTCTCCTTTGAGATTGTTTTGCAGAGGCAACTCTATAAGGGAGTAAATAAAACACTAAATTTAAGGCAATGCAAACTTTGCCAATATAAGGGTATCTCTGCAACATATTCACTGGGAAAGACTTTTCACAGGTTTAAACACAGAAGGAAAATTGAATATCTTAATGTCTGGAATGTTGCATAATAAATATAATAATATATCAGTATATTCCCTTGTAAGAAAGGAAAGACTTCACTAAGCAAAACCTTTATGGTTTGATAAAAGTGTTGTTGTTAAGGATGATAAGAAAAAAACATGAATTTAAGCCATTAAAGTTAGCTGGTAGAGCCAACACAAGGAGGCCAATAAAGCATGCAAAAAAACAAACTAAAAAAAGATATGAAAATGTTTCTGAAAAGTTAAAACGGTCCCAAGACAGGTTCACAAGACTCACCAAATACTGGAAGAGGCCCAGGTGCACTGCCCAGAGCCTTCACTTAAAATCAGTCTCCCAGGCAGATGTGTAAAACCCAATAGAAGTATATTTAGGTACACATAGTAGCTTTATGCATTTCATAGGCCAATGATTGAATATATAAGTGCTTCCTGGTCCCCACCACATATGCATTTCTTTTTATTACATAGTCCAGAATACAGTGAAGAATGCAAGTCGGAAGAAAGAAGCGAGAATAAGGTAAGAAACTTGAAAAACAAATTACAAGGTATATTTGATATGACTTTTTTTTGTTCTATTCCAGTCTTAGTTATTTTATGCAAGTTTTTAAAACAATTTAACAAAGAACAATACAGAGTGAAACAAAGTAAAAAACAAAAAACTTAGTGAAAGAGGATGGCATGAAGTGAAGCCACTGCACTTCTACAAACGAAATAGCATTGCAGACATTACATCCTACTGGGTTATTTGTTTATCCTTCTTTTGCATCATTACGAGAGTTAATTAGTAACCTGAAGTCTGAGATTTAGCTTGCCATTCCAGTTGTCCAAATGTCAATTATAAGAGTATTGACACAGTAAAACTTTTCAGGGCTCTACTCCAGTAATGCTATCTCATAAAGATGTATCACTACTTTGGCATTGCGAGGGTTCTGTTATGGTTTCATGCAAAAATACATTATATTTGCTTTTTAGAATATACATACTGCTATATTTAAACTGCTCGAATTCTTGAGAAATGAGAAAAAATGCAAACAGTATGACAGACAAATGCTCTGTTAAGAATCTAGTTATCACCATCTTATGCAACATTTAGTCACCCCTTCAGTAAATCTGTGTATTTGGTAAGCTATAATGTATTGTACATTCTCTATTATGCTGTGTAATATTATAATTTAATAATAAATAAATTTAAGGTACTATTTTTAGGTGACCTTTACTACTTTGGTCTAGTCTTTAACCCATTTATAGCCCAAGCCATGTTTTATTTTCTGTTTGGGTATAAAATATTGCTTTTCTAAGATTATATAAATATATAATAAATGTTACCGAAGTAGGGCATTGTATACTGTAGCTGTTTTTAAAGATCTATCCAGTGCTTACATTTTAAATGGGTATATAGAGAAAGGAATGCAGCTGCTCAGATTTTTAATTTGTGTTGGCATCTAAATAGTTTTTTTTTTTTGTTTTTTTTAAATCCTGGTAAAATCCGTGATATAATATGTA
Organism: Xenopus laevis; assembly: GCF_017654675.1. Lineage (NCBI taxonomy): Eukaryota > Metazoa > Chordata > Amphibia > Anura > Pipidae > Xenopus > Xenopus laevis. The sequence continues at coordinate 69,837,327 of NC_054381.1, forward strand.
TTGTATCAGGTATATTACACAGGCTTTATATGAAGTCATGTGGCACCATATTAGCAATACGCCAGTCTCTCAGCCTCAATGAATCCTGAAAAATTAAGTAAAGAGGTTTGAGAATCACAGAGCTAAGCTTGCTAAGTACTATGGGATGAATACCATCTGGTCACGGACCTTTGTTTAGCTTAACATGTTCTAGTCTCTTTTGAAATTTCCTCATGTGTGAACCATGCAACATTAGTTGTATTACTAGGATTGGGACTATTAAGAAGAAAACCTTCATTAACTGGTTCCTGTGTAGACAGACGAAAAATACGAGTTCAAAATCTCTGCTTTTTTTCCATTCTCATCAACCAGCTGACCCCCTTCTGATATTAAGGGTCCCACCCGTTCCTGCTTAATATTTTTACTATTTACATATTTAAATAATAATTTTGGATTCTTTTTACGGCTTGCTGCAATACCCTTTTCCATATCGATTTTAGCTTGTCAAGATTTATTGGCCTCCTTATACCTAATAATGTTTCAGGTGTCCCAGCTAATTTAAAGGCCTTAAAAGCATGTCTTTTCTTACACACCTCAACACCAGCACTTCAATTGAACCACAACGGTTTTACAACAAAGTTCCTTGCTTACAAGAGCAATATACTGGTATATATATTTATTAAACAGCATTTTAAAAACATCCCATTTTTTGTTCTTTGTATAACCCTGTGAAAAGCATTTTCCACTTAAAGGAACAGTAATGTCAAAAAATAAAAGTGTTTTAAAGTAATATAAATATAATGCAGTGTTGCCCTGCACTGGTAAAACTGCTGTGTTTGCCTCAGAAACACTACTATTGTTTATATAAATGAGCTGTTATGTAGCAATGGGGGCAGCCATTCAAAGGAGAAAAGGCTCAGATTACACAGCAGGTAGCAGATAAACTCCGTCTGTCTAATGGTTTTATCTATTCATTAGTTAACCTGTGCCATATAGCCGTTTGTCAATTTTCGCATTGCTACACAGCAGCTTGTTTATATGAACTATATTAGTGTTTCTGAAGCAAACAGATCAGTTTTACCAGTGTAGGGCAACAGTACATAATATTTTCATTACTTTAAACCACTTTTATTTTTTGACGTTACTGTTCCTTTAATATGTTGCAGAACTGCTGACATAAAAAGTTGTCATTCAGCATATTTACAAACCTACTTGCTTTTTCTATCTTGGCAACCCCATTACCCCAGTTAATGACTGGATAATTGAATCACTCATAATAATAACTTGATCTAGTTGTGAAGCTGCTTCTATTTGTAAAAGTAGCTGGGCTTCATGGTTGTCACTTATACAAGGTGGTTTGTAGCATACCAATAATCATTTTCTTTGTAACATTTTGCCCAGTTGAAACCTCTACCCATAGTGATTCTATTCCCTCCCCAGTGCCATCAATGTTTATTTCAGCAGGTTTCTTGGCTTTCTATGACGTTTTGCACCTCCTTTCTTCATGTGTTCAATACTGCAACTCCCCAAACAAAAATCATTTTTATTCTAAATTAACAGTTTATAATACAAAGACTGTTAAGTCTTAATATGTAGTTTCTAGAAAAGCAGTACAGAGCCCAGGCAATTCTACAGTAAATGAGTTCAAGCGACCTTTCATATCCTTATATATGGTGCTTAGTCATTCATCAGTAACAATCGGTGCTTATTGATGTACTTGACTCATTGAAACTTATTATAAAAAGAGTGTACCCTGTTTGCTTTGTGCATTTATATATTAATGGAACACCTTGTGACTTACGATATCCTTACATTTTACAAAAGGGGGATTTTGTAAAATGATTTTATATATATATATATTTTTATATATATATATATATATATATACATACTGCAAATATTGACAGCACTCCAAGGAAGTTCACAACGAGTCTGCATCTTACCAAGTATCCAAATGTATCAACAAACATTGGCCTATGCTGAACATGGATGACTCTCTATCCTTACACAAAGTACCCAGGCCCATGTTGGGCTACAAAAGGGACAAAAGTTTGAGAAACCTGTTAGTACGCACGGACTTCTCCACATCGGCTAAGAAAGATACAAATTGGCTATCTAAAAACACAAAACTGGGATGCTACAAGTGCCCTGACTGCGTCACATGTAGATGCTTACTGACGGGAGCAGATTTCCCGCATCCACACCATGGGAAACGATACAAGATTAAATACAGACTAAGTTGCACTTCCACATATGTGGTATATATCATAATTTGCCCTTGTGGACTGTATTACGTGGGCAAGACATGCACCACACTGCGAGAGAGGATTGCTAATCACAGATCGGCCATAAGTAAAGCTATTAAGGACAATAAAGCCACACAACCGGTGGCTAAACATTTCCTGACAACAGGACATCCGCCCCTGACCTTTCGCTGTATGGCCATTGATCAACAGCCTCCCCTTTCAAGAGGGGGAGACAGGGACCAAGCACTCCTGAGAAGAGAATCTCGTTGGATACACAGATTGGATACCCTTTCCCCCCGTGGACTTAATGAGACTTTGCCTTTAGGCTGTTTTCTGTAGACTTCGGATACTAGTGTATATTGTAACTAATAACCTTTTCTCCAACTGTCATTTTATTGCAACATTTAACCTCCTTTTTTGATAAAATAGTTGTAGCGAGTAAGCCCTTCAGAATTGATACTGTAACAACACATGTTTTTGTAACACTCTAATCCTATATATACCTGTCTCAATGGGCAGAGCAACCCTTTTCTGTTCATTTTTTATGCATTGTAATACTGGTGTGGTGCAAATCGATAATCCCCTATAGGTTTTAATAGGCTATCCATACAGTGAATTACCTAGTGCAGTTCGTGGGTAGTGAACTTAGGAGAGAGATGGCTGCGCTACACGGATATTGGCATCGGACCTGGGCAATACTGTAAAGTGCAGCTGAACATAGCCTGCAGCCGGTGACAGTGGGGGCATGGCTGGACTGTGGTAGGGCCCGGTAGGGAGCGACTGGGTCATGCAACACGGCTCATCCTGCATTGTAGCCCCACTTGAGACTGGGCTCTTATTATACTCCACCTCATAAGGCAGGAGTATCAGCAAGCACGTAGACGCCAGGACATACTGCCTTTGCGCATGGTGCCTAGGACATAGCCCGCAGTCAGTGACAGCGTGGACAAGGTTAGACTGTGACAGGGCCCGGTCGGGAGTGACTGGGTCCCGTAACATGGTCCATCTTACATCCCCGCTGTAGACTGGGTCCCAAGCTTACTCCACCTCACATGGCAGGAGTAACAGTGAGCACCTTGAGTATCGATCGGTCGCTACCCACGCAGGCGCTTGGATACGCTGACTCAGTGCGCGTTGCCTAGCAACGTAGCTAGCATCTCTCTGCTCTGCAGTTCTACAGGAGTGATTCACTTCCGGCCCATGGAGACTGTACTATGGACAGGTTTTCACTGTAAACCGCTCTGCTGCACAAGAATAACCTGGGGATAGCAGGACGCACCTGAAGCACCAGGGTCTCTCTTACATGTCATACTGATTTCTTCATACAGGTACTAAAGCGTTTTCGTGTTACTTTATGATTTACAGTTAATGATGATTGATGGGCGCTCTGAGACAGCCCCTTTGGCGCCATTTTCGGATCTTTAAATGTTTGTTTGTTTGTGCACTGTGTGATATTATCCCTGACGAAGGTTCCAGTAAGGAACCGAAACGTTGGATCTTCAATAAAACCTCCACTTTAGCAATATCGACTCGTTGTGAACTTCCTTGGAGTGCTGTCAATATTTGCAGTATGGATCTATATTTTACGGACTAGCACCCAGGTATCCAGTTTCTCTTATGGTTGTGCACTCCACTCCCTTTGTTTTATATATATATATATATATATATATATTATATTACGCAAGTTTCTGTGAGTCTTGTGACAGAAATTATATCACTAAGCAGCAATTATAACTGATGACATCTATAAGCACTGTTTATAATGATATAATTTACAGGATAGTCATGGCTCTTGCATATTGTATATAAATATTTTTTCAGGAATAAAATGAAGGAAAAAAAACAATGTATTCAGTAGTTAACATTAACTTTATTATTATATTATCATTATTTAAATTTTAAAAGTACAATGTCTGTTGCAAAACTCCCAATATGCCATAAAAGGGCAAACTAGGAGCTATAATGTTACCTCCATCTTTTCCTTTATGCTGTATTGTTTTCCCAGGCACATAAAGTTTGCAGGCTTTTGCTTTCCGCTGTAGTTTTTTTCCAAGGCCTATTAATTTTTGCAAATTTTTGCTTTCTCTTCTATTATTCTCAGGCATATAAAATTTGCACACTTTTTTGTTTTCTGCTGTTTTTCCATCTCAGTCTGATAAGGTTTGCACACTGCTGATTTCTGAGGTGCTTTTCCCTTTTCTTGCAATGAAGGTTCACCTTTCTGTTCATCCTATATTGTTGCTTTATAAATCTTTGTCAATAATAATAATAGTTAAAAGACCTCCGCTTGCAATAGAAGTTCTTCATCACTGCATATATTTTCACTTGGTTCAACATGCACAAGTTGAAAAAGTATTCATTCTTTACATGTGTCTAATCTGGAACTGTGCTGAACAAATACCACTTGCTAAAGTTAACATTTTATGGGGGGGTTTGTGGATGCACACCTAAGGCCAATTTCAAAAAGTATAATTTCAAAAAGTATAAAGCCCTGTCTAAGTAATTCAAGTAAATATGCCAGTGCATGTAATTTTGAAACAGGGTTTTTTTGTTACAAAGTTATGATCATAATATTGATAAGCCACCATACCACGTCAAGGTAAAACCCCACATGGTGGTCCCTAACTTATTTATCTTTAATCATAGTAAACAAGGTACATTACCTCTCTGTAGTAACAATTCTTTGTGTAAACATCTCCTGTGCCTTGGTTTCAACTCTGTGCTAGATCCTCCCCCGCCAACTGCTGAGCGGCTTTTAAGAGGGAGAGACTGCCTTAACCAACGCCCATTTTAGAAAAGTAGAAGTCAGGTGTTGTAATTAAAATCAAGGTAGAGTGATATGTGTTTTTTTGGGGACCACCAAAAGTATAAAGGGGGGGTATGAGGGTGCAATAACCACATTAGGTGTGCATCCACAAACCCCCCCATATGAAAGTTAACATTTTGACATTGAAAGATTAATTTACAGCATTGAGATGTCTGCTGGCACATACCATTTGCACTGTTTGATGACTAAAAGTACAGGTATGGGACCCGTTATCCAGAATGCTCAGGACCTAGGGGTTTCTAGATCTTTCCATAACTTGGATCTCCATACCTTGTCTACCTTAAACATTAAATAAACAAAATAGGATTGTTTTGCCAACAGCAAAAATTATTTACATATCAGTTGGGATCAAGTACAAGGTACTTTTTAATATTACAGAGAAAAGTTAATTATTTTATAAAAATTTCAAGTATTTGATTAAAAAGCAGTCTATAGGAGATGGCCTTCCCACAATTCAGAACTCTCTGGGTAGCTGGTTTCCAGATAACGTATCACATACTTACTGCAATCTGAATTTTGAAACGATATACGGTAGTGATTTGGGACATAGAGCTTAGCAAACTCACCTCTCAGGTTCTACAAACTTCTGTAGACATAATAATAATACAGTAATAATAATAACAGTTCCATTTGCTCAGTAGAAGTTCATCTTCCTCATTACCACTGATATTTTCAGTTGGTTAAAGAGGGACAAACTGAACTTCAGTGTAAAGTAGAAACAACTTGAAAAATGTATAGATACATAAGTAAGTAAAACATATTAACACCCCCAAACCGGGAAATAAAATCATGAATGAAATACAGGTATGCTAGGGGGCCTGTGGTTTCTGGATAATAGATCTATCTGTAATTTGGATCTTCATATCTTAAGTCTACTAGAAAATGTTAAATAAACTGAATAGGCTGGTTTTGCCTACAATAAGGTTTAATTATATCTTAGTTTGGACTATTTGGATAAAATGGAGTCTATGGGAGATGGCCTTTCTGTAATTCTGAGCTTTCTGGATAACGGGTTTCACAATGACGGATTCCCTACCTTTATAATTATTTTCTATTTATAAATTATAGAATGGCATAGAGTTAAGCAAATTTAAATCTCAGAATTTGAAGGCTCTGTGGCAGGAAAGCAGAGGTTTCTAGCTCAAATTTCAGTGAATGGGCACCATCCTCCTTACTGTCAGCATCTTCAGTCTTTTCATAGTACACTGAACTCTAGTATAAAATAGCATTATATTCCTGACAATTATCTTGTGTTGTGCTTTTTTTGTTTCAGTTGTTTCATCAAGTCTTCTGTCTTTTTACTATTTATCTACTAACCTATTAAACAATAATAATAAAGAGATATGCTAAGAGACATATGCAAAGCAAACTACATTTGTATGTTTATGCTGGAAGTAGAAATTCCAGAACTTTCAGGTTCTATAATACTTTTCTCCATAGGAGACTCAATTTCTTTGCTCATTTATATTTATCATCTGTTTACCTGCAGGACAGTGCATTATTAGTTATACAGACCAATAAAGAGCTTTATCAGTTTCTGGTATGTATTCCTTCTCTTATAATTTTACTGTAAACATTTTTATTTTGCTTGATATGCTGATTTTTTCCCCCCCAAGGTTCTGTTAAGCATTGCAATAGCTGTTCCATTTCTAATTTGTTGATTATATCCAGTACTGACCACTTACATGGGTTTCATTAGTGTCATTGTGTTGTTTAAAGGAGAACTAAAGCTTAACTAAAGAAGTAGGCTAGAAATGTTGTGCATTTATGTTTTGAGCTTCTATTCCAGTCCAAGGCAACTACAGCCCTTTAGCAGGGAAGATATGTGCCTCCAAAGATGCCCCAGTAGCTCCTCATCTTCTTTTCTGCTGATTTATTGCACGTGCTCTGGGCTGCTGTCACTTACTGAGCTTAGGGACTGACTCACAATATACAGTACACATAGAATATAAATGTCACAGTATAGGCTGATTAGGAATTAATACTTAATTCTAATTAATAGGAATTAATTAGGAATTCTCGCCTTGCCTCGTGGCAGGAGCTGCCATGTACATGGCAGCACAGAAACCAGTGCAACTAGCATCAGAATTCAATAATCGGCCTTGTAGCATCAGCTTATATTACAGACAAACCTTATTTTCTGCTTGATAATTTGCGACAACCCCTAAACTTAGCTTCTCAACAGTTGCTCAGAGTCCACACTGCATATGAGTGTCACAGACACATTCCAAGATTGTGACCCCCTGTGACAAGTGTCAAGACCTGGATCATTGCTGCTATTGAGAAGCCGAAACTTTAGGCTGGTGCAATAAGTTCAGTATATAAAATATGGCATTTTTAGCCATATTAATGTTTAGGGTTTTTTCTCCTTTAATCTGCTGGCATATACATCAACCTTATGGAATGGGCTCTTTCATTTGGTTGAAAGTTAAAGGGTGGTTCAAGTTAACTTTTAGTACATTATAGAATAGCTAATTCTAAGCAATTTTTCAATTGACCTTCATTTTTCCTTTTTTATAGATTTTGAATTATTTGCCTTTTTTTCCAGAATAAAAAATGAAAAAATCATTCACTACATCATACTAAACGTTTATTTAAAGGTGAACAACCCCTTTAAGGTTGTTTGAACTTTAATTTTCTGTGACAAAAATACCAAATATATTTATTTCTGCTTAAGTCTTGTGCAATTGAAAGTATTTTCATTCATATATTTGTGAGTAATAAATGTAATGACAGAAGTGTATCTTTAAACCATTTAGTGTATTTTTACTAGAACTGTACCCTGACAGATGTTATTGTGCTCACATAACACGTTGCTTGTGTTTAAGCACATTTTGTGTATCATAAAAGATACAATAGTCAGCGTTAAAAGACTTATTCGTAAAATCCATTATGCTAAATCAAGGTTTGCGGTTCTCTATTGCTGTATAGAAAGCCACTCTTACCATTGTCCAGGGTATCTATTTTGCAAATGTTTATATATGGACTGAAAATATATATTTTGTAATTTCTAGGAAACCATATGATTTTAATATCCTTTGGCACCATATTTCTCTGTTAATTCTGTGTGTTAACCCAAGAACACATGGGATACACTGTCTTTCAGTTTAACAACAGTGGAGTAAAGTGCAAGAAAATGCAAAGCACTAAGCCTGTGAGCAGGGCTATATATAGGTCCGATGCCACCCTAGGCATCGGACCTAAACATGGCCCTACGTTGTGCGTGCTGACGTCACTCGACGTATTCATCGGAAGAGGCGTCAGTGCCCCATGCACGTGATGTCACTTCCGTGTTCTTCCTCGGCCCCCCTGCCCCTCAGCCCCTTCACCGGATTTCCCTTAGTTTGGATCATGTACAAGCTACTGTTTTATTATTACGGAGAAAAAGGAAATAATTTTAAAAAATTTGGATTATTTGGATAAATTTGGAGTCTATGGCAAACAGCCATTACGTAATTCGGAGCTTTCTGGATATCGGGTTTCCGGATAAGGAATCCTATACCTGTGTGTGTGTGTGTGTGTGTGTGTGTGTGTGTATATATATATATATATATATATATATATATATATATATATATATATATATATATATATATAATAATAAATATTATAAATATAAACACGGCCCTGCCTGTGGGTGGTAAATCTCATGTAGTACAGGTATGGGACCTGTTAGCCAGAATGCTCGGGACCTGGGGTTTTCCGGATAACGGATCCTTCCGTAATTTGGGTCTTCATGCCTTAAGTCTACTAGAGATTCATTTAAACATTAAATAAACCCAATAGGCTGGTTTTGCTTCCAATAAGGATTAATTATATCTCAGTTGGGATCAAGTACAAGCTACTGTTTTATTATTACAGAGAAAAAGGAAATCGTTTTTAAAAATTAGGATTATTTGGATAAAATGGAGTCTATGGGAGACAGCCATTCCGTAATTCTGAGCTTTCTGGATATCAGGTTTCTGCATAAGTGATCCTATACCTGTACATAGTTTACGGCAGGCAGGCATTCCATGAGGAGTATTGTATTTAGACATAAAAGTTTGAATTTAATGGACGTGTCTCTTTGTCAACCTAGGTTACTATGTTATTACCGTATATACCCGAGTATAAGCCGAGTTTTTCAACATCCAAAATGTGCTGAAAAAGTCTACCTCGGCTTATACTCGGGTCAGCGGTACCCGACCCAAGTAGCTGAGATTGCAGTCACTTTTAATCATTCCTATACCAACAGTTCACCTGGGGAGAGACTGCAATATCCCATAATGCCCTCTGTTGGTTATATGAAAGAATAACAGTGCGCCCTCTGTTGGTTATATCAAAGAATAACAGTGACTGCAATATCACACAGCGCCCTCTGTTGGTTATATGAAAGAATAACAGTGCGCCCTCTGTTGGTTATATGAAAGAATAACAGTGACTGCAATATCACACAGCGCCATCTGTTGGTTATATCAAAGAATAACAGTGCGCCCTCTGTTGGTTATATGAAAGAATAACAGTGACTGCAATATCACACAGCGCCATCTGTTGGTTATATTAAAGAATAACAGTGACTGCAATATCACACAGCACCCTCTGTTGGTTATGTCAAAGAATAACAGTGCGCCCTCTGTTGGTTATATGAAAGAATAACAGTGACTGCAATATCACACAGCGCCATCTGTTGGTTATATGAAAGATTAACAGTGACTGCAATATCACACAGCACCCTCTGTTAGTTATATGAAGGATTAACAGTGATGGCAATATCACACAGCGCCCTCTGTTGGTTATATGAAGGATTAACAGTGATGGCAATATCACACAGCACCATCTGTTGGTTATATGAAAGATTAACAGTGACTGCAATATCACACAGCACCCTCTGTTGGATTAACAGTGATGGCAATATCACACAGCGCCCTCTGTTGGTTATATGAAGGATTAACAGTGATGGCAATATCACACAGCACCCTCTGCACATGGTAGTGGGACAGTGGGACAATGCACACAGTAATCCATTTGGCAATTCTCTGTCACCATCAACTTTGCAAAGAAGTCCGGTTGATCGCTGGGGGGGTCTCTTTGGCGGAATGTGCGCTGCTGGGAGACAGGGCTGCTTATACTAGAGTCAATAAGTTTTCCCAGTTTTCGTAGGTAAAATTAGGTACCTCGGCTTATACTCGGATCGGCTTATACTCGAGTGTGATACAAATGTGATGTGTGTGTCTATGACTGACTAATTGATTAGCCAGAATAGAAAGGACTGGGGTCAATACAATGAAGCATAGGCAATAGAGATAATGATTAAGGCTCCTGTAGGTTACTAAAAGTCAAAAGAACAATTCATATAAACATGTTGTTGCAAGCGTGAATCATAGTTATGAGACTGATATTTGCTGCCAAATTCAATAGTTCCTGTAGGTTACTAAAAGTCAGACTCGCCTGATGTTGTTGTGCAACACTCTTGTCTGGATATAACTAGCATTACTGTAATTACAATATATACTATGTCTAGCCTGTAAGAAAACATGGTCTGATGGTCTGAAGGGGGTAAGTTAATGCGAATGCGTTTATTTGTCACCCACCCGCCCCCTGATGCCATCGCCCCCCACTGCCTGGGGTTGATCTATGTGGCAATCACAGTTATGGTATGTGCTTAGTGATGCTGCAAACGCACACTTCAGAAGCGAACACCGATTGACTTATGTTTTATAAACCACACATGCATGAGGCCTTAAATGTAGAGTTCTTAAATCAACCCTTTAAAACTGGACACATAAAAGTACTTATTATTTATGACTAATTGATCTACACTTGTATCTAAACCGATTAGTAATTTACAACCCAAAATTTGTACTTTTAGACAAAACTAATCAAGTTAAAAGGGACATATTGTGTAAAAAAGGTGCATTTTACTCTTTTTAAATATAGAAGGAATGTACTGATAGGACTGTTTTGCTTCAGGCGGATTTATTGAAAATTTTCTCCAAAAACCCTACCAGTCGTGTCCATCTGTTGTACTACATTAGTTCCTATGACACCCCCCCCCCAAAAAAAATTTCCCTGCTATCCTGGAAACACCAATACAGTTTCAAACTTGCACAGTTAAGTTGGCCATGCACAGGCTTACCCCCTTCAGACCATCAGACCATGTTTTCTTACAGGCTAGACATAGTATATATTGTAATTACAGTAATGCTAGTTATATCCAGACACTGCAGGTTTGTGGTTTTTAGCAAATATTCTTTAAAGTACCTTTATTTCTCATTGAGCTTTAAATGTGCTTTTCCTCTTTGCCACTGCAGTTAACCTTGTTTGTTATATGTTGTCATCATTTTCAAGTTCCCTTAAAAAGGGAGGTTTGCCTTTAAATTAACTTTTAGTATCTTATAGAATGCCCTGTTTTAAGCAAATGTGTAATTGGTCTTCATCATTTATCAGTTAAAGTTTTTAATTATTAGCCTTGCTCTGTCATATCTTTCCAGCTTTCAATCTGACCCCGGCAGTTATTCCTTCTTTTTCTATTTCAGTCTCTCATTTAACCCTCTGTCTGGTAAACAAGACACTAGCAACCAGATCTTTAAACTGGAGAGCTACTAAGTTAAAAGCCTAAATAAATGAAAACCCATGAAAAATGAAAACCACCTGCAAATTGTCTCAGAATATCAGTCTATATAATACTAGTTGTACAGCCCCTTAAATATGAAATAATTTCAATTTTTCTTTTCTGTACACCTTCAATTTGACTGATGTCTATTGAATGTCTTGAAACTCATTCCTTCCTTAATTTGCAGCTTTCTGGATAAGGGTTTCTGGATAACGGATCCCATACATACAATGGCAACTCAACTTATCAGTGTAGTTGCCATTGTATTCGTGATTTTGTTGGTTTGAACTAAATTTCCATGTTTTTTTTTTTTTTTTTATATATATAATTTGGTCCCTTGCCATCCAAATATCCTGTACAACATTACTTAAAGATGAGCTTTTACAGGGGGTTCAGTTGTGTTTTTAATAATTTGTTTATCTATGATTCAACTAGATACTTTTTCCGAGAGGTCAGTGGAAATCCTACTTGATTTCCATGAAATATATTTACATATGCTCAAATTTTCTTTTCTTGATTTCAGTATAAACCTTTAATAATAACAATATATTTTTTCCTTAATTCTAGGAATATTTTGAAGTGGCAAGTGACTCTGATGTCTCCTTCCTCTTAAAAGTTGCAAAAGGTTTTCGGTGTGCCCTCCAGAAGTTTAAGAGTGGTAATTTGGAAAATGAGGTAAATATTTAAACTGTTCTATTTTCTGAATTTTAATTGCTCCTATTGCCTCAAAGGTTACACTGGTATGTGGTATTGTGCCATGTAGCCCATTCACCCATGAACATTATGGGACTTAATCAATGTATGATAATAGTCTTTTTAATATATAAAAACAATGCAAGAAAACGAACAGATGCGGCCGCGATCTGACAGGATTTTTAGTCCCGTCCGATCGACATCTGCCCGTCTTTCAGCCAGATATCGATCGGGGAAGCCCATCGGAGGGCCCCATACATGGGCCAATAAGCTGCCGACTAGGTCTGTCGGCAGCTTTTATCGGCCCGTGTATGGCCACCTTTACTGTTTATTAACTGGGAGCATGGCTATTCTACTCCCTGGATTTCCTATATATCTGAGGTGTTTTGGGTTAGTATTCTCATCTATTGGCAGCTTTGCCCAAGTATTTTGCTTTTTTCACGTTTGCCAGTCCTGCTTCTAAAGTATTCAGTACATTTTTCTATATAAACATTTATTATTACAAAAAACTTGTTCACGTGTTATATGAAAAACCCCCTGACTTTGCTCATAGACATATAAAACATAAAACTAAAAGGGGTTTGGGAATCCGTGACTTTATTAAAAATAGCCACATGTATAAACCAATTGGTTAAATGCCATGTTCCTACAGGTTCCCTACAATGGGTTACAATGATGATTCATCCACCAATACTAAACCCGTTTATATCACACTCCCTCAGGGTATATAAAAAAACAAAAAACCTTTAGGCCTTAAATCCGACTACACTGGCAATATGTCTGTCCCAGCCTTTTCCAATGTCTTAAATGAACATTTTTTGAACGGGGTTTGTCAACTGTTGTAGCCATGACCTGCTATTTACAAATTAAACATTATATTCATTCACTTTCACCTACCACCCTGTCTTAATTTAAAAAATATATTGGCTTAAAATAGACATATAAGATAAGTTTAAAAACCTCCTAATCATGTAGGCAGTAATAAATAATATATGGTGTTGGTTTTACTCTGGGCCAAAAATTTATATTTTCAAGAATGGCTCCCTATAGATATGCTTACGGTCTCTGTCCCTGCCTGAAGCACAGTAGGAGGGGACAGCCAATTACAGCCCTGTAGTCACAAAGCAAAGACAGACTTTAGTTTCCTATCAGTTAAGCCTATATATCAGCTCAAAACACTACTTTTTGAGCACTTTCCTTCTGTATTTTAAAAAGTATAATTCACTGGCATATTCTTATTTTTCATACAGTACGTCTCCTTTAAGTATCTCCAATCTAAAAAATTGATTTCTACTTTTTATAAGTGGACTAGCTCTACTTCACCTAAGGAGCTTAAATATGTTAAAGCCTGGGAAAGTGAATTTGACCTAACCCATGTGGAGCTCTATTAAATAAGCCAATCCAAGGTATATATATATATATATATATATATATATACTGTATATATACACAGACTTTTCTACCTGATAAAGCTGCTGTTAAATCTCAATTGCAACTGAGGACTTCGCTGTTGGTATTACCGCTAAGTGGTTGTGTAACTTTTGAATGTTTTCTCTATATTATTGAGACAATTGTGTTAAAAAAATATTGTTAAATAAAAAAAGTAATAAAACATTTATTACAATAAAGTATATATAAAATAGTGGCTGGCCATCCTCTTGCATACACTTTTTAATACAACCCGTATAGTGGAATTTTTTAAGTATTTTTTATTTTTTTTAAAGAGATTTATAACAGATCCTGGATTTTTTTTTTTTTTTTTTTAAATAAAGGGGGATAGAGAAATTCACCACCCTGTTATGTGTTAAAAAAAAAGTAACATAAGCTTTAGACATTTTTGGGTAATATTTTAATTTAAATATATTTATATATAAACATTGAAACATACATATAGTTATTGTTATATTTTGAGCTACACTTGCTGGTTCTTATAAGCTTCTTAATACAATTACCAGTCAGCTGAGAAGTTCTCTATATAAGGAGCTGATCCTTATTTCAAAGCCAAACAAAAGCTGCCACTGGGGAGGGGATGGGTTTGTTTACGCAGTGGGCTTTTCAGTGGACCAGGAAGTTGGAATGAGACTGCCTTCCAATAATTAACAAAAACAATTATATTTCCTATATAAAAAAAATTACAAAAGTTTGTTCACAACAAGTCATATTTATTGTTTTTTTTTATTTTGTTTGTTTTAGGTGTGTCAAGAAGTAGTGCCTAGTAGCGAAAGAAGCTTTTCTGGAGGTATGCCAGTTACTACTGAAAGCTCAAGTGAATCTACAAATAAGCTTGGCCATCAGACTGATTGTCTGTAATTTTTTTTGTTGTTGTTTTTACATCACATTTTTATTCTTTACATTTACAGCCATAGGCCCAGTTTCACTAAAGGTGGAATGATTACTTTCCTTTAAATTGGGGAAATGGGTAAATCCGTTTACCAATAAAATCAGACAGTTTTTATTGGCAAGCATTTCCAGGCTAATAATGCACGATTTAAATGTTATTGGCAGAGTATGTGGAATAGTCTTCATTATGTGGAAATAGTCTTCATAATTTATTTTTTATAGTTTAATTACTTGCCTTACAGCTTTCAGATGGGAGTCACTGACCCCATGTAAAATAACAAATGCTATGTAATGTAATCTAATGATTTCTTATTAATCATCTTTCAAGCCCTCTCCTATTCATATTCCAATGTCTTAATCATATCAATGCATGGTTGCTTGGGTAATTTGGACCCTAGTAACCAGATTGTTGAAAAATGCAAATTAGAGAGATGCTGAATAAAAATCTGAATAACTCAAAAACCACAAATAAAAAATGAAAACCAATTGCAAAGTGTCTCAGAATACCACATTCTAAAGGTTATCTCAAAGGTGATCAACCTCTTTAAGGGGAGGTATAAAACCAGCATTCTTAGCTTCCTTGACAACATTCACAATCATGTTTTTAAATTCATATACTGAGTTACTGATCAATCTCTTATACAGGTTGGCATTAGATATAATATCAGCAATATAATCTGCATAATTGGCTAAAACCACCCACTAGCTTTATCCGCGGGGTGGATTACCAAATTCTTATCTTACATCAGAGTTTTAAAGGCCACCCACGTATCCCAAGTCAGATTACCCCCAAAAAGTAGACCCACCCTTTGTAGCTAAGATCTTCACATGAGTATCCATAGTTTGTTTAAATAGTCTTATGGCTGATGGTCCCCCATGTAAAGTATTAATGTTCTTAAAATCAACTCTCAAAGATATCAGTCTGATAAGATACCCTTAACTTACAGAAGTGTTTTAATCGTTTGTCCAGTAAAATTTACTGGCCGGGGGGCCCATTTCGCTATTCGGATGCCTATAGCTATAAATATACTCTTACATTATAACCGCTGCCAACAGTCTGTGAAGGAATTCCTTCCAATCACTCGGTTTTGTAGGTATTGAGGAATAACACTAATAATGATTCTTGTAAGTCACAGTTGTACCAGATATGGTAGAGGTTTAGTGAGAGGAGATATCAGGAGTGTGTTCTTAAACAAGCACTGGCTCAGGCTAGAAGTAGGGGGTATACAGACAGGTATCTCAAGGTATTGTGACACAGTCCTAATTTGGTATTTATAGTAGTTATAATGCTACATCTGCCCACATTGGTAAGTATGTCAGGAAACACTGGAATAGAATTATTACCGATGATGATCTGCTATAAGTACCGATTTTTAGGATGGAAAGACTTTAAAACTGGTTGCTAACTATTTTATTATAGATGAGTTCCCTGTAGTTCTGTATATTGGCATATTGTTTTTCTTTTTTTTGGATTAAGGAGATAAATACATTATCACCATTGGGTCTGAATGAACATTAATTATTGTGCTTTTTAAATCAATTATATTTTATCTGTATTGATTTAGAATATTGTATCTGTATTGTTGCAGATTGATCCTGTCAGAAATGTTAAATGTAATTTGAGGTCAGATTGGTTTCCGCATTTATAAATCTTTTTTTCAATTTGGAACAACTGGTTCAGCAATTAACAATATGTGTATATTGTAGTGAAGTGCAACATGTATGTTCTGTCCTATTTTTGACTTATATCCTACTAATTATACTATATTTGTAAAATATACACTCTGTTTCTGCAGATTCTGAAGCCAGCACTGCTATGAAAACACCAATGGAGAGTGAAAGTATGTCGCTGGAAGATTTAGTTCCAACTTGCAGTGATGAAGAGGATACATAACATAAATGTATATGTCTTTATAACTCTCCATATACAATATTTCTTTTAAGGTATTCCAACTCCAAAATTGTTTATACCTTTTCATTTGTAGTTTGCACTGTTTATATATTGAAATATTTTTTTCAAGTTTTTTTCTTTAAATTAAACTGCTACAGAGCAAACTACAATGGTTGGTCAATTATTTATACAGTGTATTAGTTTACAAATGCTGAAGGTTTTTGGTGAACAAGATCAATTTGCCAATATGGCAGTTTGTTCATCATCCTGCAGATGGTCACTTTGCCCATTGCTGGCTATCCTGCTGTAAGTGTTTTTTAAAGGTGTCCTATCACCCAGACATAAAAAGCTATATAATAAAAGTCCTTTTCAAATTCAAAACAAATTCAGCTGTCACTCGTAAATTTCCTGCCCCTCCTCTAAGCCTTTGGCAGGCCTGACCATGATGAAGGATTGCTAAGGCCCTGTGCAGATAAACTTTGAATGGTTTCCATTAATTTTATTGGCCTATTAGTAAATTAAGTCTGAAAAGCATACCTAGGTTATAGGTACCTACAAAACATATATAGAGCAAAAGATGAATTTATCTAAAAGCCTGGAACTGTTTTATTTTTCCATAGTCCACATTATATATTTTGGCAAAAATATGCAGCCCATCTAATTTCTGGAAGTGTATTAAAGTGTAGTAGGGATCTGTTTCCCCAAGGAGGTGTCATTGTTACTAGATATGTAATGAACCCTGAACATATCCAAGAGTTTTTTTTGAAAGGCCTGCAGAACTGTAAGCATTGGTCGTACAGTGATAGTCCTCTATATAAAACTTGATGAGGGCGGCCTCAAGAGTGCCTACAAGTGTTGCTTCTACATAGTAAAATAGTAAGGTTGAAAAAAGACACACGTCCATCAAGTTCAGCCTTTTAAGTCTATATATAACCTGTCTAACTGCTAGTTGAGCCATTGAAAGGCAAAAAAACCCAATTTGAAGTCTCTCCAATTTGCCACAGAGGGAGAAAAATTCATTCCTGACTCCAAGATGGCAATCGGACCAGTCCCTGGATCAACTTGTTCTATTCTTTCATAGCCCTGTATTCCCTCATTTGCTAAAAAGCCATCCAACCCCTTCTTAAAGGAGAAACAAACCCTTGCTACTAAAATCCCCTAACCTACATAGACCCTGCTCCCCCCCCGGCCTAGGTGGTACCTTTGCCCCCAACTCTTTACTTACTCCTCGGTGCTGAATCTGTCCAGCGGAGTTCACGCGTGCCATCTTCAGCCACTTCGGTAATCTTTAGGTCTTGTTCCAGCGATTCGGCAATTTCCGTGACTTTCGGCACATGCGCGGTTATCGGGAAACAAAATTGCTTCAACTGCGCATGCGCCGGTACAGCACTTACTTCCCGAAGATTACTGAAGAGAAGAAGATGGCTGCCGTGAACACTGATGCCCTGAATCTGCACCGAGGGGTATGTAAAGAGTTAGAGGCAATTAGCAAAGGTACCACCTAGGCTGGGGGGGGGAGCAGAGAGGGGGTCTATGTAGGGTAGGGGATTTTTAGTAGCAAGGGTTTACTCTCCTTTAAAGCTATCTAATGTATCTGCCTGTACGACTGATTCAGGGAGAGAATTCCACATCTTCACAGCTCTACTTCTAATCGGAATGGGTGCCCTCTTGTCAGCTGGAAAGACCTACTGGGAAATAAAGCAGTAGAGAGGTTATTGTATGATCCCCTTATATATTTATATGTAGTTATCATATACCCCCTTAAGCGCCTCTTCTCCAACAACCCCAGCTTGACCAGTCTTTCCTCATAGGTGAGATTTTCCATACCTTTTACCAGCTTAGTTGCCCTTCTCTGGACCCTCTAATTCAATAAGGTCGTGATTGAGCACTGGAGACCAAAACTGCATTGCATATTCTAGATGGGGGCTTATCAGCGCTCCCCCTCCTCCCGCAAATCTATGCCCCTTTTAATACAGCTCAATGCCGTGTTTGCCCTTGAAGTTGCTGATATTGCTTGTTACAGCCAAGTTTATAATCTATAAATACTCCAAGGTCCTCCCTTGGGCAATCCCATTAAGGGGATAAGTGGCAGCACTATATGTTCAAGTATGGGCCTCACCAGTGCTTTGTAAAAAGGACAAATGATCCTCTCTTCCCCTGAATATATGTCTTTCTTTTAAAGTAGTTGTTCACTTTTGAGTTAGATGTAGAGAGTGATATTCTTTTTTCCTTTTTTATTTGTGGTTTTTGAGTTATTTAGCTTTTTTATTCAGCAGCCTTCCAGTTTGCAGTTTCAGCAATCCATGCATTAATTTGAATAAGAAACTGGAATATGAGTAGGGAGGACATGAATAGAATGATGAGTAGTCAAAAGTAACGTTGTGCGAGATGCTTACAAGCAGGTGGAGGCAGCGGTAGCAAGAGAACCTGGACTAGGGGTAGGCATAAAACTCTTCATAAGGTACCTGCACCACTCTTTCCCCCCCCCCATTGTTGCACCCTAGGCAGGTGCCTCTTTTGCCTACCCCTAGTTCCTCAAACTAGGTATGTGAGGTCAGGAGTGAGATTTCTTGTGGACAATCCTGTGACCCATCTACTATTGCCCCATGCTACAGCACATTAGTAGAATGTGGGATTTGACTGCCAACTGCTGTCAGGGGAAACCAGCTGTCGTTAAAATGGAGAATTAATTATTTTTGCACAGTGTAATATACTCTTGGTTTATTACCCCTTTTTTGCAGGCAGTACCCTGATGTATCAGGACATCTTAGCATGGTCCTAATTTCCAGAGGGGGGTGTACGTTCCTCTATCCTGGGTTAAAGGGATACTGTCGTGAAAAAAAAAAAATTTTCAAAACATATCAGTTAATAGTGCTGCTCCAGCAGAATTCTGCACTGAAATCTGTTTCTCAAAAGAGCAAACAGATCTTTTTAATTTTGAAATCTGACATGGGGCTAGACATATTGTCAGTTTCTCACCGGTCACCTGTCATGTGACTTGTGCTCTGATAAACTTTAGTCACTCTTTACTGCTGTACTGCAATTTGAAGTGATATCACCCCCTCCTTTTTTCCCCCCAGCAGCCTAACAACAGAAAAGTGGGAAGGTAACCAGATAGCAGCTCTCTAATACAAGATAACAGCTGCCTGGTAGATCTAAGAACAGCACTCAATAGTAAAATCCAGGTCCCACTGCAACACTTACATTGAGTAGTAGAAACAACAGGCTGCCATGAAAGACCATGACCAAACAAAATGACCTGAGATGGCTGCATACACACCACTATTACTAACAAAAAAATACACTTGCTCATAGGCAGAGCGTGACTTTGGGGAGGCTAAAGTTGGCCATACACAGACTAACTTTCATGGGGACTTGTATAATTATCAACCCAATTATCAGTGGAAACTGTGCCAAAGCCCAAGGGAGTGCTTTATCCATTAAATACCTTCTGATTTACTAGTACAGGTATAAGACCTGTTATCCAGAATGCTCGGGACCTGGTATTTTCCGGATAACGGATCTTTCTGTAATTTGGGTCTTCATGCCTTAAGTCTACTAGAAATTCATTTAAACATTAAATAAACCCAATAGGCTGGTTTTTCTTCCAATAAGGATTAATTATATCTTAGTTGGGATCAAGTACAAGCTACTGTTTTATTATTACAGAGAAAAAGGAAATCATTTTCAAAAATTTGGACTATTTGGATAAAATGGAGTCTATGGGAGACTTATTTCTGGAACCCTTGGCTATAATTATCAGAGATCACCCTGACATACATGGTTTAAAAGTTGGGACTCAGGAACATGCCCTACACCTATTTGCGGATGATATCACCCTGCTTATTACCAGACCGCTAACATCCCTTCCCCATGTATTTGAGACCCTGCTAAATTTTGGACGACTATCGGGTTTGGTCATTAACCCCACCAAAACTGAAGCATTAAATATCAACTTGCCCCCCGAGATGCTCAAGCTTTTGACGATAAATTTTGACATTCACTGGTGCCAATCGCACATGTCTATTTTGGGAATACGATTTACTATTCAGTATCACCACCTTTATAGGGCAAACTACCCCTATATATTTGGGAAGCTTAGGAAGTTATTGGAAGATTGGGGCAAGTATCACATCTCCTGGCTAGGTCGTATAACGGCGGTGAAAATGACGCTCCTTCCAAAGCTGTTATATTTGTTCAGGGTCCTCCTAGTTGACATTGTGAAGAAAGATCTTACAGCATTTGAAAAGCATGTCCTCTCTTTCATCTGGCAGTCTAAACCTCCAAGGGTTAATAGGGCGACATTGTAAAGGAGACCTAAGGATGGGGGTCTGGGCCTTCCGAATTTGAGAAAATATTTTATAGCGGCCCAGATAGCTCAAATACCATTATTACATCTTCACAGTTCTCCCCCCATTGTGGGTGGAACTCGAGGACACTCTTTCACTTCCATATTCAGCTGAAGGGTTATTATGGTCAGCCCCGACACTCCGACCTTGGACCTTGAGCCCTAGCCTGGGTTTTATGATTTCCTTATGGGACCAAAATGCCAAGTTATACCGCCTAACCTCGTCACATAATCCAGTGGCTCCAATTGCAGGCAACCCATCATTCTCTCCAGGCCTCCATGTTTCTTCCTTTGCCTGGTGGTCTTTCCAACAACTTCACGAGGTTGGGTAATTTGCTTATGGTTCGGGGCCCCCTAACTCTTTCCAGCCTGAAGGAACATTACAACCTACCTGACGAGGAACATTTTAGGGCAACCCAACTGCTACACTGGGCTTGGAGACTTGCTCACTGAGAGATCCCGATTCAGCTAGCCAGACTTATTGTTGAGCGTTGGTGCACCAATAATTACCGTAACCTCGCGCACTATTTCACTGTTATACCGAAATATGGTGTCCCCGGTTAATCTGCTTGACCTGACATATATCAAAGCATGGCAAACGGAACTAGGTGTCACCATTCCAGAGGATGATTGGCTGAAAGCCTGGATAATTTGAATCATAGTTCCCTTAATACTATTACAAAGGAAGCTGGATACAAGGTGCTCTTCAGATGGTACTTGACCCCTGCTAGACTAGCTAAAATCCACCATAGCTCTAACAACCTCTGCTTCCGGGGCTGTTCCTCCCCGGGGACTATGACCCACATCTGGTGGACCTGCCCGAATGTCGTCAGGTTTTGGGTTAGGGTCTATCACCTTATCTTCTCGTTCTACACTTGAATTTGCCAAAGGCCCCTCAAGAGGCTTTGCTTGGAGTACCTCCTAAGGGGACCCCAAAGATTAAACTGAAACTACTCAACCACATATTCTTGGCTGCTAGACAATCTATTGCCAAAGCTTGGAAATCTCCTACCATTAACTTTTCCCAGTTTAAGAATAAAATAGACTGGATTTACATGAACGAAAGGCTGACTGGTCTAGCTTCCGAGAATTCCCAAAGGACCTCGGAAAATTTGGCTACCATGGCTGTTATATAGATTTAGTGGGTCCCTCCCACCTCTCCTGAGTTAGATAAATTCCTCAGGTCCCTCCTCTATCTCTCGCCATTAAGAGATGTCTTAAGGGGTCAAGTACCCGATGTGACCACCCACTGTCAGTACCTCACGTATGTTTGACCACTCTTTATTTTTTTGTTTTTTTTATTTTCATTTTCCTTTTATTTGTATTGTTATTTCCCTGTTCAGCTTAACAATTTGTACTAGATTTTTGAGTTATTGTTTATGTGCACAAACTTAATCTGTCTAACGGCATTTTTGCTGCTGGGGACTTCTTATGGCGTCAGTTATTACAGGTTTCCCATTTTACAGTTCTCCTAGGAATATTGGACTCGGTAGCTCCCCTAGTTTCTCACTGGACCTTTGGCACTGACTTTGGGCAAAGCTATGGGGTGCTCCTGGCTCTCAAAGAAGCACCAGTTTTGATTGATAGTCCTATTGGCAGGTGTGGAACTACTATTTGTTTACAACTGGGGCTCCCCCCAGTCTTGTGATGTGGTTTCTGATTTGATGTCTATTTGCCCATGCAACTGTGATTACTGTTTTGAGCTCTGTACCACTGTAACGTTTCTTTTGTTGTTTACACTCTGAATTATTCTGCTGTAAGACCCAAAATCCATAAATAAAAATATTTCAAAAAAAAAAAATGAGCAGGGTGCTATGACATGAGAAGAGTTAATTGGCTGGTATGGTGGAAAAGAGCTACAAATCAACAAGCACCATTAGGGGCTGGAAGATTAGTCTAAATAAATGTTGTTTTTAGAGTGAAAGCAGAAAAATAGTGGTTTTAGAAACAAGATTCCCAAAGCCTTTGCCTCTTAAGATCTGAAACTGGCATTATTTATGCACTAATAATTCATGGTGGTGGAGGGCTCATTACCTTCTGTGTCAGTCAGCAGAACATCAAACAACAGAAATTCCAGATCTCTGTGGCAATCTCCATCCCATGATGCTGGTTCAACCCTCAAAGTCCCATTGCAGGAATAGGAATTGGTTGGTTATGTTGGTAAGATTAACCTACCAGCCCAATTCGAATGCTCAGAAGTACTGCCGGGACTTAAACTCTCAGGGCAACCAATGCAGTATTCAAACATGCTTTGAAAGAAGAAGATGCCGCGCTATGTGACAGAAATACCACTGACCCTTCGAAACCCGTCCCCTGCTGCTCACCCACTCTGTTGAGAAAGGATTTTATGGGTTTTTTTCCTCCACATTTTTTTTTCTATAACTTTACTTTAATTTGCAATTGTGAAAAGTGTCAAGGACAGGTTTGGCGGAGGCTTGCTCCCCTTAGCCTTAAGAACAAAAACTCCACCTATGCACTGCTGAGTTTAAGAAATACATTTATATTGTAATGTGAATTATTGCAGGTAAGAGGGTAAATTACCGAGCTTAGGGGCATTTACTTGTGGTGAAACACCTTGCAGGGGGAAGCAGGGAGGGGGACTATGGAGCGGTAGTGGGTTTTAATTCAAAAGGTTTAGTTCTCCTTTAAGAAACACTACCCCTATTATTAATTTGAGAGTATATAGTTCAAGACAATGAAAGCCTTCACTCCACTACTCCGCAGGAGAAATATCGTGTGAATAAGAGTCACATTGTTTCCATGGAGTTGCACCAAAACTACCCCAGCAATTGAGGTTTTTCATGAGTATGCAAAGGAATACAAACAAAACTTGAATAGCATAAAACAAAACAATCATAAATAAGTCAGGTGCACTAATATTAAAAGACTATATTACTAACTTAGTGTTCCATATTCGTAAATGTCACAATACAATAAGCAATGACATAAGGTACTGACAGTGAACTACCTGTGGTCCCTGTGCTTTTTACGTTTAGCAGACTTTACACATGTCATGCATGGGCAGAATTGCAGTTTATTTTTTGGTGTACTCTCTGAGGCGTGATCCTATGTATGTTCATTAAATCGGATGTGTTTATGTATGTATTTTTTTTTTGTCTGCCTTGTGGAACCCACTGGATTATTCTAATAGCAGCGCCGACTGTAATACTAAGTGGTATGTCTGAAAGGTATGTATCATATTATTTGACAGTTTAGCGTAGCTGCCTACTGCACCCCATTTGACTATAGGCTTACAGACATATTACATTTCAGGGGCCAACAGCAGCCATCCATAATGCCACGGCATTCATGAAATGACTTCTAAGAACTGTAACTCGTTCTAAAACTATTATTCAACACATCTTATTATATCATTGGTCTTCATGATCTATATAGTAGCTCTCTCAAGATTCTATTCCACTAAAAGCCAAATACAATTATCGATTTGCATCGTGCAACTTTACATAAACACATCAACTTGAACTCTGCACACTAAAGCGCAGACAGCAAACTCCTCCAATATCCCTTACTGGCGACTAAGAAGCTCTTGTTGGCAACTTGTGCGTTGCCATTGTATGGCTAAGGGCTGTCTCACACATATCTGATGTCATCTACAACCAAT
Organism: Xenopus laevis; assembly: GCF_017654675.1. NCBI lineage: Eukaryota > Metazoa > Chordata > Amphibia > Anura > Pipidae > Xenopus > Xenopus laevis. The sequence goes on from NC_054381.1 coordinate 69,861,865, forward strand.
TTAAGGCAGTTCGCAAGCTCGCAGAAAACTCCATGCTAACTCTTACTCTTGTTGCCTAATTACATTAATCTCTCTCTTT